>NC_133414.1:137405384-137724615 GCF_049350105.2 Macaca mulatta
CATATCCTTGCACCGGTGCAGAGAAAATCACTTCTCTTCATGAGGTTCGGAATTTTGTCGTGAAAGAACAGCTTCTTATTCCATATCTCTTGAACATTTCATTGGCCAGAACCTAGCTACATGTTGACTCCTAGACACTCATTGGTAGAAGACACTGGAATTTATTAGGATTGGTTAAAATCAGTTATAGTTGATCCCCTGGGGCTGAGAGGGGCGTGCCATTCCTGATGTCATAGGATCTCTGCCTGCTACCTAAGCTCAGAATGTGGAGAGCTGCTAGCAGGAAGAAAAGGGAAGTTCTTTTGGGGTAGTCTATGGAGAATATCCGCTTGGTATGTCTAGCCGTGGTCTTTTTCACTATCATGCATTTAATTTGAAGTCTCACTTCTCCTTTTTGCTCTAGGAATTTTTTCTCATTATTTCTTTGCTAACTTCGTCCTTTCTGCTTTTTCTAGTCTCTCTTTCTAGAATATTTTAAAATGAATATTGGATCTCCTGGACCAGTCCTTTCTATTTATTAACTTTTCTCTTGAATATCCTATTTCTCTGCAATTTTTTTCTCTTTATTTCACAAGATTTTCTTGACATCATCTTCAATCCCTTGTCTTTTTATTCTATTTTTATTTCATTTATTATTTTATTTCAGATCTATTTTCGTTATATGTCTATAATTCTTGTTCTTTTTTTTAAAAAATTGTATCTTTTTCTTATTCTAAAGAAACACTATAATTTCAAATCTCTTGGAGGATATTAGAGGGCATTTAAAAAAACTCCTTGTCTATTTCTTCAGTTATCTCTGTTTCTTACAGAGTCATTTTTGCTGATGTTGTTGTTTATTTATCTATCTTTTTCATAGTGCAGATTCTCCTCTCTCGTCTGGTATATTTAAAGACAAGAAAATGCAAATGCCTACTTGGGGGCCTGAGGCACATTTAGGGCTTGTTGACCTGAAGGCTCAGCATTCACTGGGGTGCAGGGGACCGAGGGCCAGCTTCCAGGAGGGCCAGCTTCCAGGATGGGTTGGTCCCATGCACCAAGTGAGGAGGCCTCTGTCCTGGGCCAAGAGTGCTCTCACTAGCTGCCTTGGCTCACCCTAGAGTCTTACATAGATTTATTTAGAGAAGAACTCTAGATTTTCCTTGTAGGTAATGATGCCTGGCTGACCCCAGATTGGCCTGCAGAGAAAGCGATGTGTGAGTGTATATGGGCTGGACCATTCAGAATAGAGACTTTTAACAAATGCCCAACTTCTCACCACTGCCCACTGGAGATCTGCAGTTTTCAAGTCTGCAGACGCTGGGGACACTTCTGGGCAGACTGACCTCTTCTGTGTACAACTCCTGGCTAGGATCCACCTCCCTTTGCTCTGTTTCAGCAGCCAGGACTCCCCCATCACCCTTACATCATCTGGAAATTGGTTTAAATCATGTATTCTCTGATGGTTTCCTTTGGTTTTTTTCTTTGGTCTGGGCTCCCACATTTTAAAAATTCCTTCACTTTTACTTTAATGGAATCTCAGGAGAAAGGAGACAAATGCTAGGAAGCAGTCTGCAATCTTGACCTGGAGGGCTAATGTCAAGGTTTTTTTTTTTTTTTTTTTTTTTTTTTTTTTTAATTGATTCATTACTCTTTTTTAATTAAAATTTTTTTGTTGTTGTTTTTGAGATAAGGTTGTGCTCTGTCACTCGGGCTGGAGTGCAGTGGCGCGATCATGGCTCATTGCAGCTTCAGTCTCTTTGGCTCAAGAGATCCTCCCACTTCAGCCTCCTGAGTAGCTGGGACGACAGGTCCACACCTCCACTTGGCTAATTTTAAAAAGTTAGTTTTGTGGAGATGGGAGTCTCATCACGTTGCCCAGGCTAGTCTCAGACTCCTGGGTTGAGGTGATCCTCTTGTCCTGGCCTCCCAAAGTGTTGGGATTACAGTTGTGAGCCACCACACCCAGCAAACCTTAATTTTTTATTGTAAAATACACCATAAACTTGATCATCTTAATCATTTTAAGTGTATAGTGTAGTAGCATTAAGTGCATCCCACTGTGTGCAACCAATCTCCGGAGCTCTCTTTATTTCACAAAACTTCAGCTCTATGCCCATTAAATAGCAACCTGCTCGCTGCTCCCCTCAACCCCTGGCAACCGTCGTTCTACTTTCTATCTGTAAGAATTTACAGCTTGAAGTACCTCATGTAAGTGAAACTGTATGGTATTTGCCTTTTTGTGGCTGGCTTATTTGGCAGCATATGGTCCTAAGGTTCATATATGTCGCAGCATGGGTCAGAATGTCCTTCCTTTTAAAGGCTGAATAATATTCCATTGGATGAATAAACCATATTTTGTTCATCCACTCATCCATGGTGGGAAGCTTGAGGTGCTTTCACCTTCTGGCTGTCGTGGGTAATGCTGCTATGAATGTGGATGCCAGTATTGTTGAGTTTTGAAAGGCCTGTAGCAGAGGAGATCCCCAGCCACTAAACCCAAAGCAGATGTATTTGTATGTAAATTTCCCATCGCACTGGAATTAAGATGCTATAGTCACATTGTCATCCACAAAATACTCCTGTGTTTAGAGTTTTGCTTGACACACTTCTTCTGGGTCCATTATTATAACCAATGAGGTAGCTAGAGTAGATAGCATTATTTTTGCATCACAGTGAAAGACTTCGAGCTACAAAGAGGTTAAGTGACTTGCCTAAGCTAATAAACAACTAAAAGTACTGAATAATTTTGTCAGCCTGAAAGACGTTGCTGAATGTGTTTGTTTACATCAACTCTGTTGTGGGCTGACTGTGGAGACAGGACCACAGAATGATCATCTTTAATCTAGTAAATTTAATGCAACTTCTTCTAACAGATAAGCCAGGTTGACATGGTAAATTCTGTGTGAAAAAGAGAAATCCGTCTGAAGCTCTGCCAGCCAAGACAGAATAGCAGATATGATTTAACTATTAAAATTACAGAGATTTG
Organism: Macaca mulatta; assembly: GCF_049350105.2. Taxonomy (NCBI): domain Eukaryota; kingdom Metazoa; phylum Chordata; class Mammalia; order Primates; family Cercopithecidae; genus Macaca; species Macaca mulatta. The sequence continues at coordinate 137,408,350 of NC_133414.1, forward strand.
TTCGTCTTTATTTTTTGTGGAGGGAATCAAGGTAAATGTTCTTGGGTTGTTGGCAGTATTCCTTCCATTTGTATATTCCTTCTAAACATGAACATTATGTTGTTTATTCATCTGTTAATGACAGCTGATTATCAAACCATAAATATACATGTTGGGTCTAATGGTTTGTGAATGTTAAGCATCAGACAGTAATATCGCGGTTATTTAGAGAAGAACACTACAGCTACATCCCAATCACTATCTAGCTTGTCAGTTTCCTGTAGAATTATCTGATTCTTTGTGCTGTCAGCTGAATCATGTGTTAGGCAGAAAGCAGATTTTTTTCCCATTATTGCTATTTTTTCCTCCTCGTCAGTAAACAGACTTTTTTAAAAAAAGAAGAAAGAAACACAATTCTCTTGTGTAATCGAGGCTCCAGATATCACATTTTCTCTATTACTTGTGGAAAACAGCAAATCTGATTTCTTGAGGCTTTTCATGCTCAAATCATTTCAGGAACATTAGCAAATACATATTCACTCAGTATTTCCATACCATATATTGGAGAAAATAACAGATATGAAGATGCTAAAGTTCAAATTAAAGGACTTTCACCCTGCTGCCCTCAACTCCCTTGGTACTTATTTAAAATGTTTAAAAAAAATCTGGCCACTAGTGGTTTACTCTCTGCACAGCAAGATACATGTTTGTATCCTAAGCAATGAGGCAGAGAAGCATGGTGTTCAGGCTTTGACAGTATGCTAATGTGTGCTGGGGAAAGACGCACCGGTCCCCAGGGTGCAAGGAGGAGCCTCTGAGAACTTTTCTTAAAAGGTCTTCATTCTTCCATTCACCCAGCAAACAGTGGTTAAGCATTTCCTAGTGCAGGTGTGCACTCAGCCTTGGGCAAATAGGAAGTTCCTGCCTCGTGGTTCTCAAAGCCGGAGGAATAGGGACAGCATGGCAGAGCAGAAAGGGCATGGTCAGAATCCCAGCCCACCTACCTGCAAAGGGCATGGCCTTAACCTCTCCAGGCCTTCCCCTGGGACAGCGATGGTAATATCCACCCGGAAGAGCGAAGAGCGGAGGATTAACTGATTGGCCTACAGCTGGTGCATGGCACAGAGCTGCAGCCTTCTGGGACACTCCTGGCTTATTTCCATTTCTTTCACTGCCCTTCACTCCTTCCAACCCGGTTTCCATTCCAGACACTCCACCAGCAGTGCTTTCTTATCCTCCTCCATTTTTGGTGCTGCGTTAGACCCTACCACCTTCAAACTCTTGCCTTCTTTCCCCACACTTACCACCATGCTCTTTCTCACTCTCTCTGATCTCTTCTTCTCTGGATACTTTGTTTTCTTTTCTTCTCTCTCTCTTCTCTCCTGAATAGTGGATTTTCACGAAGTCTCTGCTCATTCATCTCTCTGTAATATTGCTCCTTTAACACAAACCGTATTTTCAAATCCTTCTTATTCTTTAGACATCACTAATGTCATATTTCTGGCTTCAGCTATCATCCTTACTTTGATGACTCCAAAATTTCTATCTCTGTATTTTCATAGCCAAACTTCTAGCTTCAATTTTCAACCAAATTCCCAACCTGAGTGTTCATTTTCAACTCGAAATCTCTAATGTTATACATACCATCTTTGCCCCAAATAAACTCCCCTATTAGATTTTTCATTTTTTTTATTCTCTGTCAGTAGCACTATTTTTTCAATTATCCACAAAGGAAATATGAGAGCCAAATTTATTTATTTTTCTTTTCTTTAGCTGCTTTATCATTTACTAAAACTATTTTTCTTTTTAGGAAATTAATTAATTAAATTTTGTTTTTAGAGACAGGATCTTACTATATTGCCCAGGCTGTAGTGCAGCAGCTATTCACAGTCCAGATCAGAGTGCATAGTGCACTGCAGCCTCCAACTCCTGGCCTCAAGTGATCCCCCCACCTCAGCCTCCCAAGTAGCTAGAACTACAGACGTGCACCACAGCACCCAGATAAAACCATGTTTCCTCTTTCAAAACATTTATGAGCAGAAAAGTGTCAGATTAAGTCACAAAAGACAACAAAATTTTTTTACGCTCCTTAAATAAATAGAAGAGCTGGGCGCAGTGGCTCACACCTGTAATCCTAGCACTTTGGGAGACCGAGGGGGGTGGATCTCCTGAGGTCAGGAGTTTGAGACCAGCCTGGCCAACATGGTAAAACCCTGTCTGTAGTAAAAACAAAAATTAGCCGGGCGTGGTGGTGGGCACCTGTAATCCCAGCTACTTGGGAGGCTGAGGCAGGAACAATTGCTTGAACCCAGGAGGCGGAGGCTGCAGTGAGTCAAGATCATGCCACTACACTCCAGCCTGGGCAACAGGAAAAAAAAAAAAAAGAAAAAAAAATAGAAGAAACCTATAAATATATGAAGTAGCATGTACAGAATGACCCCAACTTTGTTGTAGTTGTATTGTTTGTTTGTGTCTCTCTTTCTCGTCTACCAATATCATCTATCTACATATGTGCATAAGATGGACTGAGTGTTCAGAAAGTGTCTCTCACTAATGGAATTACAAACGAATTTTACTTTCTATTTTAGGCTTCTTTTTCCTTTTTTTTTTTTCTGGACTTTTGATGCCTAGGATGGGCTTTTGATGCCTAGGATAGGGTTCATTTTAACTCTTGGTTATGACACACACTCAGCATTGGTTCCTTTATCCCCCCTTTTGTTTACTTATTTGTATGTTTATTGATGACTGCAGTGGGCATCGTGTCCACCCTCCAACCCAAGCCCTGGAACAATGACACTGCTTACATTTCCAGCAAGCTCCCCTTCATTTCCTAGGCCCTAGCAAGGTCGAAGGTATTACACTGGTCCACATCTCCTGTACAATAGTTAGTATGTCAGGCTTCTTATGCCGTTTGATAGGACATAAAATAGCATTTCAGTTGGGCACGATGGCTCACACCTGTAATCCCAGCACTTTGAGAGGCCGAGGTGGATGGATCACTTGAAGTCTGGAGTTTGAGACCAGCCTGGCCAACATGGCGAAACCCCCTCTGTACTAAAAATACAAAAATTAGCCATGCCTGGTGGCAGGCGCCTGTAATCCCAGCTACTTGGGAGGCTGAGGCAGGTGGATCACTTGAGGTCAGGAGTTTGAGACCAGCCTGGCCAACATGGCGAAACCCCGTCTCTACAAAAAATACAAAAATTAGCTGGGTGTGATGGTGGGCACCTGGAATCCCAGCTACTTGGGAGGCTGAGGCAGGGGAATCGCTTGAGCCCGGAAGGCGGAGGTTGCAGTGAGCCAAGATTGCACCATTGCACTCCAGCCTGGGTGACAGTGAGACCCCGTCTCAAACAAAAAAAAAAAAAAAAAAAAGAAAAAAGAAAGCATGTCATTGTGGTCTTGATTTGCATCTCTTTAGTACTAACAAAATTGAACATCTCTTTTATATGTACAGTCTATGTCTTCTTCCTCCTCTGTGAACTTACAGGTTCATGTCTTTTTCATCTTTCATCTAGGTTGTTTGCTTTTATCATATTGATTTGTAGAAATAAGACAAAAGTGTCCATTAATACCACTGATATTCAACATTGTCCTGGAAGTCCTAGTCAAAAAATAAAAAAGACATGAAAAATAAATCAAAGATATTGCAATCTGAAATGAAGAAATATATGATTGTCATCATTTGCAGATGAAATTACTAAGTATAAAGGAAACCACAAATAAGCTACAAATTGTTAGAATTAAAGGAGAATTCAGCAAGGTGACTGGATACGAAATCAATAGATGAATGCCAGTGGCATTTCTATACACCAGCAGTAAATAGTTAAAAACTGTAATATTAGGAAGATCATTTGTAATAGTAAAATGATACTACACAATACTTATAATTAAACCTTAAAAAGATATGCAAGTCCAAAACTTAAAAGTATCAAATTCTTTGAGACACACTGAGAAGACCTAGATAAATAATTTTCATGCTCAAACTCATCATTAGAGTAATATAAAATGAAACAACCATGTGATACCAATTTTAACCTATGTGATTAAAAAAGATTGATAACACCATATTAGTCAGTGCTCTCAAGAAAAACAGAACCAATGGGATATATATATAGAGAGAGAAAGTGATTTATTATGAGGGATTGGTTCACAGACTTAGAAGTCCCATGGTTTGCTGTCTGCAAGCTGGAGGCCCAGGAAAGCTGGTGGTGTTGTATGAGCCCAAGCCCTAAAGGCTGAGAACTGGGGGAGCCAATGGTCTGAATCTGAAGGCCTGAGAACCAGGAACAGGGATGTCTAAGGGCAGGAGAAGATGGATGTCCCAGCTGTAGCAGAGATAGAAAATTTTACCCTTTCACTGCCTTTTCATTCTATTCGGGCCCTCAGTGGGTTGGGTGATGCCCTCCCATATTGGTGAGAAGGGCTCTTCTTTATTCTGTCCACTGATTCACATGCTAATCTCTTCTGGAAACACCCTCACAGATGCACCCAGAAATAGTGTTTTACCAGCTATCTAGGCATTCCTTAGCCCTGTTGAGTTGACACATAAAATTAGCCATCACAAACACTAAGTAGTGGCAAAGATATAGTGTAACAGGCGGTATCACACATTTTAGGTGTGAGTTCAAATTAGCACAGCTTTTTTGGAGAGAAATCTGGCAGCACTAATACAATTTTTAAATGTTTATACCCTTGGACACAGCAATTTTACTTTTGAAAATTTCCCTATAGACATATATGCATAAGAGTACAAAGACTTTTGTATAACAATTTTCATCACTTTGTAATTTGGAACACTCTGTCTACGAGTAGATGAGTAGCTAAATAAGTTTCTATAGACGTGATATACAATGAAATACAGTATCAATCACTCATGGGAAATGAGATAAAATACACATGCTGAGATGAAAATATATCAAAGGCATTTGATTAAGGAAAGATGAGTGTGTCTTAGTCGGTTTCCCTGGAAGCAGAGCCTGAGGCAAGGATTTGGATGCAGGCAGTTTATTTGGGAAGCATCCCAGGAAGCAGGTGTGAGGGAGTAACGAGAATGAGGGAAGGAGCAAAGCGTGTATGATCTTCACAGTGTGGCAGCAGGGGCTTGCTTCAGCTGGGATCTCCTGAGAAGTGTAAGGAAGGGCTCCAGCATTGTCCCTTGTCCCCTGATTGAAGGACAGGAGACAGAAGGTGAAAAGATGGACAGTCTGTGCAGTGGGAGTTGTAGCTCACACAGAACTGCCCAATCCAGCTGTGGCTGAGATCAGAGGCAGTCCAGGGAAAGTGATGTGGGGCATCAGAGGAATCTGCTACAGACTAATTCAATTTAGGTAGAAGAGGATGTCTGCATACATCCCTAGAGGTATGTATGAGAAGGCTTCTTTTTCTTTTTTTTTTTTTTTTTTTGAGACGGAGTTTCACTCTTGTTGCTTAGGTTGGCGTGCAGTGGCACGATCTCGGCTCAGTGCAACCTCCATCTCTTGGTTTCAAGTGATTCTCCTGCCTCAGCCTCCTGAGTAGCTGGGATTACAGGCACCTGCCACCACAGCCACCATCAACGGCTAATTTGTGTATTTTTAGTAGAGATGGGGTTTCACCATGTTGGTTGGCCAGGCTGGTCTTGAACTCCTGACCTCGTGATCTGCCTGCCTCAGCCTCCCAAACTGCTGGGATTATAGGCGTGAGCCCCCACGCCCAGCCGAGAAGCCCTCTTAAGCTGTGATCAGATGAACTGCTGCCCTCCATTCCCTCCGTCAAGTAAACATAATGGTGACTGCATGGAAAGCTTGGGATGAGTAGGTTACTCTTTCTGTTCTCAAACATTAGGGAGCCTCAGAATCACCTGTAGGGCTTGTTAGAATGCAAATTGCTGGTCTCTGCTTCCAGGGTTTCTGATTCAATAGGTCTGGAGCAGGCTGGAGAATTTCCATTTCTAATAAGTTGTCAGGTGATGCTAATGCTGCTGGCCTAGTGATCATGTACTGAGAACCGCTCGTCTAGAACATCTGTGTATTTTTCCCAGTCATTACCCAGAGCCTGTTGTGTTCCCAAACCTGTTCATGTCATCTTCACTTGTTATCATAGTCAGGTAATTTAATTAAATATTGCATGAACTAATGAGATACAAGTAGACAAAGAAAAAGAATTGTGTCTATACAATACAAGTTGAATGCTACTGAAAAGACTCAATATAGATGTTATTGAAAACTTGCAAAATGTCACAAAAATTGAAAATTGAAAATTTATAAGAATCTAGAAGATTATTCAGAGATTACTCATAAATATCTTTAATTCTTGCTCTATATGAAGTACCTGCAACAAGAAATGAATGCCAATATATTATGGTGTGATCCATGTAAAAAATACACCTGAAATACACTCGAGTATCAGAGAAGAGGCCTTGTACCCATATTAGACTACTGTCAAATACATATAAATTTATTTGTTTTAATTTAATAAGAAAGTTTAAGGTGTTTATGATTTTTTTTCTGATTTTCTGCTTAGTTGACTATTTTGATCAACTAACCTGTCCTTATCTAATTGAATGAGAACTTCCATGGCTTCCAATTTTGAACCTTTCTGTTCTAAAGCAGGTTTCTCCCCAGGCATGAAGCTGAAAACTAGGAATTCCAATGAGGATCCTTCAGTGTCTCAAATAGTATCTTATTATTTAAAAAAATGTCAATTCTATGTTTTCTACATTTTTCAGAATTGCTGCCAATCTACTTGGGTCATTACTCTGCTCACAAGTACACACTGAATAAAATCTAAATCCTCGGCATTCAGGCTCTCTCTGAAATGATTGACATCTGTCACTTGCTCCCCCTAATTTTTCACTTCTTCTCTTCATTTACCCTGTAGCACACATAAAATATCATTTCTTGACTATGCACCTGTGGGTTTTTTTCATGAGTTCTTTCCTCTGCTCCTCTGTCTAGAGAACTTCTACTTATCCTTCAAAACCCAGCCCAAATGTCTCATCTCTGAGAAGCCTTCCCAACTCCCTCTTTTGTTCTAATAGCTCTTTGTTGTACATGGTCCTTGATACTACTTGTCAGAATGCTTTGGAGTTTTTTGCTTTGGTTTCAGTGGAAGCTGTAGAATCTTAGCTTTCAGCATCTAGGACATTTGTAATATTTTCCCATCTTACTTTGTCACTTTACCTGAGCTGTGCTCCAGTCCTGACATTCTAGTCCTGAGCAGGGGCTTAGGAATATTTGTTGAGAAATATTAATGAGTAAACGAATAAATAAATGGACTCTCATTATATCTGACATATTTGATGTTTCTTATTCAAGCATCTGTAGACATAAAAACCCACCATAATTTAAATGACAACTTAAGTATAATATATGTTGACTTGAATCACTCACATCACTCACTCTTTTAGTGCTTAGCAATTTCTTCTTGTATCCATAATAAAGTCCATTCCTGTTTTAAAGCCTGTTTTTAAAAAAACAGAGTGAAGCTCAAATTGTTGAGAAGATAAGTAGCTTTATTAAACATGATAGCTTCGGTGTTTTACAGATTCACCAGCGAAACTTCTCAACTGAGAGAGTGCGATGCTGCTCAGGTTCTTTGGCTATAAACTCGGGGCAGGAGCAGCAGTGACACCTCAGGGCCATGGTATTTAGTGAGATAGTTTATGTAAGGTGTCTGAATGCAGCAGGGACCCAACAAATACCAGTGGATTTAACTGACTAAATTTTTGTTAAACTGAGCACAAAAACAGAGACCAAACAGCGGCAGAGGCCAGAGACAACCATGTGCAATCCCCTAAGACCCAGCGATTCCACTTCTAGCTCTATACCCAATAGAAAAGCTCACAAAGATGCATCTAAAGACCTGCCAAAGATGTTGACAGCTTCAGTACATGTAATAGTCCCAAACTAGAAACAATCCAGAGAGCAGCATTAAAAAGAAGAAATGCATTGTGTTACATCCACACAATGGAACACTATATGGCAACAAAAACAAATGAAGGACTCAATGTGGGACAACACGGATGAATCTCATAAGCACCACACGAAAGAAAGGAGTCATATGCAAAAGAGTACATACATCTTTAACTGATATAAATCTTAACAAGTGAACTAACCTGCTGATAGAAATTGTGAGTGGGAGCAGAGACTGGGAGAGAGTCTGACAGGCCTTCTTGGATGCTGCAATGTTCTAGATCTTGAGCTAGGGATGGTTATCTGGAGGTCCTCACTTTTTAAAACTTCATAAGGCTATTTATGAACGGTGTGCCTTTCTGTATGGATGTCACATTTCAATAAAAAGCTTAATTAAAATGACAAAAGACAAGCAGGTTGGGTGTTTGGGAAGATGGACTAGCAAACATAATGGCAAGGAATTCTTGGTGTTTGAACATATAGCGGAGATGTAGGGAAGCAATAAGGAGGATGCTTCAAGAACAGATCCTTAAGTCAATGTGTATCTAAGGATGAAAAACAAAACTGTGATAGTAATGGCTTCTTTTCTTTTCTGGGTTACATGACAAAATGAGATAAAAGGATAGCCATCTGGAAAAGTAAATAATCTAAACTTTACCCTGTACATTATGACAAATTCTAAATGAATCAAAGATGTATATGTAAAATAGAAAACCATTAATGTATTAGAAGATAAATGGGAGAGTTCCTTTCTAATCTTGGAATGGAGAAGGTCTTTCTGACTATGACACAAAAGCAAGAACCCATAAAAAATGGATACATTGGACTACACAATTATAAAAGCCTTCTGTTCGGTGAAACAACCACAATCACATCACACAAAAAAAAGCAAAAAAGAAAACATACAAAGCAAAGCCAAAAGACAAATGAAAACAGGACAGTTAAATAGTAATTTATCACAGTAAGAGGACTAAACTTCTGTCTTAGTCCCTATAATGGAATACCGAAGACTGTGTACTTTATAATAGAAATGTATTTGGCTCACAGTTCTCAAGGTTGGGAAGTCCAGGATCAAGGAGTTGCATATGATGAGGGCCTTCTTGCTATGTCATAACATGGCAGAAATCATCATGCAGTGAGAGAATGTGCAGGAGAGGATAAGAGAGGGCTGAACTTGCTTTTATAACAAATTCACTCTTGAGATAATGAACTCACTCCCACGATAATCGCATTAATCCATTTATGAGGGCAGAGCCCCCTCATGACCTAATTGCCTCTTAAAAGTCACCCCCTTCAACACTGTTGCATTCGGGATTAGGTTTCTAACACATGAACTTGGGAGGACACATTCAAACCATAGCACCTTCCCAATACGTTATGAGCTTCTAGGAACAGATAAGAAAAAAACAAAAAAAGATAGGAAAACAGATAAAGCTTCTGAACACATAGTTTACGGAAAAGGAAATACAAATTGCTCCTTAAATATATGAAAAAATGCTTAACCTCATTCACATTATGAGAAATGCAAATGAAAACAGACTATTTTTCAACTAATCGATTGGAAGAGAATCACGTTTGACAATACCCTTTTGGTGGGCCTCTGGGCAACAGACATGTGTATACATTGCTGTTGGGTGTGCACACTGGTGCAACCCTTCTGGAGGCTATTTGACAATACCTATCAAAATGAGAAAAGTATATCCCTTTGGCCTTGAATTCCAGTTCTGAGATTTGTCTTACAGATCTACTAGTCCACATGCAAAATGCTGTGTATACCAGGTTACTCACTTCAGCATGGTAATCACAAGAGTAGAGACAATCCAAGACCATTGACAGATGGCTAGTTAAGCAGATGAGGCATCCATACAATGGAATACCATGTCAAAAGAAAGAAGCTCTCTGTTAAGGACAATGGAATTCCATGTATAAAGGAGGAAGACCTCTAAATAAGAAAAGATCTGTAAGATACACAATCATGCAGAACAAAGCAAAGGAGAAGAGTGCATATAACATGTGAAGGTATATGTGGGGGTAACCAAAGAATCTATATTAATAGTTGCTTGACCTGCATAAGGAAGCCTAGAAGAATACATTAAGAATATCAAAACAGAGGTTACCTGTGCGTGCAAATGGAGGTGGGCGGAAATTGAGAGAGGAAGGGATGGCTGGGAAGAAGACTTTTTCCTGGTTACCTTTTCCTGCTAAAAAATGTTTTCTTTGTGAATATATTAGCTATTCAAATAATCTAAAACACATCTTAGCTTGCGCTGGGTCTAGTTCGAATTAGAATGCCCTGCCTTCTTCTTAAGCTAGTGATTTAGCAAGGTAGAGAAGAGAGAATTTCTGTTTTGGGGGTTTTCAGTCTTTTCATTAGTAAAAGAGCAAACAGAAGTTATGTACTAATCCAGGATTTGTGCTTTCTTTCAATGACTTTTAGTGAAATAAAAGGATTGAAATAGGTTGCCTATTTTAGAGTCTCATCTTAGAGGACAGGGTTTTGTAAGGCTAGAATCTGGCAAGTGGGCACAACCAATGGGAAGCAGTTCTGGGTTCCCCATTTGTAGCTTCACAGGCAGAGACGAGAGCTGACAGATCAGAGGGAGCTAGCTGAGGGTTTGGCAAAAAACGATTTAGCAAACTCCAATTTTACCCAACTACCTGGACATTTCAAATAAAAGTAGCTTTTAGGTAAAAATGATTCGGGACAATTAACATAATTCCTTATTTTGTGTTGTGTGACTCAATAAAGAAGGATGATTCATAATCCATGGGCCAGCCCGTGTCCAAATCCCATTGACCCTCTCATGGGGGCAGGAGTGGTGTGGTGTTTGTTCATTCAACAGGCACTTTCTGAGGGAAGAACTGAATAAAAGCAGCAGCTCACCTCTATAATCCCAGCACTTTTGGGAGGCCGAAGCAGGAGGATCACTTGAGCCCAGGAATTCAAGACCAGCCTGGGCAACACAGTGAGACCCCCCTTCTCTACAAAAAAATTTTTAAAAAATTAGCTGGACGTGGTGGTGTGTGCCTCTGGTCTCAGCTACTCGGGAGGCTGAGGTGGGAGGAGTGCTTGAGACCAGGAGGTGAGACTGCAGTAAGCCAAGATTATGCCATTGAACTCTAGCATGGGTGACAGAGTGAGAACCTGTCAAAAAAAAAAAGGAAAGGAAGCAGTTCTCTGTGTCTCTATCATTTGGCCAGCCCTCAAAGCATACAGCCAGTAGGGTGAAAAGGAAATTAACATGCAAGGTGCACAGGCACATGGCTGGTGGACCCAGGGTGGTGAGTGACTCTCAATTAAAGAGAAGGTGAGGTGAAGTCGTTGTCTGCAAGTTACAGACTTTGAGAAATTGTCTCAATAAAGGAGAACTTCATTTGGCCTTAGGTGAGAGCCGATCAATAAATTAGTTGGCTGAGGGTACAGACGTGCAGGGAGAACCAGGATCTATGTAAAACCAGGGGGGCAGTGAAGAGTCAAGAGGGCGGGCAGCAAAGCAAAGGTAAAAAAATATTAATAAAATAAAAAGCTGCTCCAGCCCCAGCTTGCATTCCCTGTGATGCATAAACCAGGTGATCTTCCTTAGCCTTGGAAGAGGCAGAGAAGGTGAGAAGTGGGGGCCGATTGTCACAGGACTGTGGCCATCTATTTCCCCCGTGACCATCTCCATTAGTACACGATAGAGGTGAGATCAATCAGAAAGCCACCGTCATAGGGAAGACGTCCCGGCCCCGTGTAAATGCGCTGTGAGCTGCTGTTAGTGACGCTAAGGCAGTTCCAAGAGAGGCGTCCTCACCCAGCCCCAGAGCTGCAGACTCAGGCAGGGCCCGGGGTGCTGAGCCGAGGGGCGTTCCATCACCCGGACAGGGAAGGCAGACGGCCCTGGGCTCCCAGTTGGCCTTGTAAAACTTGAGTCATGGTGACAGAATTCCTTCCATCATCGTTTATGCTGAACCTTCCCTGCTGCATTACCGTTATTTAGCATCCTGCCGTCATCCATAAAGCACCTCGCTGCCGCTGCCGTGTGTTCTTTATTTCTCACCCTCCTGAGGTTGCTGTTCTCATTCCGTGTCTGGAGCAGAGAGGTGGGGGAGGGGGGGCGGGGTCGGAAGGGTGGGGCGGAGGAGGGAGAGAGAGAGAGAGAAAGAGAGAGAGAGAGAGATTAAAGAACTCTGTTCCAGATTGCCACCTGCCTGCCCCTTGGCCCCCAGGGCCTGGCCTCCCCTCTGAAGGCCCTGCCCACCCTTGGTGGTGGCACCTGCCAGGTGAGTGTGGCAGGGCTGGAAATATGGGGCCTGGCATCTGGCCCTCTCCCCTACTGTTTTGCTTTATGACCATGGGCAAATGTTTCTGTCTCTTTTGTGTATCCTGAGCTATAAAATGGACAAATGCTGGTGGCCCCCTTTTCTTTCTCACAGCAATACTCTGCTGGATCTTAAGTTTTTCCCTAATGTAATAAATCTGAGAGACCAAATAGGATCATCAAAAAGAAAACTCACTGAGTTCCCAAGAAAGGTATGGCTCTTCACGCTCCTGTTTACGTGTGTTCTTGCCATGAAAGGCTGTCATCTGGGCAGGTGTCCCCACGGCTCTCCCGTCCACTTCCTGAGTTCATCGCATATCAGGTTCTTCCTCTGCTAGAAACCCTCAATGGCCTGTATCCCATGCAGAGTCAGAGTCAATCTTGAGAATGGCCTGGGCACTCCACGGCGGCCCCTGCCCCTAACTGATAGCCTGGCTCCTCTCCCTTCCTCCCTGTTCTGCCCAGCCATGCCAGCCACCTTGCTGCCCTCACGCACACACCTGGGTCAAACCCCTGATACCTGGCACTTGCTGTTTCCCAAAGAGTCAGTTTCCTGACTCTTTCCTTCAATGTCACCCTCTCAGGAAAGGCATCCCTGACCAGGCTGGGAACCCCCCGGGGGGGACCTTGCTGCTTTGTTTCCTGCTGTATTTACAGTACCTTTCTCAGTGCCCAGACAATAAACATTTGCTGAATAAATCAGTTATAGCTCTCTTTTAGCAAGCAATTAATTATAGTAATACACATTGGTATGACAGTTTCCAAAGCACTTTGAATGCAAAGCCCATAGCATTCATGTATTGCAGGCACATTTGCCAATCACAAACTTGAATGTGCAAAGATGGTCACTTTATGTACCCTGGGAGTTAACTTGTTTCCAGACCCCCGATTCCACCCATCTTGCCCATACAAGGAAACTGAGTAAACCCACGCTGATTCCAGGTGTGATTCCCCAGCTGGTCTACCTCGGCCTGTGTTGGCTGGACTGGGCAGAGAATGGACCTTGCCCTATAGCAGCTTTTGGGGATGTTTGCCCTAGGAAGGACCATGCCTAGCTCACAGCCCACCCACAGCCCTGCTGTGTGCACCAGCCAGTGACACTCAGCTGTATTAGTCCATTTTCGTACTGCTGATGAAGACATACCCAAGACTGGGCAATTTGCAAAAGAAAGAGGTTTAATTGGACTTACAGTTCCATGTGGCTGGGGAAGACTTGCAATCATGGCAGGAGGCAAGGAGGAGCAAGTCAATGTCTTAATTGGATGGCAGCAGGCAAAAAGTGAGTTTGTGCAGGGAAACTCCTGGTTTTAAAGCCATCAGATCCCATGATGTCCATTCACTATCACAAGAACAGCGCAGGAAGGGCCTGCTCCCATAATTTGATCACTTCCCACCAGGTCCCTTTCACAACACATGTGAATTCAAGATGAGATTTGGGTGGGGACACAGCCAAACCATATCATTTCACTCCTGGCCCCTTCCAAATCTGATGTTGTCACATTTCAAAATCGATCATGACTTCCCGACAGTCCCCCAAAATCTTAACTCATTTCAACATTAACTGAAAAGTCCACAATCCAAAGCCTCATCTGAGACAAGGCAAGTCTTTCCCACCTATGAGCCTGTAAAATCAAAAGCAAGTTAGTTACTTCCTAGATACAATAGGGGTACAGGCATTGGGTAAATATAGCCATTCCAAATGGGAGAAATTGGCCAAAACAAAGGGGCTACAGGCCCCCATGCAAGTCCAAAATCCAGTAGGGCAGTCAAATCTTAAAGCTCCAAAATGATCTTCTTTGACTCCATGTCTCACATCCAGGTCACACTGATGTGAGAGGTGAGTTCCCATGGTCTTGGACAGCTCCACCACTGTGGCTTTGAAGGGTACAGCCTCCCTCCTGGCTGCCTTCATGGACTGGCAATGGGTGTCTGTGGCTTTTCCAGGAGCACAATGCAAGGTGTCAGTGGATCTACCATTCTGGAGTCTGAAGGACAGTGGCCCTCTTCTCACAGCTCCACCAGGCAGTTCCCCAGTAGGGACTCTGTGTGGTGATCTGACCCCACATTATCCTTCCACACTGCCCTAGCAGAGGTTCTCCACGAGAGGCCCCAACCCTGCAGCAAACTTCTGCCTGGGCATCCAGGCGTTTCTATACATCCTCTGAAATCTAGGTGGAGGTTCCCAAGCCTCAGTTCTTGACTTCTGTGCACAGGCCTCTGGGCCTGTGATGGGAGAGGCTGCCATGAAGGTCTCTGACATGCTCTGGAGACATTTTCCCCATTGTCTTGGGGATTAACATTTGGTTCCTTGTTACTTATGCAAAAATTTGCAGCTGGCTTGAATTTCTCCTCAGAAAATGAAATTTTATTTTCTATTGCATTGTTGGGCTGGAAATTTTCTGAACCTTTATGCTCTCCTTCCCTTATAAAACTGAGTACCTTTAACAGCACCCAAGTCACCTCTTGAATGCTTTGCTGCTTAGACATTTCTTCTGCCAGATACCTTAAATCATCTCTTTCAAGTTCAAAGTTCCACAAATCTCTAGGGCAAGGGCAAAATGCCGCCATTTTCTTTGCTAAAACATGACAAGTCACCTTTGCACCAGTTCCTAACAAGTTCCAACTGTTCCCATATTTTCCTGTCTTCTTCTAAGCCCTCCAAACTGTTCCAACCTCTGTCTGTTACCTAGTTCCAAGTCACTTCCACATTTTCAGGTATCTTTTCAGTAGCGCCCCACTCTACTGATACCAGTCTACAGTATTAGTCCATTTTCACACTGCTGATAAAGATATACCCAAGACTGGGCAGTTTACAAAACAAAGAGGTTTAATTGGATTTACAGTTCCATGTGACTGGGAAGGCCTCACAATCATGGTGGAAGGCAAGGAGGAGCAAACCAATGTCTTACATGGATGACAGCAGGCAAAGAGAAACTTTATGCAGGGTAACTCCCATTTTGAAAACCATAAGATCTCATTAGACTAATTCACTATCATGAACAGCACAGGAAACACCCACTCCCATAATTCAATCATCTCCCACTGGGTCCCTCCCACAACACATGGGAATTCAAGATGAGATATGGGTGGGGCCACAGCCAAACCATATTATCATCCTGGCTCCTTGGCGACCTTTTGCTTTCCACACACACAGGGGCTTGCTTTAGGCCTGAGGAAGCAGCTTCTTCCTGCCAGGCTTCTGAGCCCAAGCTAAGCCATCATACCCCCTGTGACCTGCACTATAGATACAGCTGGCCTGAAGCAAGTGAAGAATCACAAAAGAAGTGAAAATGGCTGGTTCCTACCTTAACTGATGACATTACCTCGTGAAATTCCTTCTCCTGGCTCAGAAGCTCCCCCATTGAGCACCTGAGTCCCCCACCCCTGGCCCGCCAGAGAACAACCCCTTTGACTATAATTTTCCACTATCTACCCAAATCCTATAAAACGGCCCCACCCCTATCTCCCTTCGCTGACTCTCTTTTCAGACTCAGCCCACCTGCACCCAGGTGATTAAAAAGCTTTATTGCTCACACAAAGCCTGTTTGGTGGTCTCTTCACATGGACGTGCATGACATTTCCCTTCTGCCCACAGCTGCACCCAGCATCACTCTTCCAATTCTCTTCAAGGCTCTTTCCTATCAGAGTTCCACTGGGGATCAGTTCTGGGTTCTCTAATTTTGGGTTTCCAAATCTATCAGGGGAATCTCAGATGCTACCCTGAGGGTTGGACAGAGAAGAGGACCCCCACCAGCGGGTAAATCCCAGCTCCCTGCTCCTCACTTTCTCTAGCCTGCCCTGCTCTGGCACGCATCCTCCTGTACGCTATGTTCCCACCCTAGTCCACCAGGTTTTAGTTTTGAGAGCCAAGTTTTTAGAAATCTCAAAGCCCTTTCTCTCTCAAGTTCTTGCTGCTTGCAAACTAAAGGCAAGGCTGGCTGTCAAACAATGGCCCAGGCATGGACTTTCAAAAGTCTATTTTTAAATTGAAAGGGAAAAAACAGGAACCAACCAGAAGGAAAAATGTGTTGAATAATATTTCAAAACATTATGTGCATACACATTCACTGCTGATTTACAGCTTATCAAAACATTTCTACCTACATAAGGGCATGAGATAGGCCGGGTGCAGTGGCTCATGCCTGTAATCCTAGCACTTTGGGAGGCTGAGGCAGGTGGATCACCTGAGGTCAGGAGTTCGAGACTAGCCTGGCCAACATGGCAAAACCCTGTCTTTACTAAAAATACAAAAATTAGCCTGGCATGGTGGTGTGTGCCTGTAATCCCAGCTACTTGGGAGACTGAGGCAGGAGAATTGCTTGAACCTGGGAGGCAGAAGTTTCAGTGAACTGAAATCGTGCCATTGCACTCCAGCCTGGGTGACAAGAGCAAAATTCTGTCTCAAACAAACACACAAACAAAAAGCCTGAGATCTGTATGGTTCTGGTGTAGGGACAAACGGGGGCTCCAAGGTCATACCAGGCAAAAAGGGCACTTCCATCCTAAAACTCCAGTCTTTTGGTTCCAAAATGTGGTGGTGGTGGTGTTTTTAAATGACCTGTCACACTGATTAGCCTAGAGATTGTATTTGATGGAGTCTTTGTGTCCTATACTTAACAAACGTGGGAAGTGCGAGTTGAGTAGATGAATTCCTGCCCCAAAATGCAGCTCATTTGAGGGATTTATTATTAGACTCACTTTTTAAAAAAATCTCTTTGTCCATTGCTCTTTGTCTCTTTCCCTTATCCTGATACCTGTTCCTCTTTCCATCTGTTGGTAGTATATCTCGATGGATTTTTTTTTTTTTTGTATATTTCCTTGCCCAATACGAGACTAACAGGCATTTTATAATACTTTGAAGTATAAAATTTTTATTAATTTATATCTTTACTAAATACAAAACAGACAATAAATTGCTGTTTCAAACAAGGAAATATTTTACAAACAAATAAAAATCAGAAGGTCTGTTGGTCCCCAAAGTGGATTTTCAAAGCTGCTAAAAATATACAATCATTTAATTCTTCTGTAGAGGGCTACCTCTTTTTAGGATCAATAAATAATATGTGTTTCTGTATACAGGGATTTTAAAGACATGTTTCCTTTTTTTTTTTGAGATGGAGTCTCACTCTGTTGCCCAGGCTGGAGTGCAGTGATGTGATCTTGGCTCACTGCAACTTCCACCTTCCAGGTTCAAGTGATTCTCTTGCCTTGGTCTCCTGAATAGCAGGGATTACAGGTGTCCACCACCACACCTGGCTAATTTTTGTATTTTTAGTAGAGACAGGGGTTCATCATGTTGGCCAGGCTGGTCTCGAACTCCTGACCTTAAGTGATCCTTTCACCTCGGCCTCCCAAATTGCTGGGATTACAGGTGTGAGCCACCACACATTGCCGATGTTTCTGTTTTCTTCTTCTTCTTCTTCTTTTTCTCCTTTGGCTGAGCAAATTTTACTGACTACTCTCAATCCTTATTCTGCTTACTAGACTGTCTTTTGGTGAGAGGTTGGGTTAGGAGTTCCTTTTAATTGCCTGAAAAGTCTTACTGTATTTCTCTGGTTATTAAATACATATTTTTATTCTGGTAGTTGCATGCTTAACACATTTGAAAGATTTCAAAAAAATTTGGGTTTTCCAACAGATGCTGTAATCTGTATTCCTAATTTTAGGGATAGTGACAAATTATGGCAACCTTTAACAGTTGATTGTGCAGTTAAAGTACAAACACTGACAAATATGGCATCAAGAGTCTATGCTTGTTTTCGTAGTTTTCTTGCTACTTTCTCCATCCTTTTAATCCGTTCATTCATTGGTGAATTTATTCATTAAACAAACACTTATTGGGCAGCTACTATGTCCCAGGGGATGCCTGGACACCTGGTGGGTGCCAGGATGCAGAGTCTTTAGCAGGTGCAGTGTCTGCCCTCAAGGAACTAGACATAGAGGATCAGAGGGTCAGGGAAGGCTTCCCCAGAAAGATGACCCTTGAGGTGATCAAGTGAGTGAGGGCTAAGGGCGACAATCTTTTGCCAGTTTCCAGAAATCATTTCCCGGTGTTACTGCATGATTCTGTGTGGTTTTGCTACTCTGTGCTCACACCTTATAGATCATATCTTTGTGAAACAATACTCAGATGACATAATTAAAATCTGTTCTCTGTCTCCTGCCACACCCCAGACTGATTCGAGGTAGGTGTTTGATTGTTGTGCCAGGCTTCAAGGCAAGATCAGAAATTGTGTCTTTGTGTCTGTGGGAGACAGGGATTGTGGAGGGATCCTCTGGGTCTCCCTGGATGGGACTGGACAGAACCAAATGCTGGAGGAAAGGGAATGAGGTCCTCCAGGGTCCTCCAGCATGGGTCTCAATTGCAAGTGACTCTGAGGGAAGGCCAAGTGAGGTGGCATGAGGAGCCCAGAGTGAAGAGCGCATGCCTGCTGAGAAGCTGCCAATGAGCTGAAGAGTGGACGAGCCATTTCCAAAGTCTCAAGCCTGGAAGGGAATGTGGAAGTCTGCCTCATTCTCCTGAGCTCTCTGTGTACATTAACCAGCTAATGGTAAAGTTGTTTGACAATAGGTTCTTCTACCCCATTGAGAACACAGCACTGGGTTGTTGTTGGTTGTTTTTTTTTTTTCTCCAAAAGACAAAAATAATTGAAAACAACCAAATGTTCAGTCATGGACACGTTTACTTTTGTTCAGTGAAATATTATCTAGTTATTGAAAATGATAACTATAAAGATAATGGTAGACATGGAAAATATCGTAATAGATCTATATGTTAAGAAATGAATACAAATCGTCTGTATGCTATGATAACAGCTATGTAAAAGTAAATGCATGCTGATAAGAACTAGAAAGGAATATGTAAAAAAGAAATTTCAGGATTAACGATGTTTGTATTAGTTAAGATAATGCAGGTAGTTGTAAAAGAAAAACTCTGAAATCCCACTAGCTTAACACACTAGAAGTGAAGTTTTGCTTAGGGCAAGTCCAGTACCAACACAAAGAACCTAGGCTCCTTCCAGCTCATGGCTACTCGCTCCTCCAGGGCCTCACAATTCCCTTCATTCAGCAGGTGGATAAAGACCTATGCCCTAGCCCTCTTGGGCCTGAAGGTGTCCATCTTTATTTTTGCTCACATTTGATTGGTCTAAATGAGTCACATGGTCCCATCTTGATGCAAAGAGAGCTGGGAAATGTAGTCCTGGCTGGGCCACAGCATCCTTATAACAAGTCTACATACAGAAGGGAGCACAGTAAGTTAGCATACTTGAGTGCTTTAATACTTTAGTATTTAGTCATCTGTATCTGCCCCAGTGATACTTCTTTCTTTAAGCTTTTTTCCTTTAGATTTGTTAGATGTATTTTTTTTAATAGAGAAAATTAAAAGACTCCTGTGTATTCTTTTATTTCAGGAAGTGAGATGGGGCATATCAACTCAGGAAACTGAGATGACTGGGGAGTAGAAATGCTGGTAGGCAAAGCAAAAGCAGAAATTAAAGTGCATATCTTACAGAGTGCACATCAGACTCAGTGTTTCCTCCCATTTCCAACCTTTTGCTGGACTATTACTGAATTGTGCCACCCACCAAATTCGTATGTTGAATCCCCCCATCTCCCACAGTATGGCTGTATTTGAAGATAGGGCCTTTAAGGAGTAATTAAGGTTAAATGAGGTCATAGAGTGAGGCCCTACTCCAATAGGACTGGTGTCCTTGCAAGAAGAGGAGGAGACACCAGCGATGAGTGTGCCCAGAGGAAAGACCACATGATGACACTTAGTAGGCAGCCAGACATCTGCAAGCCGAGGAGAGAGGCTTCAGCAGAAACCAACCCTGCCAACACCTTGATCTTGGACTTCCAGCCTCCAGAAGTGTGAAAAAGTAAATTTCTGTTGTTTAAGACACTCAGTCTGTAGCATTTTGTTATGGCAGCCCTAGAAAATTAACACATTACCCTTCCCTCTACCAACTTTTTATCAAGACTCTTTGCCCCTAAAGCTCAGATAGTGTGCCACCTCCTCTGGGAAGCCCTCCTTTTACTCTAGCTGCATCTGATGTCTCTCTCTTGGGCTCTCTCAGTGTTCTGATGTTATTCTGTCCACACTGCTTGGAAAACTTGCCTGTAATCCCATCACCTTATCTTGAATATGAGTTCCACAACATGAGGGACCATATCTTGTACTTCATGCACCCAGAACAGTGTCTGGCATACAGTGAGTGTCCAATAAACAAATGGCTAGCAAAGGAATGAAGGAATAACTTTTTTTTTCTCTCCTTGTGACAGAGCGAGACTCACTCTGTCACCCAGGCTGGAGTGCAATGGCACAATCTTGGCTCACTGCAACCTCTGCTTCCTGGGTTTAAGTGATTCTCCCAAATAGCTGGAATTACAGGTATGCACCACCATGCCTGGCTAATTTTTGTATTTTTAGTAGAGATGGGTTTTTGCCATATGGCCGGGCTAGTCTTGAACTCCTGACCTCAGGTGATCTGCCTGCCTTGGCCTCAAAAAGTGCTGGGATTATAGACGTGAGCCACCGCGCCTGACCAGGAACAAGTATTTATAAAAGAACTACCCAAGAACCAGTGGATAATCATTTTGACTGATCAAAGCTGGCCCATGGCTGTCTTTGAACCATGTAGCAAAGAGAGATGCTTCTCTCCAAGTGCTGTCTGGGAAGACATGATCTGTGTTTGACTATGCAGAGTGTAACAATACAGAGTGGCAATTCTGAATATGTCGAATGAGAAACAGGATCTCCCTCCTTAGTACAGTGCATAATCTGAGACAGAATCAGAGGCTTGCAGGCATTGAAAATCTATTTTTTTTCTTTTGTACTTTTTGATATTGAGTCTATTGTGACTTTCTTGTCTGAACTAAAAACATAAACAGAAAATTTACTACAACAATAAACACCCCAGTATTTCCTCTTTCTGGAAGGTGCTGTACCCTTCTCCCTACCCTATCAGGTAGGCTACTTAAAATTCTTTCTTTCAAGGTTCTCTTTAAGTTCCTTCTGCTCCATAAATCCCAGCCCACTGCAGCCTCAAGAGCAGAGTTCTCACTGTTGATTTCTGAACCATGAATCATACTTTCCTCTTAAAGGCACCATAGGATGGTTGAGGTTGAGGTGATATCAGCAAAAAAGGTGGAGCAAGGACCTCCAAAAATCATCTCCTCTATAGAAACAAGGAGATCATCGGCAAAAATGGTCAGAGTCAACGTTTGCCGAAATTAACAAAAGGCTTGCAGCAATCTGGGGAACATTTATTCAAGAAAAACAGATGCATCTTTGTACGAAATGCAAGCTTTGTGGCAATCTAATTGGCCTTATTACCGTTGCCCAGTCCTGAGCTCTGTAGTAGTAACCTCGAAAACCAATAGTCTGCAATCATGGCAAAAAACAGTGGCCTGGCAGACACTGGAAAGGGAAGAACAGAGCTGAAGCTCCTTCAAAGCCTCATTTCCAGAGAATTGCCACTCTCTGACTTGTCTAGTGGTTTCTGGAAGACCCCCCACACAAGGATGTCTTTATTTGATCTGACTGGTAGCTCCTCCAGTGTGAACAGCTTTTTTCCCCCAGGGACAGTTGTCTAAAACAATTAGGCAATTGTTTAACATTGCAGATTCCCAAGATGGTAGATAACAGTTTGGGGAAAAGAACACAAACCTAAAAGCTTAAAAGGAAAATCTAGGAAATGAAATGTCCATAGGGAACTTTGAAAGGCTTTGACATAGTCTTGGGAATCTAAAGGCCAGGCACATGTTTAGGACTGTGCACATGCCTAAGAGCTATGCCCCGGCTCAGAAAGGACCTGAGAAGGCTCTACGCTCTTCGCTTTGACTAATTTTGAGACTCTGCAGAAGCAGGAAGTGAAGGGCAAGATTGATTTTTAAACTCGAAGTGATATCCCCATCATGCACACAAAACTCCTCAGCAAAGACTAGGAAACTTATTGGTAATAGGCATTTAAGGAAATTTCGGCCCCATCACTGGCTGACCACTGAGCTAACTGAACAAAGACTTAAATGGCCACACACAACAAAGAATAAGACCTTACAGAAGTAGTTCAGAAAAGTCACCAAGAAAACAACCACAGCAACAACAAACCCTGCAGAGAGGGAATAATCTGATTTACAGAGTTGCCACATTATATTATTTTAAATGTCCAGTTTTCAGCAGCAGCAGCAACAACAAAAAACACAAGACTTGCAAATAAACAAGAAAGCATTGTTGGTACACAGTGGGAAAGAAAACCCAGTCAATAGAAATTATCCCCAAGGGAGTCGAGATACTGGATTTACTTGTTTAAAATATTAAAATAGCTAAAAGAAACCACATATAAAAATTAAAGTATTAGAATGATGTTTCACCAAAAAATAGAATATCAAAAGAGATAGAAATTATGAGAAATGACCAAATAGAAAATCTCAAATTGAAAAGTACAATTACTGACATAAAAAATTTACCAGAAGGGCTTAACAACAGATTTGAGCAGGTCAATAAGAGAATTTTCCAGTCCAAGGACAAAGAGAGAGAGGAAAAAAACAGCAACAACAACAACAACAAAGAAGTGAACAGTGTTGAGATCTATGGGATTCCATGAAGCATAGCAACATATGCATACTGTGAATACCAGAAGGAGAGGAGAGAGAGGATGGGGCAGCAAAAATATTTAAAAAACTAATCACCCCAAACTTCCCTAATTTGATAAAAATCATCGCTCTATATATTCAAGAAGCTCAACAAACATCAAGTAAACTGAAAAGAGAGTCACACCTAAATATATCATAATCAAACTGTTAAAAGCCAAAAACAAAGAGGAAATCTTAAAAGCAGCCAGAAAGAGGCTACTCATCACATACACAGAATTCTCAACAAGATTTATCAGAAATTATGGGAGACAGGAGTCAGTGAGTGACATATTCAAAATGCTGAAAGAAAAGACTGTCAAACAAGAATTATATCCAGCAAAATTATCCTTCAAACTGAAGAAGATGTCAAAATATTTCCAGATAAACAAAAATAGGGAGATTTTGTTGCTAGCAGATCTGACTGAGAAAAAATACTAAAGGGAGTCCTTAAGGTTGAAACGAAAGAACATTTGATAAGAATGAAGAAATAAAGAGCACCAGTAAAGGTAACTACTTAGGTAAATATAAAAGGCAATATTAATGTATTTTTGTTGGTAATTCTTCTTTTCTTCATGCTTATAAATTTGTGTCAACTGACATATGGTGTATAAAAAATGTAATTTGTATGCCAATAACAGCACAAAGAATAGGAGGAGAAAATAATGCCATGTAAGAGCATAGCTTTTAGATAATATTTAACTTAGGTTGGTATTAAGATGTTAATGGTAATCCCTAAGGCAAGTACTAAGAAAATAACTTTAAGAAATGGGGGCAAGGCTGAGCATGGTGGCTCATGCCTGTAATCCTAGCACTTTGGGAGGCTGAGGCAGGCAGATCACCTGAGGTCAGGAGTTTGAGACCAACCTGGCCAACATGGTGAAACCCTATCTCTACTAAAAATAAAAATTAGCTGGGCATGGTGGCGCACACCTGTAATCCCAGCTACTTGGGAGGCTGAGGCAGGAGAATTGCTTGAACCTGGGAGACAGATGTTGCAGTGAACCAAGATCATACCATTGCACTCCAGCCTGGGCGACAGAGCAAAAGTCTGTCTCAAAAAAAAAGGAGGGGCAAAAGAATGATAATAAAATTAAAATAACATATGAAAAAATACCACAAAAAAGCAGTAATAGAGGAATAGAGAAATACAAAAAGACATAAGACATATAAAGTAAATAGAAAAATGGCAGACATAAATCTTACCAGTAATTATATTAAATGGAATGGATTAAACACTCCAACTAAAGGACAAATATTGGCAGATTGGTAAAAAATGATTCAACTATATGCTGTCTATAAGAGACACATTTTAGATTCAAAGACACAAATAGGTTGAAAGTGAAGGGATGGTAAAAGATATACCAGGCAAACAGTAATCAGAAAAGAGCTATAGTGATTAAAGTAATATCAGACAAAATAGACTTTAAGAAAAAAAATGTTGCTAGAGACAAAGGAAGACATTTTATGATTAAAGAGTCAACATATCAAGAAGATTTAACAATGATAAACACATGTGCACATAACATAGAGTTTTAAAGTACATGACACAAAAACTGACAGAATTGAAGGCAGAAATAGACAATTCAGCAATAATAGTTGTAGACTTCAATACCTTAATTTCAATAAAAGATAGACAACCAGGAAGAAGATAAACAAGGAAATAGAAGATATGCACAATGCTATTAACTAAGTAGGCCTAAAAGTAATCTATAGCACCCTCTGCCCAACAGCAGAATACATATTCTTTTTAAGTGCAAGCAGAATATTCTTCAGGATAGACCATACGTTAAGCCATAAAACAAATCCAAATTCACTTACAAGGGTTGATATCATACAAAGTATGTTCTCCAACCAAATGGAATGAAATTAGAAATCAATAACAGAAGGAAATTTGGGAAAATCACTAATTTGAGGAAATTAAACAGCACACTCCTAAATAACCAATGAGTCAAAGCAGAAATCACAAGGGAAATTAGAACAGCCTTTGAATCAATGAAAATGAAAACACAGCATACTAAAATTCATGAGATGTAGCAAAAATAGTGATTGGAGGGAAATTTATAGTTCTAAACAGCCATATTTTAAAAAGCAAGATCTGAGTTGAAAAACTAAACTTCTAAGAAACTAGAAAAAGTAAAGCAACTAAATTCAAAGCTAGTAGGGGATGAAAATAAAATAGAGAATAGAAAAACAACAGAGAAAATAAACAAAAACCAACAAGCTAAAAAAATTGACAAACCTTTAGACTGAGCAGGAAAAAAAGAGAAGATTCATATTACTAAAATCATTACTAAAATCAAATTTCTGAAATGAAAGAGGGAACAGTAGTATCAAGTAAAAAAGACTACAAAATAATACCAGGAACAACTGCATACCAACAAATTAGAAAACCTAGATGAGATGAACAAATTCCTATAAAGATCAAAAGTACCAAAAGTACCTACACTGACTTAAGGAGAAATAGGAAATCTAAATAGGAGTAAAGAGATTAAATTAGTAATCAACAAACTTCCCACAAAGAAATGCCCAGGACCAAATGACTTCACTGCTAAATTCTACCAAACCTTAAAGAAGAATGAACAGCAGTCCTTCACTTAGTCTTCCAAGCATAGAAGGGGAGGGACCACTTTCCAGTTCATTTAAGAAGCCAGCGTTACTCAGACATCTGTAACCAGATAAAGATACTACAAGAAAAAACTATGGACCAACATTCCTTATGAATATAGAGACAAAAACCCTCAACAAAATACTAGTAAACCAGATCCAGCAACATATGAAAAGGACTGTATGCCATGACCAAGTGGGATTTATCCTAAGGATGCAAGGTTGGGTTAACATGGGAATCAATGTCATATACCATACAAATGGAATAAAGGACAAAACCCACCTGATCATCTCAATAGACCCAGAAAGACCCTACCTCCAATTCCTCTTTGCCACTTGCTAGCTTTGCTGCGCTGAGCAAATGCCTTGACATCTCTGAGCCTTAGTTTCTTCAGTGGTTAAGGATTAAATCAGTTAATATGACTAGCATAATCAATATATGCTAATGTTTCTTATTGGCAAACAGGAGAGATTCTGAAGCAGTAGATCAGGAGCGGGCCCAGGTACATGCATGTACATTTAATTAACAGGTTTCAATTGAAAAGAAAATATATACGTTAATCTTTCAAGTTTACAAAGACACATACGATCAAAATTCTCTTCCACGTGGTGAATGGTTTCAGACAGTTTCTGTGGCATGTGTTTTTTTCACTTGCCCATTGGTTGTGTGCTATAGGGTACCCCTGGGATACGCAGGCCTGGATGGAGACTCATCATATGTGAAACATCCTGGCCACAGTAGATGGTCAACAAATGGTAGTTCCTCCACTCTTTTCTTGATACATTTCTTGAGGCTCTAAGAATTTGATGTTATTTGTCTTGTTATAGACTGGGTGCTTCGTCTACTGAGCTCACTTATATACCCCTTTGGAGGAGGGATCTATGTCTTCTGCTCCTTTTGTGCTTATCACGGAGTCATGTGCATGGTAGTTGTGTAGATTTGCTTTTTAAAAATATGTTGTTGAGAATATAAGAAAACTGATAAGCTAAGTGAAACAATTCATTTTGATTTTAAGTTGTAAAGTCACTTGGAAGTGTTACTGTCTATCAGCAGTGTGCTGGATTCACTAGCTAGACTACACTAGTCTAGTCTTCCTAGTAGTGCTTAATTTACACAATGGTAGTCCTTGGGCACCATGGAGTACAGAGTTACATTTAATAGTATAGCACTGAGCACATAGTAGGTGCTTAATAAACAACTGTTGGATTCACAGAGGAATGGCAAAATATGGGCTCATTTTTAATGGTGAGAGAACAAAGAAAAGCACAGAAGCTGTTTAAGACATGAAAGATGTTAGTGTCAGGGTAAGCAATGTGTTCTTACCTATACCAAATGTGCAAAGCAGATTTTTGGAGACAAAAACAAAAGGTTATGTTGAAGGCAATCAATTTTGCTTAATTTTAACAAGGCCACATTTATGCCAAGTGATTAGTGTCTTCTCGTTAGCTTAGCAACTGTAGTATGGCTAACATATTTGGCAAATGCTGATTTTAGAAGTCAGATGTTGTGCCAACCTTGCGAAATGATCTAGATATAGTTTTTAAACCACCCAGCCACTTCACAATTGTTTAAATGGGTCATAATAACTTTTCATCAAAAGAAATATATTTTCTTGATGGAAAGGAATTTATTTGAAGTATTGAAGATAATGTTGAATATTAGAAAAAAATGAACACATTTGAAAGGCAACGATATTGGATATTAAAGAAAAATCACTCCCTCAAGGAATCTGCCACCATGGTTTCCACAAGGCCAAAAATATACAAGGTCCTGAGTGCGCTGCCTTCCCACGCAACACAGAAGCTGCACCATGGGGTTGTGGGGGAAACGAAGACTTTGTACTGTTCACCCTGAAGTTCATTTTTATTTTGCCTTTGCCTTTTCATATCAATTAGAGACCCTTTGTTAAAATGATTACATAATTTTCACAGAACTATGCTCTCCCCTCAAGAGAGGCTTCTGCATACCATCTTTTTAAAGTGTAGCAGAGAGAAACGTAAATGCCCAAGAGAAACAAGCAAGGCTTTTGGCTGAGAGAAGGGGGATAAACTCCTTGTTCAAACACCCGACACAGAGGTTGCAGGGAAGGAAAGCTTCCTTTGCTTTGGAACTCATCTCTGCGCTCGGCTCCTGTCTTGTGATAAGGTTACAGTGAATGGGGCTGGCATCCTTCAAGGTTACTGTTCCAGAAAATATTTGCAAATAATTTGATGTGCTGTCAGTTAGCAGGCTGCAGTGAATTCTTATAATTCAACATACTAATGTGGGTTTTTTATGCCTTAAGCTATAAATAAGTTGGATATGCAAAAGTTTCTGTAATGTTTATTTAATAACAATATTTAAAAAATAAATCTTGATTATTCCATCGCGCTTCAATGGAAATCTTCCACTCTGACGGTTGGTTGTCTGTGACCTCAGGCGGTTCCTTCCTTCCTTTGTCTCATTTGATATCACTAAAGAAACACGCTTGTTTTTCTTTTCAGGCTTTGGGAAGCAGCACTCTGCTGCCTCTGCCTACATGCTCCCCATCCAAGTCTCTGCTTGTTAAATGACTGAACTCAGTTCAAGTTGAATAATCCCAGTGGGATGGCGCCCTTTTGGGTGTGGGGCCCTGGGAAGATGAAGCGGGCGCCCCTGGATTTGGGAAGCCCGTAGGCCAGTTGGAGCCCCAGGCTCCATATCACAAAATCAGTGTGCGTCGACTGTATGAGAACATAGAAGGGAATATTGATCAGTGTGTGGAGGCCGTGGCCCTGAGTGGAGGCTGCAAAGAGATATATATATATATATGTCACCAGGTGGAGCCGCAGAAGCCAGGGTTGCCGGCAGAACGCACCAAGATGGGAGGTGTCAAGGGTGAACCTGAATCTCATAATGACAAGACAAAGTGTAGTGCCGATGTTTCTAATGACAATTTTCTGGAATGAGGTCATTTAAACTATGGATCAGCCGAGGGTATGCTGTGGCCCCGGATGTGCCTTACAGGAGACCTCCAGGAGCTTCTGCAAGTTGGGTTCAGCCAAGAGCCCTGGGACAGGGGTCAGAAGGTAGCAGGATCCCAGGGAACTGAAGAGCCGCTGTCCGGGTGGGGGCGCCCTTCTGAGGGCCGGTGCTGCTGCTGATTGCAAAGAAGCTCCTGACAATGCAAAGACATGGCGGAGGGCATCCTGCGTAACCGGAGCATGCGCGCCCAGGGACGCCCCACATGATCCTCAAGGTTAGAGCACGGATGCTGAGGGCGGGCACGTTGGAGGTGGGGGACAATTTTGTGGCTTCATGATGCCCCCTGGGCTGTCCGCAGTGCCAGGGCAGGCCCAGCCTTTGGGGAATGTGTGCAGAGGAGGCCTGTAAGCGGGGGGACAGACAGCTGGAGACCAAGCGAGTGAGCTCCCCGTCGGGAGGCCTGCTTCTCAAGGTGCTGTGTCTATTTTTATTAAAAAACAGCTTTACTGAGACACAGTTCACACACCGTACAATTCACCCATTTGAAGTGTTCAGTGACTTAATGATTTTAGTATAATCGCAGAGTTGTACATGGACCACCGCAATCAATTTTACATTTTCCTTACCCCAGAAAGAAATTCTGTATCCTTTATCTATCCTCCTCCTCCCCTCCCATCCCCGCTGTTCCCCCATCCGGCCCTCCTCCCCAGCCCTAGGCAACCACTAATCTGCTTCCTGTCTCTATAGATTTGCCAGTTCTGGACGCTTCATATAATGGAATCATACAATATGTGGTCTTTGGTGACTAGCTTATTTCACTCAGGATAATGTTTTCTAGGTTCATTCATTTTGTCACTAAACTGTAGAGCTCCCTACCACTAGGAGCCATGGCGTTCTTGCTTACTCTGTTTTCACAGTACCTACTGTGTGTATCTGACACACAGTGGGTACTAAAAATATGTGTACAATGAAACAATCCATAAATTGTAGTAGCTGAGGGCAGCCATGGCTCTGGGTGTGCCCTTTGAAGACGTGAGTTCCTTCCCAGCGCCCTCAGCTGCCAGCTGCCAGATAACCTTGGTTTGCCAGATGACCTTGGGCTCAGATCTTTTCTCATTTTAGTTCTCATCTGTACCACCAGGCAAATGGTCTTTGGTTCATGGAGCCTTGAATGACTCAGACATTGCAGATGAGTTCTGTAGGTCTTCATGTAGTACCTAAATTTTGGGAAATACTGTTAACGGAACAGTTAAGAGAATACAGAATGCTTTCAGCCTCTGGGGGCAGAGCAGGTTTAGCAATAGTCAACTGCTCAGCAAGACAGATAACAATTTTATGAAGACTTTTTCTGTGCACCCCGCCCTCAATTAAAATATGCAGGTAAAGTAAAGGTTAAATCAGGCTTGGAAATGTTTTTGTTGCCTTTTGAACATACACAACTGTTTGGGAAAAATGTACTCATTGTGGTTATACTCTACTACATAGAAATATATGATTTCTTTTTATATTTTAAATAAGTAGACTGACTTTTTTTCTCAGGCAAAGTCATAATTGTATTTATTTTAAATTTATATCCTGTCTGCTTCAAAAAGGAATTTGAGGCAGCCAGGAAAATCATAAGCTATAAAATGAGCAAGCTCCATTTTCTACTAATAAAATAAAAGTTAGGATCTCATCAGTGAAACAACTTCTCTTTGTGCTGTACTGTGTGCAAATATTTGGATTACTAAAGTGAATTTATGAAGCAATTACTTTTAATGCTATAAGAGGAAATTAAGTACTCATTGATTCTTGATTTATAAGCTAGAGCTAAAGATCATGAAAAAGCAAATATAACTTAATTAAATGTCCCTCGGCTTTGCTACTATTGAGGTCTTCACTCATAAAGTTAGTAAAACAAACCATTCCTAGAACATAAATGTATATTGGTTCTTCCAGTTGGGAAGGCAAATAATTTACTGGTTAAATATATTCAGCAAAGTTAACCCAAGTGAGAGATTTTCCCAGTGTCCTCTGGGGCTTGAAGAGATAAAAGCTATTGTAGTTTTAAGGAAACCATTGTCCTGGGAATGATAGGTAGTAACTTGCTGTGAAAAAGAGTAAACGAAAGGGTGTCTCTTTTTTTTTATTAGAAAATATATTTTAATATGCCCACAGAATAGACTATAGATCTGCAAAAGAAATAGAGCTTTATAGTCTATTCATTGGCTATACACTTGTGGTTATTCATTGCTGACAGTGAACACATTAACCTGGGATAATTTAATTGAATCTTCTAGTAATGTTGCTATTTTTCTACCCTGAAGTGTAAATGATTTTTAAAAATTAGGTTCTAAAATGTAACACTTCAAATGATGTATACAGCAAATCAAGGAGCCAGTGTGAGCTCCCCTTTGTGCTCCATGAGTTATTGATTAGAAAAGCAAGAATAAAGGAAAGAAAAAATAAAAGAACGAAAAGACACAGCAGCAAAAGAGTGCCAAGTAGGGCCGGGCGTGGTGGCTCACACCTGTAATCCCAGCACTTTGGGAGGCTGAGATGGGTGGATCACCTGAGGTTAGGAGTTCAAGACCAGCCTGACCAACATGGCAAAACCGCATCTCTACTAAAAATGCAAAAGTTGGCTGGGCATGGTGGCACGTGCCTGTAATCCCAGCTACTCAGGAGGCTGAGGCAGGAGAATCACTTGAACCCGGAAGGTGGAGGTTGCAGTGAGCGGAGATCATGCCATTGCACTCCAGCCTAGGTGACAAGAGGGTGACAAATCTCGGTCTCAAAAAAAAAAAAAAAAAAAAAAAGAGTGCCAAGTAGAAATAAAACCCATTGAACCAGGAGCGCTTGGTGTAAGGAAATTCCACTTACATCCCGCTTTCCTGCCCTCGTTTATTCTCCATGCATCCACTGAGTCAAAGTTTAGTTTTCCTGTCCAGTTGAGTAATGAGAGGACTTATTCAAATACATTATAAATAAGCATCAATAGGAAGGGTTCACAGTTTCTCACAGAAAATAAAGGTTTTGAGAAATTCTCTTCTCTGTCATTAGGATAGACTGGAATCTTGTCTTCAATGGCACATCGAGCTGGTTTTAGGAATGACGTAGCAAGAGCAATGAGAGAGAGAATTGGCATTTTAGACTCCAGCCAGGAAGTGTTATGATAATGGTTATGAAAAATGGAACATGCTGACTTCAAGAAGATGACATCACCACCAGCAGGGCCTGAATGTTAAGGGCATTTTTTTAGGAAGTACTGATGGGGGGTCAGGATTTCTCTTGGGCTGGCCTTAGGCAACCAGGATAGATTAAGCAAACGTCTTTGCCTAGTTGCAAGTTGAGGTTAAAGGCATTCTGCAGTTGTGGAGATAATTTTTCTCTCTGTCTTTCCTGTGAATAAGTCCATGATTTCCATGATTTTGGCCTCCTTGGTGCTATGTCCCAATCACAGGTACTCTTGGGCCTAGATCTGCATGCTGAGGGTGGCAGTGTACTAGTAATACAAAAAAAATCAAGTTAAAAAGGTGCATTTGTTTCTGAGGGCTGCCATAACAAAGTACCACAGACTGGGGGACTTAAACGACAGAAATTTATTTCCTACCATTTTGAAGGCTAGACGTCTAAGATCAAGGTGTTTGCAGGGTTGATTCTTTCTGAGACCTCTCTCCTTGGCTTGTAGATGGCCGTCTTCTCTCAGTATCTGCACATGACTCTGCTACTGTGTGTGCCTGTGCCCTAATTTTCCCTTCTTATAAGGACAGCAGTCATATTGCATTAGGGCCCACCCTAACGACCTCATTTCAACCTAATTCCCCCTTTAAAGACCCGATCTCCAAGTGCAGCCATATTCTGAGGTACTGCGGTTAGGGCTTCAACATAGGAATTTGGTGGTGGTGGTGGGGTGGGAGGGAACATAATTTAGCCCATAACAGAAGAAAAAACCTAGGTGGACATACACATTTGAGTCAATTATCAAGAAACAAAATGAGCAAGTTCTGTCTTTCTTATTATAATCTGTGTTTTGCCCATTTGTGACTGTGCTGTGCTGATACATGTTGGCCAACCAGCTCTCTGAGAAACAAGAAATCTGATTTGTAGTGTTTGCTGACTTCCAGGATGTAAATATTCCCAACATGGCCTATTCCAACCTCCAAGATGGCTTCATTGACTGTGGAGTTGGGGAGACATGTGCACAGTCAGCCCTCGTGAGCAGGTGTGAGCCGCCTCCAGAACTCCACTGATGTGAGTGATAAAGAACGGAAAAGTAAAGGGGAAGAAACTGAAACTCAATCTTGGTAATTTTAAAGCTATTCCTATAAAGCTTGATAATGGGAGGAGGTGCAGAAATGTTGATTAAAAGAAATTATCTGTAATTTTGTCATTTTGCTCCTATTTCACCATTCTTTTGTTGCTTTCTTTTTTCAGGCAACCGTTGATAGTAATTATTTGCCTGTTAAAAGTAAAAATTTTACAGAAGTGAGGATAATGGAGACTTGGTGAAAGGACATAATGATATTAAAAAAAGTCAAAAGCGCTCCTGTTCCCGGTAACGTGGCAGACAAGTAACCCCGAAACACATACCTGCACGTGTGTGCACACATGCACACACACACATCCCTTTTCAAAGTGTCAGTGAGCTGGGAAATGAGTATAGAACGTTCAGAGGCCAACAAGAAATGATGCACTGAAGGAGGTTGGTTTTCCCAACCTACTTTGCTGAACAGGGTAACCTTGAACTTTGATTTTCATAATTCCATGGGAACAGGAGAGAGGCTCAAGATCTACCCAAGTATGGAGTGTAAAAGGGGAACCCCTGCTGGTACTTGAAAGCAGTAGTTGTTTCTTCACTGGGGTGATTTTGCCTCCAGGGGACATTTGGCAATGCCCAGAGACATTTTTGATTGTCATGACTGGAAAGGTGCTGCTGGCATCTAGTGGGTAGAGATCAAAGATGCTGCTAAACACCCTATACTGCATGGGACAACTTCCTACAACGAATTATCTGGTTCAAAATGTCAGTCATAATGAGGTTGAGTAACTTTGCTCTAAAAGGTTACATTGTCAATGTAAGAGTGAACTGGAAATTAAACCACCTTTCTCTCATCTCCCAAAATGCAAGCAAATATATTGTTGAACCATGGTGCTGGGGATAGTGTGCCTCCATGGGAACTCATAAGTGCAAGCTGCCCCCATGCAGATTTGCAGCCGAATTCATTCTAATTGAGGCAATAATTCATCTCAGGTGGATTTAAAATGGTTCCAGGCTGGTTATCTTCCCAGGTGCTTGGCAGAAGCAAACCGCCTCTATCCTCCCTATGAAAATCCACCTTCAACTTGGATCTCAAATAACCTACACTTAAACAGTTCCAAAAAATATATACACATAATAAAAAAACACAAGAAAACATCTTGTGTAATCAAGAGTGAAAGCCAACAGAAAAAGAGAGACGAATCAGCCTCCCAAAGACTTTTGTTGTTGAAATTACCAGATAGAGAATATAAGAATAGTTAATATGTTTAAAGAAATAAAACGAGGAAAATACAATTGAAGAATAAGAGGTTATAGATAATGACTGAGCAGATTTGAAAAATAAACAAATACAATTTTAAAAATTAAAAACAGTATGATTAATATTAAAAACTCAATGGAACGCAATTAGACACAGCTGCTGAGAGTTAATAAACTCAAGTATAGGTCTAAACACTTTCCCACAGTGAAGCACAGAGAAATTAAGATATGGAAAAGAAGAAAGAGTGATAAAGTGATGTGAAGAAAGGAATGAGAAGGTCCAACATATCTGTCTAAATAGAGTTTTGTAAAGAGAAGAGAAAGAAAATGGCACAGAGGTAATGTTTGAAGAAACAGCGACCAGTCATTTCCCAGAACTCATGACAGATGCCAATCCACAGATTAAGTCCAGTGAATCCCAAACAAGATAGATAGATAAAAGGGATCCCTGAACTTAGACCCACCACAGTGAAACTGAGCAATACCAGGAACAGAGACTATCTCAAAAACTATCCCAGAGGGAAATAAATTACCCTCTTGTCTTCAAAAGAATAATTAGGCTGAACACTGACTTCCCAACGGAAACAACAAAAACCGAGAGTGGAATGATAGCCTCACTATACTAGGTGAAAATAACTATCAACCTAGAATAATTTACCAAATAAATTACCTTTTGAGAAAACTGAGACACTTTGCTAGCAGTAGACCTCTAACTAAAGGAAGTTCTAAAATATGGACTTTAGGCCAAAGGAATGTGGTCCAGATGGATGGAATCCATGAGCTCTTACCTTGAGATGCAGGAGGGAAGAGAGGGAAGAGAATATATGCAGCTAAACAGACATGACCTGTGTAAAGCAATATTAGGAATTCCATTGGGTTAAAGATAAATAAGAACATTTATAAAATAGCACCGATATCTGGAGGAAGTGATTAGAATTAAAGTCTCCTAAGGTATTATATAAAAAAAACAACAGATTTTCAAAAGAAAAGGTGCTTCTATCACTTTCCACACTAATAACACTCTCTGGAATCAGAGGGATTTATGTAAATGTCTTAACTCCTTCTCCTTGTAAGCCCTTTGTGGCTGGACCTGATGCTTGTTAATCCTCTCGTCTGCACCATTGGCACCTAACTCAGCACATTGCACAGAGAAGGTGGTCAACATGTGCTATTGCGTTCAGTTGAGCTTATATCAAATAAGCTGTAATTATCAGTAGGGCTACTGTACTTAGAAATTAAAGAGACATATTCATTATTCACTGAATACTTTAACTCAAGTTTTTCATGGCAAAGCATAAAATAGTGTTGTTCTTATCTTTGGGGGCTGTCTTGGTTTGGGTTTCCCCAAAAGGAGACCTTGAGACAAAGATTCAAGGCCTACATAGCTTTGTTTGGGAGGTGATTCCAGGAGATACTGGCAGTGGTATGGGGACGTGAGATAGGACAGGAGGAAAGCCAAAGAGGAATGAATTAACAAGTCAGTGACTGTGGTAAGCTCTATCCCCCTGGGACCTTTAGCAGAAAGTGAAGAAAAGCCTGCGTTAACCCAGCCACGGGCTCCCGTGTTACTGGATGAAGCTGCTTTCTGGGCATCCCTCTTTAAAATGTTTGGCTTTTCCTGTCCGTAGCCCAGTCTATTCCTGGCCAGAGAGGAAGCTTGCAGGGAGTACGTTGCAGCATTTGCAGCAAGCCTCCTTTGGCTTCTAGAGGTGAAAGCTGGGGAATGGGAGACCATGGGCAGGACACAGCCTGTGCTACAGCACTAGAGGCTTGAAATCAACCTTTTGGGAAGAAAACGTGAGTGCAGGCAGGAGTGGTGAAAATTAACTTTGAGGAAATAAGAGAAAAAAGGCCCTTAGACAGTAAAAGGGGTTGGAACTAAAGGGGCAACCTCAGGAAGTATAATGGTCTCAGTGGCAGTAAGTGGGCAGAGGTTCATGGACACACAGAGAGGACAGTGATGGCTGTGACAGTAATTGGGGCTTGTCTGAACACAGGGGTGGAGAATTAGAAGACAGGGCATCACGAGCATGAGCACTCACACATGGCAAGGGCAAAAAGGTCAACAATGAGCCAGGGAGTTACCAGGAGAAAATGTTAGCTGCCTCATGCAGGGCAGGAGTGAACAGAGATAGTTTAGACATATCATTCATGAGGGTGAATCAATGGATGTGGTTTCATTTCTAAGTGACACAAATAGATAAATACATTGAAACACACTATCTAGGATAGGCAAAAATAAGACAAGCAGAACGAAAAAAAAAAAAAAAAAAAGAAAGAAATGAAGCAAACTGTAGCATGACTATCGAATAAAGGAGATTCCAAGGAAAAAGGCATTGAATGAAGCAACTACCTTATGAAGGCAGTGCACGGACATTTGTTGGTTGCTTTTCCAGAAGCAATTCTCTCAGCAGTATCCTGATTCCCCTTTGAGAAGTTACTATTCTCCCATTATTAGCCTTGTGTCTTGGGGTGGGAATAAACTCTTTTTAGCTTTTGGATGGGCCCCAAAACAATATATACAGACACCGGAAAAGACAGAGTAGAAAGAGAAAGAAATTGAAGTTCTTGGTAGTATTGTTTGGGGCTGCTGGATCAAGCCTAACCTAAAGCTTATTTTGTTAGTTACAAGAACTAGTAAATTCTATTATTATTTTAACAAGTTCCCTTTTTTCATCTTTTAGGTTCAGGAGGTACATGTACAGATTCATTACATGGGAAAATTGTGTGTTTCTGGGGTTTGGTGTACAAACCCTGATAGTGAGCATACTACTGGATAGGTAGTTTTTTGACTTTCACCCCCTTCCCACCCTACACTCTCAAGAAGGCCCTGGTGTCTGTCGTTCCCATAATGTGTTCACGCGTACTCAGTGTTTAGCTTCCACCTGTAAGTGAGAACATGTGGTATTTGGTTTTCTGTTCCTACATTAATTTGCTTAGGATAGAGGTATCCAGCTGCATCCATGTTGCTGCAAAGGACATGATTTTGTTCTTTTCTATGGCAGCATAGTATTCCATGGTATATATATACTACATTTTCTTTATCCAATCCACTGTTGATAGGCATCTAGGTTGATCCCATGTTTTTCCTATTAAGAATAGTGCTGTGATGAACATATGCATGCATGTGTTTTTGGTAGAATGATTTATATTCTTTTGGGTATATACCCAGTAATGGGATTGCTGGGTGGAACAGCAGATCTATTTTAAGTTCTTTGAGCAATCTCCAAACTGCTTTCCAAAGTGGCTGAACTAATTTATATCCCCACCAGCAGTGTATAAGCATTTGCTTTTCTTGTTTTTGTTTTTGTTTTTTGAGACTGGGTCTCACTGTTGCCCAGGCTGGAGTGTGCTGGTGCAAACATGGCTCACTGTAACATTAACCTCCTGGGTTCAAGTAATCCTCCTGCCTTGGTCTCCTAAGTAGCTGGGACCATGGATGCATGCCATTATGCTGGCTAATTTTTAAATGTTTTGTAGGAACAGAGATTTGTCATGTTGTCCAGGCTGGTCTTGAACTCCTGGGCTCAAGTGATCCTCATGCCTTGGCCTCCCAAAGTACTAGGATTATAGGCATGAGCCACTATGTCCAGCCTGACTTATTAATAATAGCTATTTTGACTGGTGCACAATGGTATCTCATTGTGGTTTTGATTTGCATTTCTCTAGTGATTTGTGATGTTGAGTATTTTTTCATATGCTTGTTTGCCATCTGTATGTCTTCTTTTGAGAAGTGTCTGTTCATGTCCTTTGCCCATTTTTTAATGGGGTTGTTTTTTGCTTGTTGATTTGTTTAAGTTCTTTATAGATTTTGAATATCTGACCTTTGTCAGAAGCATAATTTGCAAATATTTTCTCCCATTCTGTAGTGCCTGTTTACTCTGTCACTAGTTTTCTTTTTCCTGTGTCGAAGCTCTCTAGCTTCATTAGGTCTCACTTGTCTATTTTTTTTTGTGTGGCATTTGCTTTTGGAGACTTCATTATGAAATCTCAGCCAAGGTCTACATCTGGAATGGTATGTTGTAGGTTTTCTTCTAGAATTTTTATAGTTTTAGTTGTTACATTTAAGTATTTTATTCATCTTGAGTTGATTTTTGTATATGTTGAAATGAAGTGGTCCCATTTCAATCTTCTGCATATGACTAACCAGTTATCCCAGCACCATTTATTGAAAAGGGAGTGCTTTCCCTATTGCTTGTTATTGTTGACTTCGCTAAAGCTCAGATGGTTGTAGGTGTATGGTATTATTTCGGGTTCTCTGTTCTGTTCCATTGGTCTATGTGTCTGTTTTTGTACCAGTACCATGTTGTTTTGGTTACTGTAGCCTTGTAGTATAGTTTGAAGCCAGCTTTGTTCTTTTTGCTTAGAATTTCCTTGGCTATTCAAGCTTTTTTGGTTTCATATAAAGTTTAGAATAGTTGTTTTTCGAATTCTGTGAAAAATGGCATTGGTAGTTTGATAGGCATAGCATTGAATCTATAAATTGCTATAGCCGTTTTAATAATATTGATTCTTCCTATCCATGAGCATAGGATGTTTTTCCATTTGTTTGTGTCATCTCTGATTTCTTTCAGCAGTGTTTCAGAATTCTCATTGTAGAGATGTTTCACCTCCCTGGTTAGCTGTATTCCTAGGTATTTTATTCTTTTTGTGGCTATTGTGAATGGGATTGCATTCTTGATTTGGCTCTCAGCTTGAAGGTTATTGGTGTATAGAAATGCTATTGATTTTGTACCTTGATTTTGTATCCTGAAACTTTACTGAAGTTGCTTATCAGTTCTAAGAGCCTTTGGGCAGAGATTACAGGGTTTTCTAAGTATAGAATCATACTGCCTGTGAAGAGAGAGTTTGACTTACTCTCTTCCTATTTGGATACCTTTTATTTATTTATTTATTTTTTTGACTGATTGTTCTGCCTGGGACTTCCAGTACAATGCTGAATAGGAGTGGTGAGAGTGGGCATCCTTATTTTGTTCCAGTTTGCAGGAGGAATGCTTCCAGGTTTTGCCCTTTCAGTATGATGTTGGTTGTTGGTTTGTCATAGATGGCTCTTATTATTTTGAGGTATGCTCTTTTACTGCCTAGTCCATTGAGGGCTTTTTATCATGAAGAGATGTTTAGTTTTATAAAAAACCTTTTCTGCATCTGTTGAAATGATCATGTAGTTTTTGTTTTTGTTCTGTTTATGTGCTGAATCACATGTATTCATTTGCATATGCTGAACCAATCTTGCATCCCAGGAATAAAGCCTACTGGGTTGTGGTGGATTAGCCTTTTGATGTGCTGCTGGATTTGATTTGCTAGTATTTTGTTGATGATTTTTGCGGCTATGTTCATTAGGGATATTGGCCTGAAGTTTTCTTTTTTCATTTTGTCTCTGCCAGGTTTTGATATCAGAATGATGCTGGCCTCATGGAATGAGTTAGGGAAGAATCCCTCCTCCTCAATTTTTTGGAATAATTTCAGTAGAATTGGTACTAGCTCTTCTTTATACATCTGTATATGTATAAAGGCTGTGAATACATCTGTTCCAGGTTTTTTTTTTTTTTTTTTTGGTTGGGAAGTTTTTTAAATTACCAATTCAATTTTGGAACTTGATATTGGTCTAGACATTCAGGACTTCAGTTTCTTCCTGGTTCAGTTTTGGGAGGTTGTATGTTTCTAGAGATTTTTCCATTTCTTCTAGGTTTTCTAGTTTATGTGCATAAGAGGTGTTCATAATAGTTTCTGAGGGTTTTTTGTATTTCTGTGGGATTGGTGAGATGATGTCATCTTGTCATTTCTGATTGTGTTTATTTGGATCTTCTCTCTTTTTCTTTATTAATCTAGCTAGTGGTCTATCAGTCTTATTATTCTTTCAAAAAACCAACTTTTGGGTTCTTTGAATTTTTGTGTAAATTTTCATGACTCAATGTTGTTCAGTTCAGCTCTTATTTGGGTTATTTTTTCTTCTGCTAGCTTTGGGGTTGGTTTGCTCTTATTTTTCTAGTTCCTCTAGGTGTGATGTTAGGTCATTAATTTGAGATCTGTCTAATGTCTTGATATATGCATTTAGCATGATAAGCTTTCCTCTTAACACTTTAGTGGTGTCTCAGAGATTCTGATATGTTGGGTCTTTGTTTTCATTAGTTTCAAAGATTATTTTTTTATTTCTGTCTTAATTTCATTCTTTACCCAAAAGTCATTCAGGAGTAGGCTGTTTAACTTCCATGTAATTGTATGGTTTTGAGAGATCTTCTTGGTATTGATTTCTATTTTTATTGTGCTGTCGTCTGACAGTGTGGTTGGTATAATTTCATTTTTTAAAAATTTGTTTAGAATTGCTTTATGGCTGAGCATGTGGCTGATCTTAGAGTATGTTCTATGTGTAGTTGAGAAGAATGAATATTCTGTGGTTGCTCAGTGGAGTAGTCTATAGATGTTGGTTAGGTTCATTTGGTCAAGTGTCAAGTTTAGGTCTCAAATATCTTTGTTAGTTTTCTGCCTCAACGATCTAACACTGTCAGTGGGGTGTTGAGGTCTCCTACTGTTATTGTGTGGTTATCTAAGTCTCTTCATAGGTCTCTAAGAACTTTTTTTTTTTTTTTTTTACATGGAGTCTTGCTCTTGTCACCAGGCTGGAGTGCAATGGCATGATCTCGGCTCACCACAACCTCCGCCTCTTGGGTTTAAGCAATTCTCCTGCCTCAGCCTCCTGAGTAGCTGGGATTATAGGCGTGTACCACTATGCCCAGCTAATTTTTTTTCTATTTTTAGTAGAGATGGGGTTTCACACCATGTTGGCCAGGCTGGTCTCGAACTACTGACCTCAGGTGATCCACCTGCCTCAGCCTCCCAAAGTGCTGGGATTATATGTGTGAGCCACCACGCCTGGCTTAGAACTTTTTAAAATGCATCTGGGTGTTCCAGTGTTGGAGGCATATATATTTAGGATACTTAAGTCTTTTTGTTTAAGAAGACTTCTTGTTTGTCATTATGTAATACCCCTTTTTGTCCTTTTTGATCATTGTTGATTTGAAGTCTGTTTCGTCTGAAATAAGAAAGTAACCCTTGCTCTGTTTTGTTTTCTGTTTGTTTGATAGATTTTTTTTTATACATTTACTTTGAGACTATAGGTGTCATTGAATGTGAGATGGGTCTCTTGAAGACGACACGCAGTTAGGTCTTGCTTCTTTATCCAACTTGTCACTGTGTCTTTTAAAGTGTGACATTTAGTCCACTTATATTCAAGGTTAATATTGATATGCGAGGATTTGATCCTGTCATCCTGTTGTTAGCTGGTTGCTGTGTAGACTTGATTATATAGTGCTTTATAGTGTCAGTAGGCTATGGTATGTAAGTGTGTTTTTGTGGTGGCAGGTACTGGTCATTCGTTTCCATGTTTAACACTTCCTAAGTATCTCTTGTAAGGCAAGTCTGGTGGTAACAAATTCCCTTAGTGTTCGCTTGTCTAAAAGGATTTTATTTCTCCTCCACGTATGAAACTCAATTTGACTGGACCTGACATTCTTGGTTAGAATTTCTTTGCT
Source organism: Macaca mulatta (assembly GCF_049350105.2). Classification (NCBI taxonomy): domain Eukaryota; kingdom Metazoa; phylum Chordata; class Mammalia; order Primates; family Cercopithecidae; genus Macaca; species Macaca mulatta. Next base: position 137,449,737 of record NC_133414.1, read on the forward strand.
TTAAGGGTGCTGAATATAGGCCCTTAATCTCTTCTGACTTGTAAGGCTCCTGCTGAAAGGTTCACTGTTAGCCTGATGGGGTTCCCTTTGTATGTGACTTGCCCCTTCTCTCTAGCTGCCTTTAAGATGTCTTGGGGATCTTTGTGTGGTATAGAACCTCACAAGGGTTCTCTGAATTTCCTGAATTTACATGTCAACCTCTCTCATTAGGTTGGGGAAATTTTCATGGACAATATCCTCAAATATGTTTTCCAAGTTGCTTGTTCTCTCTGTATCTCTTTCAAGAAAGCCAATGATTCATAGGTTTAGTCTCTTTATATAATCTCATATTTCTTGGAGTTTTTGTTCATTTTAAAAATTTCTTTGTCTTTATTTTTGTCTGCCTGCATTGATTCTAAGGAGCAGATTTTGAGCTCTGAGATTCTTTCCTCAGCTTGGTCTATTCTGTTATTAATGCTTCCAATTGCATTCTGAAATTCCTGCAGTGAATTTTTCATCTTCAGAAGTTCAGTTTTGTTCTTTCTTAAAATGGCTATGTCATCTTTCAAATCTTGGACCATTTTACTGTGTTCCTTGGATTGGGGTTCAACCTTCTCCTATATGTTGATGAGCTTCTTTGCCGTCCAGATTTTGAACTCTATGTCTGCCATTTCAGCCATTTAAGTCTGGTTAAAAACCATTGATGGGAAGCTAGTGCAGTCATTTGGAGGCAAGAAAACAGTCTAGCTTTTAGAGTTGCCAGAGTTCTTGTATTGGCTCTTTCTCATCTGTGTAGGCTGACATTCCTTTAATCTTTGAAGTTGCTGTCTTTTGGTTGGGGCTTTTTGCTTTTATGTTCTCTGATGTCCTTGAAGGTTTTGCTGTGGTATAAGTGAGGTTTAGTCAATTGGCTTTGTTTCTGGATGCTTTCAGAGGGCCAAGGCTCAACTCAGCACTCCTGGGCTATGTGCTCCAACCCTGGGGTGCTGGGACTATGCCTGCAGCTTTATTCTCTGGACCCTTTAGGTTAAGCACCTGCCGTGCTGGAGGGACTCAGTTGTTCCCAGTCCACTAGCAACAACACTCAGATGGGGGCTGTTGGAAAAAGCACTCCAGCAGGACATCAGCAGACCCCCATGGATGTGTGTGCTGGTTGGAGTAGTGGGGGCCCATGCACATGTGTGCCAATGAGGCAAGGGGCTGTAAGGGAAGACTGCAAGTGAGTGCACACTGGTGGGGGAGGGCTGTGAGCAGGTGCATGCTGGCAGGAGTCTGTCTGCAAAAGCATCCCAATGGTTAGGTGGAGTCCGCTGGTAAAAGAGCTATGGCAGTGACTGCTGGCAAGCTGAGGCTGCACTGCAAGTAGGTGCAGCCAAGCAGGAACCCTCGGAGAGGCTGGCAGACAGAGGGATGCTCAGATCAGACTGTTTTTTTTTCCCCCCATGGGCAAGACAGCTTTGCTCTGTCCAGGTCTGGCAGCCAACAAAGGCTAGAGCTGCCTAGAGGAGTATGGTAGGTCTTGGGGGGTGGACACCCATAGCTGTGCTCCACTGCAGTCATTCCTGCACCTCTGGGCTCTGTGCAGACTGGAGTTCTCTCTCTGCCAACTCTCCAGAGTTCTGTCTCTGCCAACACTCCAGGCAGATGTCTGTGGTGGTTGTGGGGGTCTCCCACAGCTAGGATCCCAGAGGTCCATGGAAAGAGTTAGACACTCCACATCTGTATCTCTCCTCCCTTCCTTAGGAGCCACTGAGATCCAGGAATGAGTCTTGGTGCTTGGTCATCCTGTGTAGGGTTCCTGGCTTTCTCCCCTTTTAGCCCAGCATGTGTGTCCTCTCTCTGTCCATGCTCAATGCTTTCTTTCTGAAGATCTGTTCAGAGTGTGCTGTTTTACTTGATGGTCTGGTCTCTTTCAGTGGGAGAGGCTCTTCCTGGCTGTGTCTAGTCAGCCATACTGGCTCTCTCTAAAAGTTTGAGTTGAGTTTTTTATCACTTACAAGGTAAGGGTTTTTTTCTGACACAAAGGGTTGTGTAGTTAAGATAAAATTGTTATAAACTTTATTAACTAAATAATAAACTTCATTGAAATACATGAAGCAAATTCTCTAGAAATTCAAGACAAAACAAATAGAAATAAAGTTGTAATGAAAGACTTCAAATTCCTCTTTAGTGACCAAATAGGAAACAAAAACCAGCATGAGGAAATCTGAATAATATAATTAATAGGTTAGATCTAATTGATATTATATACACAGTGCTAATGGAACATATACACATTTTTACAATTAAACCATAATAAAAACTTATTGTTTTCTCTAAAGAAGAAAAAACTTTGACAGTCTCTGACAAACACTCAGTCTTGGAGCTAATAACAAAAGTAGGAAAGTAACAAATCCTCAAAACCCTGCAAATCAACCCAAAACCTTCCTGTGTGATATATTTTTTGAATAAAAAAGTAAATAAAACTTGTAACTCTAGATAACATCACTAGAAATAGCTACAATAAATATATGACTTCAAAACCTTTGAGATATAGCAAAAGTTGGACTTCAAGGACATTTTCCATTAAGCACTTTATTAAATAAAACAGGGAGGAAAACATGATCCAAGCAACCAATTCAAGTAATGAAAAGAAACTGAATTTTCGGCTTAGTTTTCCTGTGACACTAAAACTGTGCTCAAAAAGTCTATTTTTAAAAATATAATTCATAAATTTTAGGAATGAAGAAGCAAATGAAGATAGATAAATTAGAAATTAATAAATTAGAAAATGGTATAATTCACAAACACAAGATATAGTTCTTTGTGGGAAAAATTAATGTCACGTACGAATCCACCAGCTAGATTAATCAAGAACTAAGAGAGAAAGCCCAGATACACAAAACCAGGATTCACACAGGGAAACTAAGCATAGATATTGATAAATGGGAAGGATTCTGAGGTCGTATTTTGTTTAATTTTCTGCTGATCAACTTGAATATAAAAATGAAATAAATGACTTTCAAGAAAAATACATAAGACTATAACCAACTGAAAGATAATTAGAAAATCCAAATAGGCTCGTAGCCAAGGAAAAGGCTGAGGAAGTTGTTACTTCCTCATCTTAAACTGCAAAGTTCTAAAACCCAGAGAGCTTCAGGGACAAATCACCCAAACCTTCAAGGAACAGATAATTCCTCTGCTTCATTAGCTGTTCCAGAGCAGAGAAATAAGGAAAACTCCTAAAATCTTGTTAGAAAGCCAGAAATTGTAAAGACAGCATGCAAAAAACTAACCAGCCCACTGACAGACAATGAGTAGGCTGACCTCAATACTCACATAAAAATAAAAATCTCCTATTAAAATATAGAACATTCATATGGATATTTAGTATATTTATATCTTATATATGTCCTATTTAATATGGAATATTAAAGAAATAATGGCCAAAAGAAGTTCTTAGTAAAGATGGTTTAATATAGAGAACTCTATTCATGTATTCTACCATATACTCTCACTGGATTCCAAACTCATTTAATAAATTTCAATATCTGTTCCTTATTTCTAAAAACCCCATAGTAAAATGGAAATAAATGGATACTTCCTAGACAAAATTTTATATGTTTGTATGGTATGTGTGTTCATTACATCACACAAAACAATACCAATATTCTGCTCCATGATAAAACACTAGAGGTAATGCCCATTAAGGTCAATAAAAGACAAGAGTAATCATTGCTATTCTTACAACTTGATAGTTATCACCAAATTCCTGTGCAACAAGGTTTTAGCAATTTATACTCCCATTAACTGAAGATGAAAGTGCCTGTTAATCCACACTCTTGCCTGTGCTATGTTTTATCACCCTTTTAAATCTTCGCCAATTTGATATAGGAAAATATTTACAGTAGTTTTAATTATCATTTCTTTAAGCATTTGTGAGCTGAATTTTTATGTTTAAAAGCCATTTATGCTTTTGTACCTAACCTATTCCAGTCTTTTGCCCATTTTTCTGTTTGATATTCCTTGTTTGAAATTGTCATATGTGTAAATTAATATTAACCCTTTGTCATATATCTTATATATTTTTCCAGTTTATAGTTTTTTTCCAGTTTATAGTTTGTCTTTGATCTTATTTATGGTGTCTTTTGTCATGAATACACTTAAATGTTTTTATATAATACAATTTTCAACCTTATCTCTTAATAGTTTTTTGGCCTTGATATTTATATTGAGAAAGGCTCTATTCTAAGAACATGAAACTATTCCCCACTGCTTTATACTAGCAGCTCTACAGTTATAGTTACAATTTTACATTGAACAGTTGGATACACCTGCGCTTTATTAAGGTGTAAGGATTGAGGTAGAGATACAAATGACTAGCAAATTTTTCCATGTCATCCATTGATGAATGATTCATCTTCTCCCATTGATTTTAGGCATCATCCTTCAATACTGTTTTCTTTTCTAACCTCAGGTTTGCATGTATACATTCTATTCCATTTCACTCATCTGATTATTGCTCTTACCAGGACAGGCTGTTTGCCAGGGCAAGTGCTTCACCATTATTCTTCTATTTCAGAATTTTTCATATTATTCTCAGAAGTTAGTTATTCCATATAAGCTCTGGAATTATTCTGTCAAGTTCCAAAAAATGTTCTGTTGACATCTGACTGAAACTACTGAATTCTAGTTTGATTTAGAATGAAATATTGAATATTTCCCCCTAAGATAAAATATGTTTCTCTATTTTAAAAATCATTTTTATGCTTTTCAGTGGAGTTTTACAATTTTATTTATGTGCATCTTATGTGCTCTTCATCTACTTTATTCTTAGGTGTATTGTATTTTTGGTACTATAGTGGATTTCTCATTATATTTCTTTTTTCTTTTTTTTTTTTTAATTGAGATGGAGTTTCACTCTTGTTGCCCAGGCTGGAGTGCCATGGCATGATCTCGGCTCACTGCAACCTCCGCCTCCCAGGTTCAGGCAATTCTCCTGCCTCAGCCTCCCAAGTAGCTGGGATTACAGGTATGCACCAGCACACCCGGCTAATTTTGTATTTTTAATAGAGACGGGGTTTCTCCATGTTGGTCAGGCTGGTCTCGAACTCCCAACCTCAGGTGATCTACCCACCTTGGCCTCCCAAAGTGCTGGGATTACAGGCATGAGCCACCGAACCTGGCCTTATATTTCTTTAAATCATATTTTTAACAGGTTATTGACTATATAAGTTATCTATATATTAATTTTAAATTAGAACCCTTAGTAAGCTGTATTAATCTTTCTATTAAGTTTTTGGTTGATATGAGTCACAATCATATCTGAAAACAATTATTTTTGCCTCCCCCTTTCTCGCATTTATAAATTTTATTTATTTCCCTTGTCTAATAGTAATGACCAACAATTACAGAAGAATGTTAAATAGTAATAGATAACATTTGCTGAGCACTCGTTATATGCCAGATATTGTACTAAACTCTTTATACTAATTAACTCATTTGATTCTCAAAAAAACCTGAAAAAGTTAACATTATTCTCATTTCTTAGATAAGAAAATTAAAATATAGAAATATAAGGTAATATACCCATATTTTCACAGCTGATAAGTGGTAGAGCCAGAATTTGAACCAACACAATTCCATCCTTTGCAGAGCCATGCTTTAAGATCTACCAGTTTGTCTGTGTCTATCTGTATAATATCTGGCCTTTATAAGTTTGTCTGTCATGTGCCCAGATGTGGTTTTCTTTGTATTTATTCTGCTTGCAATTCGCTGAGTTTTTTAGATTTTTGAGTTGCTGTTTTGTTCTGGTTTTTCTTACCAAATTTTGAAAATTTTTAGTCAATATTTCTTCATATGTATTTTGGATCATTTTTTCTTTTCTGGGACCCTAAATACATATATGTTAGACTGCTTAATACTGTCCCACAGGCCACTGGGACTCTGTTGATTTGTTCTCAATCTTTTTTTTCTCTGTGCTTCAGTTTAGATGATTTCTGTTGACCTGTCTTCAAATTCACCAATTCTTTCTTCTGTTATATCCAATCAATTGTTATCCCATTCCATGACTTTTGAATTATAGCTATTATAATTTTCCAGATCTAGAACTTTCATTTGATTCTTTTTTAATGGTTTCTTTGTCTTTTCTGAAATTCTCTATATCTTCACTCATTTTATTAATCTTTTCTTGTAGACCATTTAATACATTTATCATAATTATTCTAAAATCCACATTTATCATAATTATTCTAAAATCCTCACCTGCTAATTCTAATATCTAAATTATCTGAGGATCTGTTCCTATTGATTGATCGCTCTCTTGACCATCTTATTTCTTTACTTGTCAAGTAATTTTTGGTTATATACTAATAATGTAAATATGTTGATATAGTATATAGAATATGGATTCTTTCTTTGTTTTTGAAGGGTGATGCATTTTCTTGCAGCAGGCAGTTAAATTACTGACAGATCACCTTGAACTTATGGATATTTGGTTTTATACTTTCTTATGGCAGTTCTATTTCAGCATTTCCTTAATCTTAGATTGAATCCCTCTTGAGACAGTTTTTACTCCTAAGGCGTGGCCCTTCGGAGGTTTCAATGGCTCATCCAAGGTATTTACCAAATTCATCTAACTTGGTAACATGTGAACTCCGAATTCTGTTTCCCCTATGGTGAAAAGTAGCTATGTTCAGAGTATGGCGAAACTCTGCTCAGCTCTTTCAGACTTCTGGATGATACTGTTTTCCTATTAGAATCTTTGGGGTCTCACTTGCACATGTACTGTTTTGGGATTAACTAAAGAGTTGGGGTACATTTATATATAGATTTTGGGATTTCCTTCTCTGTGGCTCTCTCCTTTCAAGAATTAACTCCTCAATTTTCACACTCTCAGTTGTCCCAAACTCTGTCTTCTTGCTTCTCAGTCCAAGAAGCCTGAAGCTTTCTGCTTGAGTCTAGTTGCCCTGAGCCAAGCAGACTAAGGAGAGCCTGCAAGGGAAAATCCATACAAATGTAGCATCTGCCTGTTCTTCTGTTGTTCTCCAGGCCTTTAAACCTTTTTAAAAATGACTTTATCCAAACTTTATCATTTAATTTTTTTTTTTCAATTGAGACAGAGTCTTGCTCTGTTGCCAAGGCTGGAGTGCAGTGGCATGTTCATAGCTCACTGCAGCCTCCACCTCACAGGCTCAAGTGATCCTCCCACCTCAGCCTCCCAAGTAGCTGGGACTACAGCTGCATGCCACCGTGCCCAGCTAATTTTTTTGTTTTTTGTAGAGACAGGGTTTCACCATGTGGTCCAGGCTGGTCTCAAACTCCGGGGCTCAAGCAATCTGCCCACCTCAGCCTCCTAAAGCTCTGGGATTATAAGTGTGAGCCACTGCTCCTGGCCTGTATTTCTTTTTGAGGGAGAATTAGTCTGATATACATTACCTGATCAATGTAAGGCACTCCATCATTGTCAGAACTGTACCCCCTCATCTGTGCACACGACTCTGAGGCCATGCTTTAAACTAGGGTTTTTCAAAAGTTTAATTATGACCACTGTAATACTTTTTACATTAAACCAGTACACAAATAAATACATCAGACATCTAAGACCACTCACTACTTGGTAGTGTACATAATAATTTTATGAAAAATAACTCTATTTTCTCCTTCCTTCCTTCTTCCTTCCTTGCTTCCTTCCTCCTTCCTTCCTTCCTTCCTTCCTTCTCCCTTCCTTCCTCCTTCCTTCCTTCCTTCCTTCCTCCTTCCTTCCTTCCTTCTTCCTTCCTTCCTTCCTTCTTCCTTCCTTCCTTCTTCCTTCCTTCCTCCTTCCTTCCTTCCTTCCTTCCTTCCTTCTTCCTTCCTTCCTTTCTTTCTTCCTTTCTTGGTCTTATTCTGTCTCCCAGGCTGGAGTGCAGGGGCGTGATCATGACTCACTGCAGCCTCGACCACCCTGGCTCAGGTGGTCTTCCTACCTCAGCCTCTCGAGTAACTGGGACTACAGGCCACCACACCTGGCTAATTTCTGTACTTTTTGTAGAAATAGGGTTTTGCCATGTTGCCCAGGCTGGAATAACTGTATTTTCTAAAAATATCACAGTAAATAGAGTAGCCTTGTTTTACATATATGTAAATCTTTTCAATGTTTTACTTATTCCAAGATAGGTTGATTCTCTTATTTGCTTCTGCATTCAATCTATTGTAGTATCACGTATCATGTAGCCTTTGAAAATTCTGCTATACACTTGTAAAAGAATGACTTCGAAAAAGACAAATAACATCTTTGTATTGTTATAAAATTATCAGAACTTCCAGGGTTCCCTCAAAACATGCTTTGAGAATTACTGCTCAAAGCCATTAGTATCAATATTGTTCACATGGGCTATAAAACATAGTTTAAAAATTATAATATTTACTTATTAAATGCCAACTTTGTGCCTATTTTGTCCTGGAGTCTCTATTTAACTTTTCAGAACAATCCTTCGTGGTAGGTGTTATTGCCTCCTGCCCACCTCCACCCTCCCTGCCGCCCCTGCTCCCCCAACACTTTAGAGGAGGTGAGCAAGCTGAGAAAGAGAGACTCAGGGTTTTTCCCAAGGTCACACCCTAGTAGATAATGGCGGATAATTGGGCTGAATTCAAACCCAAGTCCATCTGACTTCAAAGCTCAAACTCTTTCCATCGTCCTTGTCGCTCAACAAAGTTCCCCTCATTAGAAACACTCTATGAAGGAGAATGAAATGGCAGCCATTTCTTTGATCTCCTCACTGAGAGATTTGCTTAAATGCAACATGCCATTATGGTTCTTTGAGTGGCCAGGAGCTAAACTGACCTAAGCCCTTCCCTGTCCACTATCCTTGCGGGACACTCAAAGCTCCTCCATGTGCCTCACTGCCATGAATTCTGATAAATAGCTCAGAATACGCTTTCAGCATATTGTATCACACACTTTGGCATAAGGACGATTATTCTGTAATAAATGAAAGGATCACATCCTCTGGTGAAGAATAGGCAGCAATGTAGATCAATTCCTTAAAAAGATTTTCTCTTTATTACTGTCAAGGGGTTAGATCTAGGATAGTGTAGCATACAGATAATAAAGGTGAAATACAGGATACTTTACAGATAACTGCTATCCACTTTCTTTTTTCTGACAGTTATGGAGGGAAAGGAAAACCATAGATGTCTGATAAGACCCAGACACATCCTTTCATTATATGTCTTAAGAGAGAGGAACAAGTGAGAGTAGCATAGAAAGAGACATAGGAAAAAAATTAGAAGGATAAAGAAAAAATCTGAGCACTTCTTTATTATATGGGTGGTTTCTGATTACTGCACATCTGTGGACAATATTTGAGATTTATTTCTTCTCTCTGGGGATTCCTTGCTGGGCTAAAGTTGATGTCTGGAGCTATGTATAGCTTCTGTGAAAGGATCCCTTGGCAAATTAAATTCCACGGTTTTGTCTTCATTCATAATGCATACTTTATACATCTCCGCAAATAACCATTGGAATTTAAACTAGAGAGCGACAAAATAGACCTGGCTCTGGGTCTAAACAAAATTGGAATATTTGACTATTCTGAAGTCATCCCTGATCACTTTCCCTTTAATATTAGACTAATCTTTTCGCATTGAAATGGTTCTTTTTCACTTTTAGAATTATCAACAGTGAAGAATGAAAACAAAGATGCTGTAGCACAATTTCTCCAAATAAGTTTCTATGCTAACATCATCCATATGAAAATAGGGAGACAAGCACCATAAAAAGTTAAAAGAGAAAGGAAAAAGGAATAAAACAAACTACTCCCCACTTCCTCCCCACACTGACCTAGCCTTGAGGACACAACGCAGTAAAAGTTCTATATGAGTGACTGCAGTACCTGTGGGCACAGATTCAATTTTTCAATATAATTATTTCAAGTTCTAATCTTAAGGTTCCTATAAACACAATTCCAAATCTTAAAGTACTCCAAAGATCTTCTCTCACATTAAGCAGGAGAACTAAGGCATCCTTCACTAAGGAGATTCGTAATTCAGAATTATGTCATGCTACAAAATGGAAGCTAGGATTCAACCTGCTCATAACTGATGAATTTACCAATGTTGCAGTCTGTTTGGAGAGCTGTGAATTGTCTAGATTCACTTTAAGCTCAGCTTAAAACTTTGCTCTTTTTCTGTATTTGTTTGTAAATGATTAGTATACTGTTTAAAAAAAGAAAAGCAGTGTATGGATGACAAAGAAATCATGAAACATGGGTATCAATATTATAAAAACATAAACAGAGTAAATAGAAAAAGGGAAACAATTATTCATAATCACAACAGTTTAATACTACCATTTGTAGCATTTAATACTACCATTTGTAGCAATCAGAATTTTCTCTTCTGATTTTATTTATTTATTTATGTTTTATTATACTTTAAGTTCTAGGGTACATGTGCACAATATGCAAGTTTGTTACATATGTATACATGTGCCATGTTGGTGTGCTGCACCCATTAACTCATTATTTACATTAGGTACATCTCCTAATGCTATCCCTCCCCCGTCCTCCCACCCCACGACAGGCCCTGGTGTGTGATGTTCCCCTTCCTGTGTCCAAGGGTTCTCATTGTTCAGTTCCCACCCATGAGTGAGAACATGCGGTGTTTGGTTCGATAGTTTGCTGAGAATGATGGTTTCCAGCTGCATCCATGTCTCTACAAAGGACGTGAACTCATCCTTTTTTATGGCTGCATAGTATTCCATGGTGTATATGTGCCACATTTTCTTAATCCAGTCTGTCATTGATGGACATTTGGGTTGGTCCCAAGTCTTTGCTATTGTGAATAGTGCCTCAATAAACATATGTGTGCATGTGTCTTTATAGCAGCACGGTTTATAATCCTTTGGGTATACACCCAGTAATGGGATGGCTGGGTCAAATGGTATTTCTAGTTCTAGATCCTTGAGGAATCGCCACACTGTCTTCCACAATGGCTGAACTAGTTTACAGTCCCACCAACAGTGTAAAAGCGTTCCGATTTCTCCACATCCTCTCCAGCACCTGTGGTTTCCTGACTTTTTAATGATCGCCATTCTAACTGGTGTGAGATGGTATCTCATTGCGATTTTGATTTGCATTTCTCTGATGGCAAGTGATGATGAGCATTTTTTCATGTGTCTGTTGGCTGCATAAATGTCTTCTTTTGAGAAGTGCCCATTCATATCCTTCACCCACTTTTTGATGGGGTTGTTTTTTTCTTGTAAATTTGTTTGAGTTCTTTGTAGGTTCTGGATATTAGCCCTTTGTCAGATGAGTAGATTACAAAAATTTTCTCCTATTCTGTAGGTTGCCTGTTCACTCTGATGGTAGTTTCTTTTGCTGTGCAGAAGCTCTTTAGTTTAATTAGATCCCATTTGTCAATTTTGGCTTTTGTTGCCATTGCTTTTGTTGTTTTAGACATGAAGTCCTTGCCCATGCCTATGTCCTGAATGGCATTGCCTAGGTTTGCTTCTAGGGTTTTTATGGTTTTAGGTCTAACATTTAAGTCTCTAATCCATCTTGAATTGCTTTTCGTATAAGGTGTAAGGAAGGGATCCAGTTTCAGCTTTCTACTTATGGCTAGCCAGTTTTCCCAGCACCATTTATTGAACAGGGAATCCTTTCCCCATTTCTTGTTTTTGTCAGGTTTGTCAAAGATCAGATGGTTGTAGATGTATGGTATTATTTCCGAGGGCTCTGTTCTGTTCCATTGGTCTATATCTCTGTTTTGGTACCAGTAGCATGCTGTTTTGGTTACTGTAGCCTTGTAGTACAGTTTGAAGTCAGGTAGCGTGATGCCTCCAGCTTTGTTCTTTGTTGTTTTGGCTTAGGATTGTTTTGGTTCCATATGAACTTTAAAGTAGTTTTTTCCAATTCTGTGAAGAAAGTCATTGGTAGCTTGATGGGGATGGCATTGAATCTATAAATTACCTTGGGCAGTATGGCCATTTTCACGACATTGATTCTTCCTATCCATGAGCATGGAATGTTCTTCCATTTGTTTGTGTCCTCTTTTATTTCACTGAGCAGCGGTTTGTAGTTCTCCTTGAAGAGGTCCTTCACATCACTTGTAAGTTGGATTCCTAGGTATTTTATTCTCTTTGTAGCAATTGTGAATGGGAGTTCACTCATGATTTGGCTCTCTGTTTGTCTGTTACTGGTGTATAAGAATGCTTGTGATTTTTGCATATTGATTTTCTATCCTGAGACTTTGCTGAAGTTGCTTATCAGCTTAAGGAGATTTTGGGCTGAGACGATGGGGTTTTCTAAATATACAATCATGTCATCTGCAAACAGGGACAATTTGACTTCCTCTTTTCCTAATTGAATACCCTTTATTTCTTTCTCCTGCCTGATTGCCTGGGCCAGAACTTCCAATACTATGTTGAATAGGAGTCCCTGTCTTGTGCCAGTTTTCAAAGGGAATGCTTCCAATTTTTGCCCATTCAGTATGATATTGGCTGTGGGTTTGTCATAAATAGCTCTTATTATTTTGAGATACATTCCATCAATACCGAATTTATTGAGAGTTTTTAGCATGAAGGGCTGTTGAATTTTGTCAAAGGCCTTTTCTGCATCTATTGAGATAATCATGTGGTTTTTGTCTTTGGTTCTGTTTATATGCTGGCTTATGTTTATTGATTTGCGTATGTTGAACCAGCCTTGCATCCCAGGGATGAAGCCCACTTGATCATGGTGGATAAGCTTTTTGATGTGCTGCTGGATTCGGTTTGCCAGTATTTTATTGAGGATTTTTGCATCGATGTTCATCAGGGATATTGGTCTAAAATTCTCTTTTTTTGTTGTGTCTCTGCCAGGCTTTGGTATCAGGATGATGTTGGCCTCATAAAATGAGGTAGGGAGGATTCCCTCTTTTTCTATTGATTGGAACAGTTTCAGAAGGAATGGTACCAACTCCTCCTTGTACCTCTGGTAGGATTCAGCTGTGAATCTGTCTGGTCATGGACTTTTTTTGGTTGGTAGGCTATTAATTATTGCCTCAATTTCAGAGCCTGTTTTTGGTCTATTCAGGGATTCAGCTTCTTTCTGGTTTAGTCTTGGGAGAGTGTATGTGTCCAGGAATTTATCCATTTCTTCTAGGTTTTCTAGTTTATTTGCATAGAGGTGTTTATAGTATTCTCTGATGGTAGTTTGTATTTCTGTGGGGTCGGTGGTGATATCCCCTTTATCATTTTTTATTGTGTCTATTTGATTTTTGTCTCTTTTCTTTTTTATCAGTCTTGCTAGTGGTCTATCAATTTTGTTGATCTGTTCAGAAAACCAGCTCCTGGATTCATTGATTTTTTGAAGGGTTTTTTGTATCTCTATCTCTTTCCGTTCTACATGATGAAACCCCATCTCTACGCAAAATACAAAAATTAGCCAGGCATGGTGGTGCACACTTGTAGTCCTAGCTACCAGGAGGCTAAGGAGGGAGGATCACCTGAACCTGGGAGATGAGGCTGCAGTGAGCCATGATCATGCCACCACACTCCAGCCTTGGCGACAGGGTGAGACCTTGTCTCAAAAAAAAATTATGGAACATTTCACAGATGTGTTCTCTATCTGTTTGCCTTTTACCTACCAATGTCTTTACAGCCTTTGTATTTAAAGTGAAGCTCTTGTAAAGAGTAAATAGCTCAGTCCTGCTGAGGTTTTTAGTCTGATGGAATTAGGCCAAGGGGAGTCAGCTCAGAATAGAGAATGCAGTACACCAAGATGGGTCTGGGAAACTAGTGGGAAAGTGGAATTATTTTAGTAACCAAGAAGGTGTCATCTTAATTTGCAATGAAGAACATTTTAAATCCAACTATCCCGATGGCTTTAATTTACTAAACTATTTCTTAACCTCTAGTATCATGTTTACTTAACAGTGCTGATCCAAGAATATGTTACAGGCATTGGGGGAAGAAGTCACTTAATTTCAGCCTCTTGGGGGAAAAACAAACAAAAAATAAAATCAGAAATTTTTGATTGTTTCTTTTTAGAACTCTGCCTGCAGTTAAATACTCTAGTGATAGTCAGGACTGTTAAGATGCTGAAACAGAAAGACAGTATTTCATTGTTTTCCAATAACCTGTAGTCTTTAGGCTGTGGAGCTCCTAAGATCAATATTTTTATCTCTGTAAGGGCAGTGTACATTCATTTTATTACCCATCTAGCATTTCCAAAGAGGTCACTGTTTCACACAAACAGAGTCACCTAAGTACTCTGTTATTATAATGAATCCCCTCCAAGAGTCATAAAATACTTAGAAAACTGCAAACTCCTGTTTTAACCAGCATGATTTCCAGCAGTTCTAATAAATATTTTTTTTAAAGAAACTGTGACAACAAACAGTTGCTTCTATCATTTCTGCCATCAAATAGTAAAGATCTGACAGCTCTTCAGGTAATCAATTTTCATGAATTCCTAATAACAGTGAGAAAACCAAGTAGGTCTCCCAGCCTCAGCAACTCAACAGTTGTGTGTAGGCTATAATTTTAAAATATAGTCATCTCATGATATGAGTCCTGAGATCATACTGTTAACTTTTATACAAGAGATATGGCTTGTTATACACACAATGTGTACTATCCTGTGGCATACCTAATAGGACAATTAGGGTTTATCACAGAATTTGTATGTATCAGTATTTTCAATTTCACCTCAGGATTCAGTTTTCAAGTCCTCAACCTAATGTGGAAATATGATTTTAAAATTTGAAATTGTAGGAGGGCAGACTGCCCCTTTTGAAAAAGTTTGCTAAATGATAAGAAGAATACTAATCTTAAATCCGGGCTTCTGGAAACATTGGATCATAAATTCAAGTGCTGTTTATAAAACCCTTCCCAAATTGTGCAAAAGTTTTTTAAGTGAAATTCTCTGACGTGCTGTTTTTGAAATCGGAAGGAGGAAGATTTTGTCGTTGTTGTCTTCCAAATATATATCTGCATGCCACTGATTTTTATTCACTCTGCTCTCTGAATTTGAACAATGAAAAGGTCATATGAATGCACCACTTGCTAGAACAATGGCCGAGGTCCCTCTTGGCAGCTGAAAATCTAGATCATGAATCTTGATGGAGAAAGATGTCAGTCCATAAATATGTAAGATGTCCTTAAGCCGAGAGATCTATCATTTTGGCCTTATTTGTCAGATACAGAGAAGCAGAGCCATTCTCCGGGGATCCTGGAGCTCCCAGCCGAAGCTCCCTTCTGCAAAGACGACTTTCACATGAAGCCTGCCTGAGGACTGCTTACTTCCTGGTTATTTTGCTAAAAGAATGTCCTACAAAAGTAAAAGACAAAGAGGCATTATTTAAACTGTTCAAGGGGAAAATCCCAGCAATCAATATCGCCTACAACCCTAATCTCTTCGAATGGGTTAGACCAAGAAATGTGGGAAGGAGATCGATTTTGACATGTTTTTAGTTTAGGAGCAAACCACACTTTAATTCTACTGTGTAGAATTTCACCTCTTACTATTAGTTATGAATACAAATTAGAGGTCAGAACAGAAAATTTGGTCTGGAATAATTTTCTCATTTGTCCAGTGTAACACCTGCCTCTCAAAAATTTAAGCATTATGAAATAACATGTATGAAATGTGCGGCATGAATTTTTAAAGCTCGCCTTGTGTGAAAATGATTATACATAATACCAAATAACTACAATGTATGGTTCTCAGGGAAAACAGGAGGGATCAAATTATTCATGAAGTCAGATTTAACATGGTTATCAATGGGCTATAGGAGACTAACTGACAGGTAAAAATGCTACCCGTCAACACCAAGTAGATAATGTGAACTTAAGTTCCTTTATATGCTGTATACCTCCAGTAATTGCGCCTGTCTTCTAAACTCTAAAATAGTAAGGTTGTGAGAATATACAGTGCCCATAACTTAGTTATATTTAGGAAAATGATACTCTTTTCCATCATTTGCATTTCTGAATATGTAGGGGAAGAGTTACCAAGGAGGTGAAGTTAGAATGAAAGAAATTTCAAAAATTAAATTGGAAAGAAAAAAATGTAAAAAATTTAAACAGATAAGTGAATCATCTATATTTGGAGGAATGATTGTATCTATTTGCCTTTCATTAATAATTGTTGGATATAACAGTTGGAATTTAAACTTTCAACAATTGTTTTTGTCTGTGGATTTCATAGTCTTCAGGTTTTATTGGATGGGCACTGAAGTGCTATAGTTCAGTGTTCTCCTGAGGCAGGGATTTCTTTGAGAACATCCCTGACAAGTACTTATCCAAATTCTACTGAACCTGAACCTTCTGTGTGGCCAGCACTCCTATCTCTTACTGTTTAAAATGAGGCCGGCGGTACAACTCTTACTGTTTAAAAGGCCGTCCTTGTTTTGAAGGGAATCCCCTTCCCCGTAACATCCATTCCTCAATGCTGACCACGTTCTTTTTAATGACAGAGAATAACTTTTCACAGGATGACCCTTTAACTCTGGGAGAGGAGTTCCTGAGCTTTCAGAACCCCACCTCTCCAGGCTAAATAGCTATTTCACTCTTCCCCTTAGAAAGCAGAGTAAAGTGAGCAATGAAGGCTCTTAACTTTGTTTGGATCATCGTTCCCTTGGAAAATCAGATGCAAGCTAGGAACCCTCTTCTCTTTCTAAAGAAAATGTGCATGTGCACATGCCCTTAAAAATGTACAATAATTTCAGGGATTGCAGAGTAGCAGGTTGAGAACCACGGGGGCTCCTGGGGACCCTCGGGTCATCTTGGGGCATCAAAGGCCGCTGATCAGCACGGAGCTCCTAGATATAAGAAAGGAGTGGTCGGCTGGGTAGCAAAGAATGGAGTTTGTTTCTGTTTTGATTATTTTATTTTATTTTATTTTATTTATTTACTTATTTTACTTTTTTTTTTTTTGAGATGGAGTCTTACTCTGTCACCAAGGCTGGAGGGCAGTGGCATGATCTTGGCTCACTGCAACCTCTACCTCCTGGATTCAAGCAATTCTTCTGCCCCAGCCTCTTGAGTAGCTGGGATTACAGGCACATGCCACTACGTCCAGCTAGTATTTATTTATTTATTTTTAGGAGAGATGGAGTTTCATCATGTTGGCCAGGGTGGTCTCAAACTCCTGACCTCAGGTGATCCACCAACCTTGGCCTCCCAAAGTGCTGGGATTACAGGTGTGGGTCACCATACCCAGTCTGTTTTGATCCTTTTAAATCAAGCAATTGACACCATAGTGTTTTGTTTGAAAAACTGAAAGCGGACAAATTTTGGTTAACTAAGGACTGTGGACTTGCTGAGGATTTTATGAAGTCATGTGCCCTTTAGTGTCCCATTTTCCTAGAAGGCACCAGCACGGCTGGCCTCACATACTAACCTGGCAGGAGACCCCAGTGACCAGCAGCTCTCTCCCTTCCTCTAACCACACTGAGCTGTTACATGGTACTCATCATTGGACGAGCTATCAACCTCTCATCACTATAGCATGTTAGACTTTAGAATTAGCTGTAATAATACTGGAGCCTACAAAAACCAGTGAAAAAGCAATAATTTAAAAAATTTTTAATTTGGGGGAGTATATAGTAGGTGTATATTTTTATGGGGTATATGGATCTCTTGATACAGGCATACAATGCATACTAATCACATCAGGGTAAATGAGGTATCCATCACCTCAAGCATTTATTTCTTTGTGTTATAAACATTTCAATTATACTCTTTTAGCTATTTTAAAATGTACAGTAAATTTTGGTTGACTGTAATCACCCTTTTGTGCTATCAAATACTAGATCTTATTTATTCTATCTAACTATATATTCATACCCATTATCCATCCCCCACTCCCCCGCTTTCCCTTCCCAGCCTCTGCTAACCATCATTCTTCTGTCATTTCCATGAGTTTAATTGTTTTAATTTTTAGCTCCCACAAAGAAGTGAGAATATGTGAAGTTTGTGTTTCTGTGCCTGGCTTATTTCACTTAATATAATGTCCTCCAGTTCCATCCATGCTGTTGCAAATGACAGGATCTCATTCTTTTTTATGGCTGAATAGTACTCTATTGTGTATATGTAGCACCTTTTCTTTATCCATTTGTTGATGGACACTTAGGTCGCTTCCAAATCTTGGCTATTATGGATAGTGCTGCAAAAAACAGGGGAGTGCAGATATCACTTTAATACGCTGATTTCCTTTCTTTTGGACATATACCTAGCAGAGGGATTGTTGGATCGTATGGTAGCTATATGTTCCATTTTCTGAGGAACCTCCATTCTGTTTTCCATAGTGGTTATACTAATTTACATTCCCATGAACATTGAACAAGAGTTCCCTTTTCTCCACATTCTCACCAGCATTCGTTATTGCTTGTCTTTTGAATAGAAGCTATTTTAACTGGAGTAAGATGATATCTCATTACAGTTTTGATTTTTAATTTCACTGATGATCAATGATGTTCAGCACCTCTCCACACATCTGTTTGCCATTTGTATGTCCTCTTTTGAGAAATGTCTATTCAGCTCTTTTGCCTATTTTTGAATTCGATTATTGCATTTTTTCCTATTAAGTTGTTTGGACTTCTTATATATTCTGATTATTAATCCCTTGTCAGCTAGTTTGCACATATTTTCTCCTATTCTGTGGGTTGTCTTCTCACTTTGTTGATTGTTTCCTTTGCTGTGAAGAGGCTTTTTAATTTGATGTGATTCCATTTGTCCATTCTGCTTTGGTTGTCTGTGCTTTTGGGGTATTACTCAATAAATCTTTGCCCAGACCAACGTCCTGGAGAGTTTCTCAAATGTTTTCTTGTAGTAGTTTCGTAGTTTGAGGTCTTAGATTTAAGTCTTTAATCCATTTTGATTTGATTTTTATATATGGTGAGAGATAGGGGTCTAGTTTCATTCTTCTGCATATGGATATCCAGTTTCCCTAGCACCATTTATTGAAGAGATTGTCCTTTCCTTGATGTATGTTCTTGGAAACTTCGTTGAAAATGAGTTCACTGTGGATGTATGGATTTATTTCTGGGTTCTTTATTCTGTTCCATTGGTCTATGTGACTGTCTTTTTTTTTTTTTTTTTTTTTTTTTTTTTGCCAGTACCATGCGGTTTTGGTCACTATAACTCTGTGATATAGTTTGAAGTCAGAGAGTGTGATTCCTCCAGTTTTGTTCTTTTTTCTCAGAGTGACTCTAGCTATTCTGGGTTTCTTGTGGTTTCATATAAATTTTGAGATTATTTTTTCTATATCTGTGAAGAATGCCATTGGTATTTTGATAGAGATTGCATTGAATCTGTAGATTGCTTTTACTAGTATAGACATTTTAACAATATTGATTCTTCCAATCCATGAATATGAAATATCTTTCATTTTTTGTGTCCTCTTTGATTTCTTGCATCAATGTTTTATAGTTTTCATTGTAGAGATCTTCCACTTCTTTGGTTAATTCCCAGGTATTTTATTATTTGTAGCTACTGTAAATAGGATTACTTTCTTGATTTCTTTTCCAGATTGTTCACTGTTGGCATATAGAAATGCTACTGGTTTTTGTATATTGATTTTGTGTCCTGCAACTTTACTGAATTTGTTTCTTAATTCTAGTAGTGGTTTTTTTTGGGTTTTTTTTTTGTTTTGTTTTTTTGTTTTTTTTTGTGGAGTCTTTAGGTTTTTCCAAATATAAGATTATATTATCTGCAAACAAAAATAATTTGACTTCTTCCTTTCCAATTTGGATGCCCTTTATTTCTTTCTCTTGTCTGATTGTTCTAGCTAGGACCTCCGGGACTATGTTGAATTACAGTGGTGAAAGTGGGGATCCTTGTCTTATTCCAGATCTTAGAGGAAAGGCTTTCAGTTTTTCCCCATTCAGTATGTTACTAGTAGTGGGTCTGTCATATATGGCTCTTCTTGTGTTTAGGTGTGCTTCTTCTATACCCAGTTTGTTGAGGGATTTTATCATGAAGTGATGTTGAATTTTATCGAATGCTTTTTTAGGATCAACCAAAATGATCGTATGTTTTTTTGTTTTTTTTTTTTTTGAGACGGAGGATCGTATGGTTTTTGTCTTTCATTCTGTTGATACGATGTGTCACATTGATTAATTTGTATATGTTGAACCATCCTTACATCCCTTGGATAAATCCCACTCGATCATGATGAATGATCTTTTTAATGTATTGTTGAATTCAGTTTGTTGTTGAGGATTTTGCATCAGTATTCATCAGGTGCATATATTCACACCTTTGTTGGTTTTGGTATCAGTGTAATACTGGCCTTGTAGAATGAGTTTGGAAGTATTCTCTCCTCTGTTTTTTTGGAACAGTTAGAGTAAGCTTGGTATTAATTCTCCTTTAAATGTTTGGTAAAATTCGGCAGCGAAGCCTTCAGGTTCTGGGGTTTTCTTTTCTGGGAGGCATTTTATTATGGCTTCTATCTCATTACTTGTTATTGTTATTGGTCTTTTCAGGGTTTAGATTTCTTCATGGTTCAAATTTGGTATGTTGTATACTTCTAGGAACTTCCATTTCTTCTAGGGTTTCCAATTTATTGGCATATAGTTGCTCATAGTAATCTCTAATGATCCTTTATGAATTTCTGCAATATTAGTTATAATGTCTCCTTTTTTATCTCTGATTTTATTTATTTGGGTTCTCTTTCTTTTTTCCATAGTCTGGCTAACGGTTGGTTGATTTTATCTTTTCAAAAACCAACTTTTCATTTCATTGATCATTTGTATTTTTTTGTTTCAAGTTCATTTATTTCTTCTCTGATCTTTATTTTTGTTTTCTTCTACTAATTTTGAGTTCAGTTTGTTCTTGTTTTTCTAGTTCTTTAGGCTGCATCATTAGGTTGCTTATTCGAAGTTTTTCTTTTCTTTTTCTTTTGGTGTAGGCACTTACAAGTAAAAACTTCCCTGTTAGTATTGCTTTCACTGTATCCCATAGATTTTGGTATTTTGTGTTTTCATTATCATTTGTTTCAAGAAAATTTTAAATTTCCTTCTTAATTGCTTCATTGATCCACTGGTTATTCAGGAACATGTTTAATTTTCATGTTTCTGTATAGTTTCCAAAGTTCCTCTTGTTATTGACTTAAAGTTTTATTCCATTGTGGTCAGGAAAGATACCTGATATGATTTTAATTTTTTTGAATTTTTAAAGACTGTTTTATGACCTAACATATGGTCTATCCTTGATAATAATCCATGTGCTAAAGAGAAGAATGTATATTCTATAGCCATTGGCTGACATAGTCTGTTTATCTCTATTAGGTCCATTTGGTCTATAGCACAGATTAGGTCTGATGTTTCTTTGTTGATTTTCTGTCTGGATGACCTGTCCAATGCTGAAAATGGGGTACTAATAATATTCACTTTATGTATCTGGATGCGCCAGTGTTGGGTGCATATGTATTTACAATTGTTATAGCGTCTTGCTTAATTGAACCCTTTATCATTATATAATGACCTTCTTTTTCTCTTCTTATAGTTTTTGTCTTGAAACCTTTTTTGTCTAATATATAGTTACTCCTGCTCTTTTTTTGGTTTCCATTGGCATGGAATATCTTTTTTCCTTTTTTCCATCTCCTTTTTTCCAGTCCATGTGTATCTTTATAGGTGAAATGTGCTTCTTGTAGGCAACAGATTGTTGGGTTTTGTTTGTATAAATTCATTCAGCTACTCTATGTCTTTTGATTGGAGAGTTTAGTTCATTTACATTCATTATAATTATTGATAAGGAGGGACTCAATGCTGCCATTTTGTTATTTGTATTCTGGTTGTTTTGTAGTCTTCCCTCCCTTCCTTCTTGTCTTACTTTCCATGAAGGTGATTTTTTTTTTTCTGGTGGTATGTTTTAATTGCTTACCTTTTATTTTTGTGCATCTGCTGCAGGCTTTTTGATTTGTGGTTACCATGAGGCTTGCATATAACATTTGATAACCTATTATTTTATTTTATTTCATTTATTATGATTATTTGAGATGGGATCTTGCTCTGTCACCCAGGTGACATGATGCAACATCATGGTGACATGATGCTCTGTTGCCCAGGTGTGATGGTGCAGTGGCACCATCTTGGCTCACTGCAACCTCTGCCTCCTGGGTTCAAGTGATTCTCATGCCTCAGCCTCCGGAGTAGCTGGGACTACAGGTGTGTGCCACCACAACTAGCTAATTTTTGTATTTTTAGTACAGTTGGGGTTTCATTATGTTGGCCATGCTGGTCTCCACCTTCTGGCCTCAAGCATTCCACCTGCTTTGTCCTCCCAAAGTGCTGGGATTACAGGTATGAGCCATCACTATTGGCATGATAACCTATTATTTTAAACTGATGACAATACTGATTACAAATACAAACAAACAAACGAGCAAAGAGAAAACTAATACAACTCTACGATTTAACTTCATCTCCTTACTTTTTAACTTTTCGTTATTTCTGGTTATATCTTCTTATATGATGTCTTTAGGAGTTATTGCAGTTATCATTTTTTATAGTTTCATCTTTTAGTCTTTCTACTCCAGATATGAGTATTTTACACACCATGATTACAATGTTATAATATTCTGTGTTTGTCTGTGTACTTACTATTACCAGTGAGTTTTGTACCTTCGGATGATTTCTTATTGCTTGTTGACATCCTTTTCTTTCAGAATGAAGAAATCTCTTCACAATATCTTATAAGACAGTTCTGATGTTGATGAAATCCCTTAGCTTTCGTTTATCTGGGAAAGTCTTCATTTCTCCTTCATGTTTGAAGGATATGTTTGCTATATATACTATCCTAGAATAAACTTTTGTTTTTTCCTTTAGTGCTTTAAAAATGTCATGTCACTCTTTCCTGGCCTGTTAGGTTTCCACTGAGAAATCTACTGCCAGACATATGGATATCCTTTGTATGTTATTTGTTTCTCTTCTCTTGCTGCTTTTAGGACCCTTTCTTTATACTTGACCTTTGGGAGTTTGATTAGTAAATGCTTGATGTAGTCTTCTTTAGGTTAAATCTGCTTGGTGTTCTATAACCTTCTCGTACTTGAGTATTGATATCTTTCTGTAGGTTTGGGAAATTCTCTGTTATGTCTTCAAATAAATTTTCTACACTGACCTTTTTCTCTCTCTCTGCCTCATCTTTAAGGCCAATAACTCTTAGATTTGCCCTTTTGAGGCTATTTTCTAGATCTTGTAGGTGTGCTTCATTCTTTTTTATTCTTTTTTCTTTTATCTATTCTGACCGTGTATTTTTAAATAGCTCGTCTTCAAGCTCACAAATTCTTTCTTCTGCTTGATGAATTCTACTATTAAGAGACTTTGATGTATTCTTCAATGTGTCAATTGCATTTTTCAACTCTAGAAAAATTCTTTTTACTTATTTAAAAATAATTAAATATTTTTAAAATAATATTTATTTAAATATTATTTAAATAATATTCTTGATTCTTTTTAATTATTTCAATCTCTTTGTTAAACTTATCTGATAGAATGCTGAATTTCTTCTCTGCCTTATCTTGAATTTCATTGAGCTCCCTCAATACAGCTATTTTGAATTCTCGTCTAACAGGTCATATATCTCTCTCTCTTAGGATTGGTTCCTGATTTAGTTCATTTGGGGTGATCATGTTTTCCTGGATGGTCTTGATGTTTGTGGATGTTCATCAGTATCTGGGCATTGAAGAGTTAAGTATTTATTATAGTCTTCACAGTCTGGGTTTGTTTGTACCCACCTTTCTTGGGAAGGCTTTTCCAAACCCAGTAATGGTGTGGCTCTTGCAGACTTACAGAGGTACCACCTTGGTGGTCTTGAGTAAGATCTGGGAGAATTCCCTGGATTACTGGGCAGAGACTGTTGTTCTCTTCCCGTACTTCTCTCAGTACAGAGAGGGAAGTGAAGTCTCTCTGTGCTGAGCTTCCTGGAGCTGGGGGAGGACTGACACAAGCATCCCTGTGGCTAACACTGCTGGGAAGGCACCGGGTCAGACCTGAAGCCAGCACAGCACTGGGTCTTGCCCAAAGTCTTGGGTGATGACTGCCTGGTATTGCATATGTTCACTTGAGGCCCAAGGGCTTTACAGTCAGCAGGTAGTGAATCCTGCCAGGCTTGTGTCTTTCACTACATTGTGGCAAGTTCCCCCTACCCTGGGCAGATCCGGAGAGGCCATCCAGAAACTATGGCCTGGAATTGAGAACCTTAGGCATCTACTTGGTGCTCTATTCTACTGTGACTGAACTGGCACTCAAGCTGCAAGAGAGTGTGCTTCCCACTCTTCCCTCTTTTTTCCTTAAGCAGGAGGAATGTCTCCCTGTGGCCATCGCAGCTTGGAATGTGCTGAATCACACCTGAAGTCAGCATGGCCCAAGGCCCGTCCAGTACTGCCTAGCAACCACTGGTGTTTATTCAAGGCCCAAGGGCTTTTTAGTCAGCAGATGATAACTCCTGCCAGGACTGGGTCCTTCCCTTCAAGGAAGCAAGTTCCCTTCTGGCCCAGGGTGTGTCTAGAAATGTCATTTGGGAGCTAGTACCCGGAATGGGGACCTCAGGACTCTGCCTGGTGCCCTATTCTACCGTGGCTAAACTGATATTCAAGTTGTAAGACAAACTCATCTTTACTCTTCCCTCTCCTTTCCTGAAATGGAAGGTAGGAGTCTCTCCCAGAGCTGTGAGCTGCACTGCCTGAGGTTAGGGGAGGGATGACTCAAGGGCTCCCCTGTCCACCCTGGCTGGTGTCTCACTAGGTTGAGTACACCCCAAGACCACCGGCTGCAGCCCAGCACAGCACCAGCTCTAAGTTCCAATACAAAGTACCACCATCGCTGTGCTCTCCCTTCACCAAGCACGTAGATTCTGTCTCCATGCCATGCGGCCACTGCCGCTGCACAGGGATGGGAGAGGGGTGGTGCTGGCAGTTCAAGACTGTGCCACTTTTCTTAATATGATGTTAAGCCCAGGTACTGTGATTCCTCATCTGATTTTTGGTTCTTATGCAGGTGTTTTCTTGTGTAAATGTTGTTCCGTTTGGTGTTCCTGCTAGATGGGACAACTGCTGGAAGGTTCTAGACAGCCATCTTGCTCCGCCTCCTCAAAGGAGCAATTTCATTCTTGTTTTTCATAAATTAGCAAACCAAGACTCTGAGAAGATAAATGACTTGGCCAGGGCCGCAGAGATGAGTATGTCTAGGACCCGGTAGGCTGGACTCCTTGCTATCCTCCCCAGCACCGTTTCATCCACACAGAGCTATTAATTTAGTGAGCTGGATTATCATCTCATTAAAATTGAATGAGAAGTATCAGGACTCCTGGCCTTTCCTAACCTCACTTGTCGAAGGCAGTGACTTTGCCCTACAGAAGGGTTTGAAGCCCCAGGAGCCAATTCTTTACTGATGGTCCCAGAGGAACCAGAGTTGACCAGAAGGGAGAAGCAGCCTTTGCCAGGGGAAGTAATCATGAAAGGAACTGATCCTGTCCACTGTGGGCAGAAGTAGTTTGCTGGACTCAGCTCTGGGGAGTAGCTTTCCTTCTCTGAGACTTCGTTCAAGGTTTAAGAATCTAAAATCCTGCTTCTGGGTGATATAAACCCTGAGACTTGGGGCCAGATAACATCTAACAAAAGACAGATTTCTTGAGAAATCACATCTTGCTCCTGGCCCCACCCAAAAACTGTGAGGACACCAGCCAGCTCCAGAGAGCTCCGTAGAGAAAAACCCACAACAAGGGATGCGTGTGGCTGGTGCCCAGCTGTGTGTAGCTAATCTCTGCTTCCAGTTGCCCGATGCCAGTGTCTGTGCTGCTCCAGCAATGCCTGCTCCATATTTATGTTCCTCACTTTCCTTTCCGACCTTGAAAATGCCTGGAAACCGTTTCCTCTGTTGCTGCTCTTCAGAGCCTCGGTGGTGAAGTTTATTCACAGCAAGGTGGGAGCTGGCCACTCAGGCTTTGTGCTGCAGGGCTTTCTGGCAAAGAAATCACGCCACTACCTGAGACAGAAGCCAGGTACAAGAGAGCCCTTTCAGGCTGGCCAGAGAATGACCAGGAACTGCCCCTGTGTGCTTTCTTCCAGGTCTCCACACAGCTGGAAGCCACACAACCTGGGCCACTGAGCCAAGTGTATGTGTTGGGGGGTGGAGCGGGGGGCAGTCAGAGAAACTGAGACAATTGGAACACATTGGGGAGGCTCTGAGGGGACACCCCATTTTGTCTGTTATGGGCTTGCCCTGGCCTCACCCCTCACACAATGCTGGACATTTTGGACACTGAGGTGGGATGACCAACAAGAAAATGAGGCAAATTCTTCTCTCAAAATCTGTCAGTGATAGACTCAGAGCATTTGGGGAAAATTAACAAAAAACTGCACTTGAAGAAAATGTAGCTCTTTACCCTTTTTGAGCTTCATAGAATTTTTAGTTTACATATTTGGGGGCAGTTTCTTCAAGAAGAGTCTGGAAGATAACAAATGTCCAGGCTTGAATAGGCTTGTAAGTTATTTGCATGAATGCACAGAAAGGCACAGCCTGGAGGACCCAAGTGGGTTCGAGGTGGGTACAGTGCAAGACCCTGCTCACTGCCGGCATATGACCTCAGCACATTGCACATGACACTATGTGCCACCCTCGGGAAAGCCACACGTGGTACTCTTTCTTGTTCTTCTCTCATGTGGACATCAGCTGAGGCCATGACTCAGGACTAGTTATAGACAGGGCTCAGACGCAAGACTGCACAAGGCAAAGCCAACTCTCAGCTGTCCATACCGCCCAACCTGTGCATAGAGCAAGTAAGATGGGAATATTAATGACAGGTGGTCTTCCCCTGCTCATGGGGTTCTGTGACAACTGGAGAAGTAGCTGAGTGTAATGTGTGAAGCTACTGAGATGACTTTAGGTTGCACAGAGATGAGCCCTAGCTACTGATGGACTCACACAGTCGGGAAAGTTATTCCCTCTCCAATCCCCTTCAAATAATTCTGACTCCAGCCAGGACCAAAGCCCCAGTTGGGTATTAGCCTTTGACACCCATCTAATGCCATCCTCTGGCTCAGAGCCTTCTGCAAAGGACAGCATCAAGCTAGCTGTTAATAACATTGTCTTGTGTCCACTGTATTTGTTTTTATAGATTTTTTTTCTTATTTTGATCAGGCAATACTTATTTTCCATTTACAGAGTGACATGAAACTTAAAAATCAATGTATTGTTTTATGAAGGGTAATCAATTGAAAGAAAAAGATTAACTAATTAATTGGATAGGTGGTGCACAAAATTCACGAAGGTTTGGAAAACACTGATATAAGACTGACAGTGCAGATTTGGCTCTGAACCCTGGCTCTGCCATTTCCTAATGATATAGTCTTGTACAGGCCATTTAATGATTGGTGATTACATGAGGTAAGAGATATGGGAGTTCTCCTTGATCTGTAAGATAATAGTCAATGATTCTTTATTGTTACTTAATGTCATTGAATCATTCTATTAAATAGAAAGTACCAAATCTCAGTCACACTTGAGTTTTCCTTGTTGCTATGACCACTATGGGTAGACAGGGCACGTGCAGACAGCCACCAGCACCCACACACCGAAGGATCAGACTCAGGGAGGAGTTTTGGATGGAGTTTTGGATGGAGACCAGAGCCGAGGTGGAAAGGCTGATGGTCCTGCCCTGGGGCAGGAATTTCTTTTTTTTTTTTTTTTTTTTAATTTATTTATTATTATTATACTTTAAGTTGTAGGGTACATGTGCATAATGTGCAGGTTTGTTACATATGTATACTTGTGCCATGTTGGTGTGCTGCACCCATCAACTCGTCATTTATATCAGGTATAACTCCCAATGCAATCCCTCCCCCCTCCCCCCTCCCCATGATAGGCCCCGGTGTGTGATGTTCCCCTTCCTGAGTCCCAGTGATCTCATTGTTCAGTTCCCACCTATGAGTGAGAACATGCGGTGTTTGGTTTTCTGTTCTTGCGATAGTTTGCTAAGAATGATGGTTTCCAGCTGCATCCATGTCCCTACAAAGGACACAAACTCATCCTTTTTGATGGCTGCATAGTATTCCATGGTGTATATGTGCCACATTTTCTTAATCCAATCTGTCACTGATGGACATTTGGGTTGATTCCAAGTCTTTGCTATTGTGAATAGTGCTGCAATAAACATACGTGTGCATGTGTCTTTATAGCAGCATAATTTATAATCCTTTGGGTATATACCCAGTAATGGGATGGCTGGGTCATATGGTACATCTAGTTCTAGATCCTTGAGAAATCACCATACTGTTTTCCATAATGGTTGAACTAGTTTACAATCCCACCAACAGTGTAAAAGTGTTCCTATTTCTCCACATCCTCTCCAGCACCTGTTGTTTCCTGACTTTTTAATGATCGCCATTCTAACTGGTGTGAGATGGTATCTCATTGTGGTTTTGATTTGCATTTCTCTGATGGCCAGTGATGATGAGCATTTTTTCATGTGTATGTTGGCTGTATGAATGTCTTCTTTTGAGAAATGTCTGTTCATATCCTTTGCCCACTTTTTGATGGGGTTGTTTGTTTTTTTCTTGTAAATTTGTTTGAGTTCTTTGTAGGTTCTGGATATTAGCCCTTTGTCAGATGAGTAGATTGCAAAAATTTTCTCCCATTCTGTAGGTTGCCTGTTCACTCTGATGGTAGTTTCTTTTGCTGTGCAGAAGCTCTTTAGTTTAATGAGATCCCATTTGTCAATTTTGGCTTTTGCTGCCATTGCTTTTGGTGTTTTAGACATGAAGTCTTTGCCCATGCCTATCAACAGCCCTTCATGCTAAAAACGCTCAATAAATTCGGTATTGATGGAACGTACCTCAAAATCATAAGAGCTATTTATGACAAACCCACAGCCAATATCATACTGAATGGGCAAAAACTGGAAAAATTCCCTTTGAAAACTGGCACAAGACAGGGATGCCCTCTCTCACCACTCCTATTCAACATAGTGTTGGAAGTTCTGGCTAGGGCAATTATGCAAGAGAAAGAAATCAAGGGTATTCAGTTAGGAAAAGAAGAAGTCAAATTGTCCCTGTTTGCAGATGACATGATTGTATATTTAGAAAACCCCATTGTCTCAGCCCAAAATCTTCTTAAGCTGATAAGCAACTTCAGCAAAGTCTCAGGATACAAAATTAATGTGCAAAAATCACAAGCATTCTTATACACCAGTAACAGACAAACAGAGAGCCAAATCAGGAATGAAATTCCATTCACAATTGCTTCAAAGAGAATAAAATACCTAGGAATCCAACTTACAAGGGATGTAAAGGACCTCTTCAAGGGGAACTACAAACCACTGCTCAGTGAAATAAAAGAGGACATAAACAAATGGAAGAACATACCATGCTCATGGATAGGAAGAATCAATATCGTGAAAATGGCCATACTGCCCAAGGTAATTTATAGATTCAATGCCATCCCCATCAAGCTACCAATGAGTTTCTTCACAGAATTGGAAAAAACTGCTTTAAAGTTCATATGGAACCAAAAAAGAGCCCGCATCTCCAAGACAATCCTAAGTCAAAAGAACAAAGCTGGAGGCATCACACTACCTGACTTCAAACTATACTACAAGGCTACAGTAACCAAAACAGCATGGTACTGGTACCAAAACAGAGATATAGACCAATGGAACAGAACAGAGTCCCCAGAAATAATACCACACATCTACAGCCATCTGATCTTTGACAAACCTGAGAGAAACAAGAAATGGGGAAAGGATTCCCTATTTAATAAATGGTGCTGGGAAAATTGGCTAGCCATAAGTAGAAAGCTGAAACTGGATCCTTTCCTTACTCCTTATACGAAAATTAATTCAAGATGGATTAGAGACTTAAATGTTAGACCTAATACCATAAAAATCCTAGAGGAAAACCTAGGTAGTACCATTCAGGACATAGGCATGGGGCAGGAATTTCGAAGCTATCATCACACCAATAGTTTCTTGATGGTGTCGCAAAGACAACTGGTTGTCAGCAGGGCCAGGGCACAAGCTGCTGGTCTTCCACCAATGAGGGGATGAAACCATCACCACAGTCAACACAATGAACACAGACACTTCCTCCCAACCCTCACTGCCCTCCTCATCTCCAGACAGATCTGCTTTCTGTCATGATAGATGAATATACATTACGTGGGATTTTGTATAAACAGATGCACACAGTATGTGCTTTTTGTCTTGCTTCTTTCACTCAACATAGTTATTTTGAGATTCATCTGTGTTGCTGTGTGTATCAGTAGATCATTCCATTGTAGTGCTGTTCCATCACACAGATATACTACAATTTGTTCATACATCCACTTGTTGATGGATATTTGTATTTTTGTCTAGCTTTTGGTTATTACAAGCAAAGCTGCTATAAACATTCATGTACAGTCTTTTTATGACCATAGGCTTTCATTTCTTATGAATAAATACTACACATGTAATGGCTGGGTCATATGGTAGATCTTTGTTTCACTTTTTAAGGAACTGACAGGCTGAGTGTGGTGGCTCACGCCTGCAATCCTAGCACTTTGGGAGGCCAGGGTAGGTGAATCACGAGGTCAGCAGTTCAAGACCAGCCTGGCCAAAATGGTGAAACCCTGTCTTTACTGAAAATACTAAAATTAGCTGGGCGCAGTGGCAGGTACCTGTAAACCCAGCTACTCAGGAGGCTAAGGCAGGAGAATCACTGGAACCTGAGGGGCGGAGGCTGCAGTGAGCCAAGATCACACCACTGCACTCCAGTCTGGGAGATAGAGTAAGACGCTGTCTCAAAAAAAAAAAAAAAAAAAAGAAAAGAAAAAAGAAAAAAAAAGAAAAAAAACTGACAAAATGTTTTCAAAAGTAGTTGTATCATCTTACATCCCAACTAACGGCACGTGAGGATTCATTCCAGTGCCTCCAAATCCTCACCAGCCTTTGGTATGGTCAGTCTGTTTCATTTTAGCCATTCTAATGATGTATAGTGACATCACATTGTGGTTTTCCTCTGTCTTTCCCTAACTGAGTAATGTTAAGCACTTTTTCTGTGCTTCTTGCCGTAGTATATCTTCTTTGGTAAAGTGTCTGTTTAAATATTTTTCCCGTTTTTAAATTGGGTTGTGTGTCCTCTTATTATTCAGTTATAAAAGTTCTCTCTATATTCTAGGAACAAGTTCTTTGTCAGATAAATTTTTACAAATATTTTCTTCCAGTCTGTGACTTGCCTTTTTATTTTCAAAACAGTGTCTTTTGAAGAAGAAAAATTTTTTTATTTTTATTTTATTTTACTATTATTTTATCTTATTAAAAAAATGAGATGAGGGTCTTAATGTGTTGGCCAGGTTGGTCTTGAATTTCTGGCCTCAAATCATCCTCCTATATCAGCTTCTCAAAGTGCTAGGATTATAGGTGTGAGCCACCACAGCTGGTCATAGAATTTTAAATTTTAATGAAGTCAATGTACTAATTTTTTATTTTATAGCTTGTGCTTTTAAAAATTTATTTTTGTTGTATTGAAGACATCTTTCCTATACACATGTCATTAGGATTTTCACCTATGTTTTCTGTGGAAGTGTTATAATTGTTTTTACCTCTTACATTCAGGCAAATGATCCATTTCATGTTCTTGTATATGCTGTGAGGTAAAGGTTGAGGTTTTTTTTTTTCTTTCTTTTGCATATGGAAATTCATTTATTCCAACGCCTTTTACTGAAAAGATTGTCTCTTTCCCAGTAAGTTGGCTTGGCACTCTATGGGTTGATCTCTGGACTCTGTTCTGTTCCATTGGTCTCTGTGTCTGTCTTCATGGCAATATCATACCGTCTTGATGGCTGTGGCTTTGTAATAAGTCTCGTCATCAGACAGTGTAGACCCTCCAACTCTCTTCTTCTTTTTCAAAGTTGCTTTGGGTATTCTAGATCCCTTGCATTTTCATATAAACTTTGGAGTCAGCTTTCCGGTTCCCACTTGCCTTCCTGCATGATGAGGGGTCGAGGCGTTTTCCGGTTTAGTTGGGCATCTCAGGAAGGTGGTGAGTACAGCCCCTCTACTATGTAAAACAACAGGCAGGGGAAGATGACTTGTGTCTGTTTCTCTCTCTCTTTTCCTATACCTTTTCCCCCTCACTTGTATAATTATCCAAGGAATACTTCTGGCAATGAAAATTCTTGTTATATAATCATAGTCTATGTCAAGCATGTCTTCACGGTGAATCTCTTTCTCTCATCTAGATGCCAGCAATCAGGATTTGCAGTGCAGATGAAGACTGTGGAACACGTATTTTAATGGGCTAGAAGACTTCCTGGCATGTTTTGAGTAAATTGTGCTACTGTCATGCAGAACTGGATTAATGTCTGTCTTATAAATAAGACCCACATGGTATCACTCTGTTTTCAAAGTGTAGCAGCCAGTGTCACTGGTTATATCTCCGTCTGCTGTGTTAGGAAGCATTCTTGTCCTGTTTTATTTTTCCCTCAGAAGCACAGAAAAAGGACCTCATATGAATGGGTCCAAGAAAGCTTTGCCTCATAGAATCCATAGAATCCAACCCCACCACCCATTCCAGGACACAGAACGGGACAAGGGTGAGAGGTGTGAGGTGTGTAAAGGACAATAATAGCCAGTAAATGGCCCTGAGAGTGAAGTGTCACATTAATCTTTTTTTTTTCTTTTTTGGACAGAGTCTTGCTGTGTCACCCAGGCTAGAGTGCAGTGGTGCCACCTCAGCTCACTGTAACCTCCGCTTCCCAGGTTCAAGCAATTCTACTGCCTCAGCCTCCTGAGTAGCTGAGATTACAGGTACCTGCCACCATGCCCAGCTAATTTTTGTATTTTTAGTAGAGATGGGGTTTTGCCATGTTGGCCAGGCTGGTCTCGAACTCCTGACCTCAAGTGATCCACCCACCTCGGTCTCCTACAGTACTGGGATTACAGGCGTGAGCCACCACGCCCGGCCTACGTTAAATTTTGTATCCTAGGTGCCTTATGCTCTTCTCCCTAGCATAAGGTGGCCAGGTACAGTTGGCAGCAGGATGTTTAAAAAAATGCATTGCTTCTTAGTCCTTAAGAGCTCTCATTTTCAACCTAGGGTCATGCATTTAAGCGTTGACTTAAAAAATTATCTTGGCCTTCCTATGCTACTCTCATCCCCAAAGAAAACTAAAGAATAATAATAATTTTTTAAAACCCTTATTTCCTGAATTGAGGTCACGTAGTGGGTTTTAGTAATTTATTTTTTCATAAATGAAACTTTTCTTTTGTGGGGTACCTACTCTGTGCCAGGCACTGGACCATGATGGGGGAACGAGGCCTTACAAAGAGAGGGATAAGCTCATAAATCATTAAAGTCAAAAGGAAGCTGGAAGATGCTTTGTGAGAAGGGCAGGGAGAGACCACGTGGAGCTGCAGGGAGGGCGTCATGGAAGAGGAGGCATTTGAGCTGGGTCAGAAGGTCATCAGCCATGAATCTTTATCAATCTGTTATGGCAAACAATGACAATCCCACCACATCGTGGACAGGGGACACTTTATGGGGGCCAGGCAGGCACCCAGTGCGTATCCTTACAACAAGTGGTGTTTGCATATTGTGTCTGTATTGCCTATGTCTACTGCCCCCATTTCACAGGTAAGAAAGCCAAGGATTAGGGAGAGGCTCAGTAACTTGGCCGAGGTCACGCAGCTAATAAGTTTAAGAGCCAAGATCTGAAACAAGGCAGTCTCATTGCATAGCCCAAATATTAGCAGAGAAAATCTTTTCTTTAAGTCAAAGGGACTCATGTTAAACATTAAGTGGAAATATTTCAGAGCCTTCAGGATAGGCTTTTTTTTTTTTTTTTGTCTAGAATGTTCAATATTTAAGTTTAAGAGTTTTGAGAAGGCACAGCTCAGCATGCATTTCCTATCGAAAGTGTGTGTGCCTTGGCAACTATGAGCCTCTGCCCGCACACAGGCATGGCGAGGACGGCCGCGCAGCCCTTCTGCCCTCACAGGCATTCAGGAAGCTAAATAAGACTTCACTGGCTACAATAACACCCGTCAGTTATCTGTGCTGTAGTGTAAACAACGAAATTCTTATTATGTACTCAGAATCCACAAAGCCATTACCATGGCAACTCTGTTTTCATGTCATATCTTTAATGAATAGGTAATGAAAGAAATTCTACATTTACAACTTCATTACCCATTTTTTTTTTTTTTTTTTTTAAGAAGACCACATACACACACACACACATACACACCCCTATCTGTAATTTTGCATTGTGGGCGTTGTCATGTTTTAGCACATGGTGACCGTTGCAGAAGAATTTTCAAGGCTGTCATTTTGGATTGAATGAATGGAAGGAAGACAAAAAAAATATTGCCAAACTCGACCCACCATGCCAAAGACTCTGCTAGTTTCACTTTTTGTCTCATTATGATTTTAATAATTTTGGCTCAAAATAACTCTCCACCCTTAGAAACAAGCAAGCATGTTCGGGAGTGGAGAAGGGAAATTTAAAACTAACTGTTGGTCTCCTTCAGGCATTCCTGGGCTGAGCTGCCCCTTTTTTTTTTCTTGGAGAGGTATGTTAAAAATGGTTGTTTTCCTTAAGACTTTCTTATCACAAGAAGGTTGATGAGATAGGGATCTGATTTGCTGTTTAAGGATTGCTCCAATGTAACATAAAAGATCGTCTAATCACAGCATCTAATTTCTGAGAGGAATCAATTCTTGCAACATCAGTGCAAGTGTCTTAAAAAGAACTTTTACAAGAATTATTAACAAACTACTATGTAGCCTCCATCCTGACAGTATGATCAAAATGTGTGCACAGGTCTAAAAGGACAGCAGGAGAGCCATAGAGCTACAGGGAAGAAGGAAGAGGCTTTGATGCTCTCCCAACACACTCCCATACACACGTGTACACACACACATCCATGTACACACATGCACACACACAAGTGTATGGACACGTACACACACATGCACACACACATGCAAACGTGCATGCACACACATGCATATATGCACATGTATGCACACATGCACATGTGCACGCATATGCATGGACACACGCACATGTACACACATGCATGTATGCACACATATGCATGTACACACATGTACATACAGCACACGTGCATGCCATCACCAACTTCTGGAACATTCCCCTGTAGACTGTGTTGCTGCTGCCACTCCCCTCTTCACCCCATGCTGTTGATGGAAAGTCTGGGTGGGGTAAAAGCAAAGCTGCAGTTTGATCTGCACAGGAGGAAAAAGTAAAACGTTACCCCCCTTCTGCCAATCAGTCCTGTCCCCCCATCTCTGCCCTGGTCAAGTTCCTGATTGCTTGGGAAATGCCACAGGTTTTCCTGCATAGTTATTTGTCATCGTGCCACCGAACAGTGAAATCCAGTTAGTTTGTTGGGCAGCAGATCCTCAGTCACGAGATCCCATCATCTGGGGTTTGTGATAATCTCAACAGTGACCAGGTGGAAGCTCACCGTGGTCCATTCCTGGAGAGAGTGTGCTAACAAAATTCAGAGGAAAAGGAAGATAGGAGAGAAGACACGTAAATTACTTTCAAGTGCCCCTGGAAGAACAGACTTGTTTGTCCATAAAACATGTCTATTCATAAAAGTCCTTTCTTTAAGAGCTTTGGACAGGGGATTTTTTTTCGATGTAACTCTAAGTGCTTGAATATAATAAAGCTGCATTTCTCTAATAATCCTGTGTAGATGAGAGGCTGTATGCTACTATGGAGGAAAATATTGCCTGGGCTTCCTTACTAACTTGCTGTGTGGTCTTGGGAAATTCAATTCCCTGAACATGGTTTCATTTTCTATACCAGGAGTCCCAAACGCCCAGGGTATGGACCATTACTGGTCCGTGGCCTGTTAGGAACTGCGCTGCACAGCAGGAGGTGAGCAGTGGGCGAGCGAGCATTGCCGCCTGAGCCCCACCTCCTGTCAGATCATCAGGCATTAGATTCTCATTAGAGCGTGAACTTTATTGCGAACAGCACATGTGAGGGATCTAGGCTGCAAGCTCCTTATGAGAATCTAATGCCTGATGACCTGAGGTGGAACAGATTCACCTGAAAACCAAAACCATCATACCCTGGCACCCCTTGCTGTGGAAAAATTGAATTCCATGAAACTGGTCCCTGTTGCCAAAAAGATTGGGGGCTGCAGTTCTATGCGTTGAAATGGGTAGGACGAGATGACCGCTGAGCTCCTTCCAGCTTTACTGTTTTATGAATGTACAGCTTTTCACTGAAACACAGCCTAAGACCCCACCTCATCAGGCAGAAGCACAGAGTGGCCTGAGAGAGAAACACTTGGGCTCACGTGAATGCTGCCACCTGAAGTGTCCTCAAGACTTCTGACTTGACTTCAGCCCTGTTTGTCATCTCTGTCCATGGCATCCTTGGTGTACTCAAGGTTCATCTCTCCAGAGGGCGGTCTCTGGTCAGGTCCCAGCTTCAGCTTTCTGGAGGATGCCAGACTGTGTCTTTGAGGTGCCCTTGATGTGAACTTGTGTGAACTCCATTGCCAGTATTCTACATCAGCCTACCTCTAACACACCCTCCGACTCTGAAGCCCAGCCAGCCACCCATTTTTGTGAGACATGGTAACAAACACAGAAATGCAGCTGAGCACCGACTGTGCAGGGCGGGGCTGGCACAGGGTCATGGCACTGGGTTCAGAGTCAGGGCTTCTGGATTTGGGGTCTGGCTGTGTGATCCTGGGCACATTGCTCCCAACTTCAGTCTGCAAGTGAGAACATGAATGTCCCACCCTCCAAAAATCTCATGGGGGCCAGGGTCACGTCTGAGAACTACCCAAGATAATACGGAGGAATTGATTTATAAACTATAGCATGCAATAAAAAAGTGGAAGCTTGTGGTTCCAGGAAAACCCGAGGAGACACGATGATCTCCCTGGAAGGCTACCCAGCCTCTAGAAGCCACTTCCAACCTGTCAATCCCTTCAGCATGTACAATAGACACATTAGGCAGTGGTTCTGTTTTGCCACATGTCTCTGCACTGTTTTTCCTACAGAGTAGCCTTTGCTGCCTCTGACGGCAGAAGCCACTCTTCCTGTCCCTTCTTGCTGCCCACAGCACCTGGTGGGACAAAGGACTCTCTACCACTGCATATACACCAGCATCATTTAATAACGAACAGTTACAGACAAAGTGGTTTTCCCCTAAAGAACAAAAAGCCCTTTTGACTAATATATTTATTTCTGGAACTCATTCCTAAGGACACAATCTGAAATAGATAAAAAGTGTTGTATGTAGAGATGTTTGCTGCTAAGTTATTTTTCAGAGTCTTAATTAAATGTCCACAGTAGGAAAAGGGTTAAATAGACTTTAGTGTCTCAACTAGGTAGACCATCTTAGACTGTTTGGACAGCTATAACAAAATACCATAAATTGGATGGGTGACAAACAACAGAAATTTATTTCTTGTAGTTCTGGAGGCTGGAAGTCTGAGGTCAGGATGTCAGCATGGTCAGGTTCTGGTGAGGGTATTCTCCCGGGTTGCAGAATGCCGACTTCTCACTGTGTCCTCACGTGGTAGAATGGGGGCAAGAGAGCTCTCAGGAGTCCCATTTATAAGGGCACTAATCTCAATCATAATGGCTTCACCCTCATGACCTAATCACCTCTCAAAGACCCGATCGCCAAATGCCACCACTTTGGGGGTTAGGATTTCAACATAAGAATTTTTGGGGACACCCACATCCAGACCTTAGCATAGACTACAATCCAGCCCTTGGAAAATATATTTGAAAGAGTGGAAGTGGTTCAGCATCACATTTAGCGAGAAAAAAAAAAAAGAATAGAGTATAAAATAGTATATGCACCATTCATTCATTTATTCAACAAATGTTTCTCGAGCACCTACCACGTACCAGGCATTCTCACAGGCCCAGGAAATGGAGTTGTGCCCATGGCAGGTGCACTTCAAGCTCCGGTGGGACGCAGCCACCAGTGGGGGAGTGGGATGGGGGTAGACCGGCTATAAGCAAGCAAATGAGTCAGCAGGAGAAATGCCCAGCGGTGCAAAAGCTCCACCTGATGGTAGAGAACAGCCCCCGCCCGCCATGGAGACAGCCTCCATAGAGTGACCTTCACGCCAAGGTTGTATTTGCCAGATAGGAACACCTGTGGGAATGCCAGTGGGAGGAGCACTCCAGGCAGAGGGAAGAGTTGGAGCAGATGTTCTAGGGTGGGGACAAGGGGGGCTCGCTCGAGGAGGAGAGAGAGGGCAGTGTGGCTTCTGTCCTGGGGGCAGCGGGACAGGAGTGAGGGGGGCAGGAAGGAGAGCAGGGGCCACATTCTGAGGTCTGATGGAAGGGGAGGCACAGAGCGGGCTGAAACTTAGACGGAAATGAAGGAGGATGCAGCAGTGAGCTGGGTGCTGCGCAGCCAGGAGACAAGGGAGGCGCGAAGACAGAAGTACTGGCTTTCTCAACATGGGGACGAGGGGCAGGCACCTCCTGACGGCAAATCAGGAGCCTGGCTGGAGCAGGCTAGGAAACAGAGGCAGTGACTGGAGTCAGTTCCATCAAGGAGTCCTGTGGATGAGGGGAGCGGAGAAAAGGGGTGATGCCTAAAGAGGGCCGGGGGTCTAGGGAGGCCTTTGTCCCCCAAGTGAAGATCTAGGGTGGCCTTTTTCTGCTGTTGGGAGTGAATGGGGAGACGTGGATGATTCAGGAGGCAGGAGGAGGAACAAGTTCCTGAGAAAGCAAGAGAGGACAGAATCCAGAGAGCAGTGGGGTGACGGTGCTCCCCCGGGAGAAGGGTGCTCCCTCCACAGGCCACACAGGGACACAGAGGGCATGGGGCGGGAGCCGCTGGGCTGGGGACACTGGTCACGGGAAGATGAGAATGTTTCTCAGATCACTTCTGTTCTCCCACTGAGGTATGAGTACAGGTGAGACTGGAGAGCTCATGCGGGCCTGTATGTGGGTTTGGGGACAGGGGCAGGAAGGTGATTTCAGTGGGGAGGAGAGGTCATGGGCAGGGAAGTGCTGGGTGCCCACTAAGACTTATGACTGGGAGCTTTAAGTTGACCTTCACCAGCATGAATGTGAGTTTCTAGATAACTAGAATGTGATAACTACATAATCAGGACACAGGATGACCGCACACTGCATACCGTGTGTATACATAAAACCAAACTTTAAGAAATGGAGGGGAGATACACCAAAATACTCACAGAGAGGGGTTTTGAAGTGGTGGTACCATAGGTGATATATTTTTCTGTCCTTTCAATATTATATGTCTTCCAAATGTCCTATATTGAGCTTTTATCGTAGTGGAAAAATTAATTATAGCGTTTTAAAAGAAAAAATATGGAAGCAAAGGCGAGAGTAGACACAGTTCCCTATATATCAGATATTTTTATCTGCCAGGGTTTCTCAGTGATACTCCAGCAACGTATTCAAATCAGCTGGAAAGTATTTCCAGTTAGCTTTTTTTTTTTTTAAGATAAACTTTTAATTTTGGATACTTTGCAAGGAAAAGAAAAGTTGTAAACACGGTGCAGAGAGTTCCCGTACACTGCTCATCCAGGTTCCCCTATTGTCAACATCTCACAGAAATGCGTTCCGTTAGTCAGAATTAAGAAATTATCCTTAGTCCATTACTATGAACCAAGTCACAGACTTTAATTGGATTTTGCCAGTTTTCCCACTAATATCTCTTTTTTTTCTTCCAGCATCCAATCTGATATACCACATTGCATTCAGCCAATTAGCTCTAAAAGATTCCTTGGCCCATATGCAAGAATTGTTTATTTTTTAATCTATCTCAGAGGGTTACTGTGAGAATTAACTGAAATAATCCGTAGGGAAAAGCTTTGTAAACCATAAAGTGCTACATGATATTGGATGAGGTTGATGATGGGTTAGACTCATGGGCTGAAATTGAAGGAAAAAGAGACTAATAAAAACTTGCATTTGTATATTATCATGTACTATCATCACATACTTCTTAAAATGCTTGAGGCCTTCGTCTACTAATAAAAAGCTATCACTTATTAAGTGCTTGCTGTACACATCAGGCACTGTGTTAAATGGGCTTACCTCTCTTAGTTTCCTAGGACTGCTACACCAAAGTGCCACGAACTGGGTGCCTTAAACCAACACACACGTATTATTTCACATTCTGGAGGGCAGAAGTGCAAAACTGAGGTGTCAGCGGGGTTGGTTTGTTCTTGGAGGCCCTGAGGGAGACTGTATTCTGTGCCTATTCCTAGCTTCTCATGGTTGCCAGCAGTCCCTGGCGTTCCATGGACTGTGGAAGCTCCATCCAATCCTTCCTCTCTCATCACATGGTACTCTCCCTGTGTGTGTGTGTTTCTGCATCTGTGTCAAAGTTTCCCACTTCTTATAAAGACACCCGTCATTAGCATACCCTAATCCAGTAGGATCTTATCTTAACTTGATTATACCTGTTAAGACCTTATTGCCAAAAAAGGTCACATTCACAAGTTTTGGGTGGAATGGATTTTGGGGGGAACACTCTTCAACCCACTGTGTGTTCCAGTTTATTAACTCATTTACTGTGGCTCCTCAACCTTACGAGGTGATGCTTTTATCATTCCCAATTTACAGACGGAAAAACTAAGGCTTAGGGCCGGGCGGGTGGGTCACGCCTGTAATCCCAGCACTTTGGGAGGCCGAGGCGGGTGGATCACTTGAGGTCAGGAGTTTGAGACCAGCCTGGCCAACATGGCGAAACCCCATCTCTACTAAAAATATGAAAATTAGCCGGCTATAGTGCGGGGTGCCTGTAATCCCAGCTACTCGGGAGGCTGAGGCAGGAGAATCACTTGAACCCAGGAGGCAGAGGTTGCAGTGAGCCGAGATTGTGCCACTGCACTCCAGCCTGGGCGACAGATCAAGACCCTGTCTCAAAAAAAAAAAAAAAAAAAAAAAAAACGAAAACTGAGGCTCAGGAAGGTAAATAACTTGCCCAAGGCTCAAGAGCTTTAAGTGGTTGTGCTCAAACTCTGGCCTCTCAAGCTCCATCTTCTTTTTTTTTCTTTTTTCTTTTTTTGAGATGGACTTGCCCAGGCTGAAGTGCAGTGGCGTGATCTCAGCTCACTGCAATCTCCTCCTCCTGGGTTCAAACGATTCTCCTGCCTCAGCCTCCCTGGTAGCTGGGATTATCCGCACGCACCACCATGCCTGGCTAATTTTTTTTGTAGTTTTAGTAGAGATGGGGTTTCACTGTGTTAGTCAAGAAGGTCTTTATCTCCTGACTTCGTGATCTGCCCACCTCAGCCTCCCAAAGTGCTGGGATTACAGGCATGAGCCACCGCGCCCGGCCAAGCTGCATCATCTTCACCACTTTCCCGGTGTTTTCCAAACTGGGATTCAGGGATGTGTCTTGGAACTCCTCTATGTCTCAACAATAAGTTTTAAATCTCGTTCTTTTATTCTGACAATACTCTTCTAAAAATCATTGTCAGCATATTGTGGAACCTTTCCCTGTAACCAAATATTGAGATGTCACATCCTTGTAACATGGCTAGAATTGTGTCGATTTCTGGGTAAACTACAAGCAAACAGCAGAGGACTGTCCATGAAAAGTACGCATCATGCAAGAAACCCCAAATGACGCCAG
This sequence comes from Macaca mulatta, assembly GCF_049350105.2. NCBI lineage: Eukaryota > Metazoa > Chordata > Mammalia > Primates > Cercopithecidae > Macaca > Macaca mulatta. The sequence continues at coordinate 137,491,269 of NC_133414.1, forward strand.
GGAATGCCGGACAAACACAGGAGTCTGGGAGTTAAACTGGGAAAAGCTGCTGTGGTTGAGAAGGGTGAGATCCGGGTTTCACCACGAGACATGCAAGAGCACACACTCAGGGAACTCCAGGGATGTGAACGGGACCAGCGGGCATGAGAATCACATTGCGAGAGGATGTTTTAGTTCTGGCACAGCATTATCTGTTACATTAAATTCCTGCTTTTAATTGAGCTCTTATAGATTTTATGGCTTTGTATCGAATCTTTTTTTTTTTTTTTTTTTTTTGAGACGGAGTCTCGCTCTGCCGCCCAGGCTGGAGTGCAGTGGCCGGATCTCAGCTCACTGCAAGCTCCGCCTCCCGGGTTTACGCCATTCTCCTGCCTCAGCCTCCCGAGTAGTTGGGACTACAGGCGCCCGCCACCTCGCCTGGCTAGTTTTTTTGTATTTTTTAGTAGAGACGGGGTTTCACCGTGTTAGCCAGAATGGTCTCGATCTCCTGACCTCGTGATCCGCCCGTCTCGGCCTCCCAAAGTGCTGGGATTACAGGCTTGAGCCACCGCGCCTGGCCTGTATCGAATCTTTAAGTTTCCCTTGGTTTTTATAGATATATGAGAACTATCAGCATAAGGAAGTTATACCTAATTTACAGTTTGCACATATTTGAGTAATACTATTGTAAGAAGAATTCAGCTCAACACCTCATGAGGATTTGTTCTAATTGGAGAAAAACTACCTTCTGCTCTCTTGCCTTTGGATTTCACTCCTGTGAGCAGCCAGCAGAGTGGGGTGTGCTGTCACCCTGCACTGGAGGAGGGTAGAGTGGGGCACCTAGTCTCAGAGAAGGCAAGCCACTTTCCAAGTGTTGTCACAGGAGTGGTTCATGGAAGAGCGGAAGAGCTAAGAAGACCCACCAGCCGGTCAAGACTCCAAGCTGTAACGCACAGAGAACGCAACTCAAACTGCTGTCAAACTTAAAGGGAATCTATTGGTGCATGTTAGTAAACAGGTCAGTGGTGAAACTTATTTTAGGCTGCTTTTGATCTGGGGTCCAGGTTTGTGACCAGGACCTGGTTGATATCTTCCTTTTCTCCTCCGCTCTGTCTCTCATAGGTGAGGACTCTGAGGTTAACTCCCCGAGGGTCCTCAGGGGCAGCTGGCAGCTCCCGGGACGTCGTGCTTCTCCTTTCAAGTCTAAGGGGATGAAACAGTGTAGAGGAAGCCCACGAGTGTCCTGTTGGCACCAACGGAGCCCCATTCTCGGAGGGATCCCTGGACCTAGGGAAGAGGTGAGCTAGTCGACTTAATTCTAGGTCATGTGCTCACCCCAGAGCTGGGGGCTGCAGCCAGAACTTCATAGACTGGGCATGGCAGAGGTGGCATCCCCCAGAAGGGAGGAATCTTCCCCCGGAAGGGTGAGGTTCCTGGGCACAGAGTAAATAGGTGATGGACACAGAGTAACAGATGGCTAGGAGACAAAACCCAGTGGCTTCGATGGCAAGCTCTCCCCTGAATTTTCATCCCAACTCCACCACTTTCCTTACTGAGTGACCTTGAACGAATTGCTTAACCTCTCAGTTTCTCAAATGGGGATCATGATACTAATATCTACATCATAAGGGTTTTTTGGTAAACATTAAATGAGATAACGCATTTAAAGTGATTAGCCCAGCATCTGGGACCAGAAGTCCTCACCAAATGTTAGCTGTTATTAACAGTAGTTTTTAATTTGATTTCCAAACAGAAGCAAATAATGAAGAAAGCGATGTCCAGGGTCAGGGCTGATGGGGACTATTCTGGGGCTTGACCAGGTAAAGAGCCTGTACTTATTTGGCATAAATATCCCTGGCCCATCCCTCAGTCACAAAACCTCTTAGAAATGGGGTTAGTGGGCTGGATGTCATGGTGCACACCTGTAATTCCAGCACTTTGGGAGGCTGAGGCAGGAGGATCACTTGAGCTGAGGAGTTCGAGACCAGCCTGGGCAACACAACAAATTCCCATCTCCACCAAAAATTGAAAAAATAAACCAGGTGTGATGATGGCACACACCTGTGGTCCCAGCTACTTGGGAGGCTGAGGCAGGAGAATTGCTTGAGCTGAGGAGTTCGAGACCAGCCTGGGCAACACGACAAATTCCCATCTCTACCAAAAATTGAAAAAATAAAATAAACCAGGCCTGATGATGGCACAAACCTGTGGTCCCAGCTACTTGAGAGGCTGAGGCAGGAGGATTGCTTGAGCCCAGGAGACTGAGGCTGCAGTCAGTAAGCCTGGGCAACAGAGCAAAGCCTTGTCTCAAAGAAAAGAAAAAAAGAAGAAGAAAGGAAATGGGTTGGGGTGGATGGCCAGGTTTCCTTAAGGGTGAAAAAGTTTCACTTCAAGGATGTCCAGTGTCAACAAAGACCTGTGAGCACCTGTGTTGGCTGTATGTGTGAGTGTGTGCATGTGGGGGCATGTATGTGCATGTGTGGGACATGTGTGTGAATACGTATGACTGCGTGGACACATGTGTATATGTGTGCATGTATGTGGGGGATGTGTGTGGGCATGTGTGTATGTGTGCACACGTGTGTGTGTGTGTGTGTGTGCACTCGCACGTGTGTGGGGATCTGGAAGAGTGACTTGAGTTCTTCTAACCAAGCTCAGTTTTGGAGCCACGCAGGGAAGAGGACACAAAAGGTCAGGGTGGCCCAGGGGGACGAGGGCCCATGAACCGTGACACCTGCTAGAGGCCAAGACACAGCTTAGGGTTCCCCAAGCCTCACCCTTCCCCTTCCCAGTGAGGCTGTGCCCTTGCCACTGCTGACCTTGGTTCGAGAACCAGGAGGACCCCAGGTGTGTGACACTCCCTGAAATCGAACTGCATGGAGATAACGTGTAATTTCTCTCCATACGTGGTAGGAACCTGCGCACAAGAAGGCAGAAGAGTAGCAGAAATTCCTCTATTTTCCCTGCAACTCTGGCAGGACCCAGCTGTGCCATGCAGGAAATGAGGCAAAAAAGAAAAGCCAAAAACCCCAAACAAACACAAGGAAACAAACAAACAAGGAAACAAAACCTTTGCTGTGCTTGGTGCACCTGCTTCTGCTCCATGGAGCTGTGCACCCTCATGGAGTTCTGAATTCTTGGCCAGTGCCTTGGAACTCATTTGAGGGGTGTACATGTGTGTAGGGGGTATCTTCTTGCTGTTCTTTAATCTACCTGCCACACTGCCATGGAAGTGTAAGCATCTTGTGTGTGTGTGTGTGTGTGGGTGCCCAGCTAGGATCTGTCCCCTCCTTCCCTGTCTGGTACCAAAACAATAAACAGCCTGCAGATGGGCATCAGGCAGCAGTAGGGGTGGTGCCTGTGGTAGAAACCTGTGTACAAGAAGGCAGAAGAGTAGCAGGAATTCCTCTATTTCCCCTGGGTCAGGGCCAGAGTCGCAAAGAGGAACAGAGCCCTTGGATGCTCTAACTCCCTCCAATTGGTCAGAAATTTACAAAGGAGATTTAGATGCTCCAACATTCTTTTTTTTTTTTTTTGACAGGATCTTGCTCTGTCACCCAGGCTGGAGTGCATTTATGTGATCTCGGCTCCCTGTAACCGCCACCTACCAGGTTTAAGCTATTCTTGTGCCTCAGCCTCCCAAATAGCTGGGACCACAGGAGCATGCCACCACATCTGGCTAATTTCAGGCATTTTCAATAGAGACAGGGTTTCACCACCTTGGCCAGGCTGGTCTCAAACTTCTGGCCTCAAGTGATCCGCCTGCCTCAGCCTCCCAGTAATGCTTGCTGGGATTACAAGCATGTGGTACCTCACCCGGCCAAGATGCCCCCACATTCTTTTCAAAGTTTTGGTTTTCTAGGTAAGGTTCTAATTCAAGTTCATGTTGAAAATTTAATTAAGAACCATGAAAAGGAAATGCAAGGAGTAAATCAGTGAGGGTGCCATTGGTGTGAGCACATTGTCTCTCTTAGAATGGCAGGGTCTCTCTCTGACATGCAGTCTGAGGATTTGTGGCATGAAGGATTGACAATCATTTTTGAAGATGAAACTGCAAAAAAAAAAAATGTGTAGTGCTGCCTTCTCAGAACCATCTGATTCATAACCAGGATGAAAATGGAAGGATAGAATTAATGATACACGCCAAGATTTATGTACAGGGGTGTTTATCATTGTGCATCCACAGTGCTCAAAATTTGGAAACAGTCTGACTTCCTAAAATAGGGACATGCTTAAATCATGTCACTTTCACATGCTGGACTTGCAAGTAGTTATTAAAAATCAAAACTCTCAGATTGCCTAACAGAGAGAGACTCTGCCATTTTAAAAGAAAAGGACGTACTCACATGCACCCACCCTCACATGCTCCCCACATTTGCTTTTTATGGTTTTTATTTAAACGTTCAAAAGTATTTAACAACAGGAAATACCTATCACTCAAGGCTCAGCTTAAGAAAGCAGAATTCAAAACTCTATATATTGCATGATCCCAATTTTGTGTTAAAAGTACAAAGAAAAAAAGACCGGAAGAAAATCCTCCCATATGGTAACAATGAAAATGATGTCTTCACCACTGAGTCATGAGATTGGTGGTATATTTTATTTTCTTCTCTACATTTTCTTTACCAATCTTTTGCAAATGAATATATATATTCCATTTTTTCTTAGAGAGCGATTTTAAGGACTTTTAAAATCACAGGAAATAACATCGGGACACATCAAGGCCTCGGTACACATTGCCAGTAGATTAAAAGCCTGGAAAGTTATCTTGAGAATCCTCACTGAGTTGCAAGAAAATAAAAAGACCAAAACTTCCCTACACTAAAAAATCTTTCCTCCACTAAACTTCTCCCTGATGACTCCAAACTCTTGTCTTCCTCCTTCCTTTGCCATCTAGCCTGCTTGAGTTTTCTCTGTGCCATCTCTCTGTGCACCTCCATTCCTCTCCTCAGCTCCATGGACACTGGCCACCTCCTGATATTTAAATCCAGAAGCCCAGACTAATTGCCATCTGTCTTAATCACCTCAGGCTGCAATAAGAATAGCACGGACTGGCTTAAATGGCAGACATCTATTTTCTCATCATTCTGAAGGCTGGAAGGTGATGGTGAGTTTGGTTTCTGGTGAGGGCTCTCTTCCTGGCTTGCAGACAGCCACCTCCTTGCTGTGCGTTCACATGGCCTTTTCTATGTGCATGAACACTCTCGGTGTCTGTTCTTCTTCCTATAAGGGCACCAGTCCACTGGATTAGGGCCCCATTCCTAGGACCCCATTTGACTTGAAAGGCCCTATCTCCAAACAGAGTCACATTGGGGGTGAGGGCTTCAGCATATGGGCTTGAAGGGACACAATTCAGTCCATAGCCCCACTCCTGCCTTATTGACAACTCTATGACCACCAGCTCCCATTCAGCTTCCAGGCACCGTGCTCCTCTGGTTCTATGCCTGCCTCTCTGATATTCCTTCTCTAGCCCACTCACTGCTACACCTTTTTAACTTCCTTCTTAAATGTTCAGGCGCACAGGAGTCTCCTTTGCTTGCCTTATCCTGAGTGATCTGGTCCATCTCCAGTGACCTGTGTGCTGACGGTGCCCAAATCTCCACCTGTCATCCTCAACCTTCCGCCTGGGATTCAGTCCTGTACTTCTTTACTGGGGGGTGATTCTACCTCCCAAGGGACATTTGTCAATGTCTGATTATTTCTGGTCATCACAACACAGATTGAGGAATTCTCCTGGCATTCAGTGGTTGCTGCTACACATCCCACAGTGCCAGGACAGACCCACAGTGCACAGTTACCCAGCCCTGAAAGTCAGTAGTGCTGAGGCTGGGAATTCCTGGCTATATCTTGACTAAAGGTGTCCCCATTTCCTCTGCCTGCCAAGCAAGATCCATCCTCCTCTTTTGACCCCCTCACACCTGGCTCATCCAAAGACATCCCCAGCCCCTCACCCTTTACACTCCCATGGCTGTGGCTGAGGCCGTCCTCAGGTCTGCCTGCCACTTGCCTCCTCCACTCCTGACCGTGTGCCATTGCGTCGGAGCTTCCTTTCTACAATGTACATATGACCATTTTGCTCTTCCCAGTTTAGATGCCTGTTGGCTTCAGGACATCATTTCTGACCACATCCCACCATGCAGCCTGGGCTCCTGGAATGAGCCTCTCATCATGTGACCTGCCCTAAACATGCCACATCACGTCCCACGTGACCTGCCCTAAACATGCCACATCACGTCACACGTGACCTGCCCTAAACATGCCACATCACGTCCCACGTGACCTGCCCTAAACATGCCATACCACATGCCGCCTCTGGCCCACCTGCTGCCTCTAGGCCTGGTGTGCCCTCCCCTTCTACTCTCATGTGACGAGGTTTAACTCATCTCAAAAGTCCACTTAAAACATCGTGTCCTCAGTGGAGCTCTTATCTGCCCTGACAGGTGGACAGACCATCTTCCTGACACAGCCCTACTTCCCCTCTGTTACACATGTGAACGTGGATTGTCCACCTCCCTGGGAAGGCTGGTACTGGGAACTCTGGAAGGCAGGGGCCAACTCTCCAAGACTCAGATGTCCCACAGTGGGGTTCTGCTCATCACAGACACTTAAAGAAGGTGTGTTGAAGGAGCGCCTGCTCAGGCAACCCCAGCAGACAGGTTCCAGCAATCTGTGCATGTGTGTGCTGACTTATGCAGAGTCAAATGCCCGGGGGAAAGTGGACAACCCAGAGACACGTGCAAACGTGGGAAGTCGGACATATCGCGATGTGCAGTCTCAGGAAAACGCAGGTGATGCCGGCAAATTCTTTGGGCTCAGGGATCTTTTCTTCCCATTGTTTTCTTTCTCCAGAAGAATGTAAAAAAAAAAAAACCTAAAAATAGGCCAGGCACAGTGACTCACGCCTGTAATCCCAGCACTTTGGGAGGCCGAGGTGGGTGGATCACGAGGTCAGGAGATCGAGACCATCCTGGTTAACATGGTGAAACCCCATCTCTACTAAAAGTACAAAAAATTAGCTGGGTGTGGTGGCTGGCGCCTGTAGTCCCAGCTACTTGGGAGGCTGAGGCAGGAGAATGGCATGAACCCGGGAGGCGGAGCTTGCAGTGAGCCGAGATTGCACTACTGCACTCCAGCCTGGGCAACACAGCGAGACTCAGTCTCAAAAAATAAATTCATAATAAAAAATAAAAATATACATCAGAAAGAGAAAAAATTATCACAATCCTGCACTTGGAATATTCCTTCCAGGTATTCTTCTGAAAGGATATGAAAAAATAGGCACATATACTTTAGTAAAAATATATAAATAAAATAGGGGTATGTTATGTGTATTGTTCTGCAAATATCTTTTATCCCTTAAAAAGGTATCTTTTCCCCAGTCAGTATGTATAGCTTTTCTTCATTGTTTTTGACAGTTGCATATTATTTCATTATGTGGATGTACTGTTATGCTTTTGTAATACTACAGACTTCTGCAGTGTAAACTAACATGTTTACATCTAGCACTAATACATGATTTTGAAGGAACCATATTCCCAATAAAGAGCTATGGGCCTAGATTATTGGCTAAGTCAAGGAAAGTATTAAAATGCATTCACTTGCAAAAGATGCTTTATAATTGAAAATAAAAACTTCTCTCCCACCCCTACCTTTTTAAAGCCCATGTACTGCCTATTGGAGATTACTGTGATATTTTTACATTTATCATAAAGTCTCTTCTGCAGAGAACTTGTTGAAGAGGAGGCAAGTCTCATGCATTTCTGTCCTCCCTCTCTTCCTTCCCACCCTCCTTTCCACTCATTCTCAACCAAGAAAACCTAAGCATAAATCTGCCTTCAATGGCCCACAGAACAGGTCATCTCAACACATTTGAGAAGACTTGGTGGCTGGCCTGGTGAATCGTTTGGGAATTTTTGAGTTATGAGTTCCTGCCATAGACATATATATCAATAAATTACCAAACAAGCAAGAAGTACTCAGGATCGTTCGCCTGCAGGTGCATTTGTTTATAAACAATTAGATTCAACACAACTACAGAAAGGTATTTTCATTCTATTCTAGCAAATGCAACAATGAAGTTTGGTGGATGGAGAAGTTCTTGCTCCATATAAAAATAAAAAAGTTCAGGCCGGGCACAGTGGCTCATGCCTGTAATCCTAGCACTTTGGGAGGCCTAGGCAGGAGGATCACCTAAGGTCAGGAGTTCAAGATCAGCCTGGCCAACATGGCAAAACCCGTCTCTACTAAAAATACAAAAATTAGCCCGGCATGGTGGTGTGCACCTGTAATCTCAGAGACTAAGCTACTCAGGAGGCTGAGGTTGCACTGAGCTGAGACTGCACCACTGCACTCCAGCCCGGCAACACAGTGAGACTCTGTCTCAAAGACAAAACAGAACAAAACAAAAAAATGTTCAGTGCACCGCAGCAATATGTTCTGAACAGTATTCCTGGATTTGTATTTTTTATGAAAATAATCTGCTGCCCTCAGTTCACTTGTAAAGTTGACTGACCAGTAGCCATGAGAAAAATATTTACTTACAGAATTTCAAGACTGAGTTTCTTCTGTGGAAGATAGTTGGGTGTTGTTGAATATCAGAGACCAAAAACAACAGATGAATTACATGGCACATACAGTCAAGATGGCAAATATCCAAGGAATTGGGATTATGCGGTGAAACCTAAAGAATCTTCTGGCCAATCTCTTCTTCTCACCTCCATGATCTTAATAGAACTTGGTAATTTAAACAATATGCATTTTGACTATGAGTAGTTTGAAAGGTAAGTGACTCTAAGTCAGAACCTTTCAATCAGGAGTGAGATCGCATAGGGTTAGGCTGTCTTTAAGACATCAGGAAATAGCATGAGATGTTTCCTGATTCCAAGGGCATACATGTTAATTTAGAGTTTATTTAGGGATTTCTTAGAACTGGAAGGGCTCTTGGAGTCACCTGGTCTCAAGGCCTCTGGCATCAGAAGACCACAGCCTACTGGTAGGATATCTTCTCATGACTCACGGTGGTAGATACAGAGGCCAGAAGAGCAGAGCAGCTGGACATGTACAGGGGGACACCTTAGAAACGAAAGATCCACAGAAGGGCTGAGATCTAAACTCTGCTGAAACCTCTGGATGATTGCTAATGTCTGCACATGCATAAAGACCCCAAAAAGCCTAGCCAAAAAATAAGCAGAAACCAGGGGGCAGGGCCCACCTTGAAGACAGACTGGTCCGGGTGAAAAGAGCTGTGTCTTTGAATATGTGTGTTCCAGACCTACTCAGAGCTTGGGCAGCAGTAAGCAGAAGCCTAACTGGCTTGAGGCATCAGAGGGAAGAACCAAACCTGGCAGGGCAACTGGACGTTCTGAGGACCAAAAAGAAGAGTCCCAAAATCTGAATGCAAACTGTGTCTAATTGCTGATTCTTGGACTCTGCAAGCATATTCTTCAAACACTTGGCAGGTGGGTGTAAGGGCACTAGGCACTGTTGTAGTTCATGTGCTGTCATTAATTTACTGTCTCACCTTGTCGATGGGGCAGGCAGCAGCCAGGTCTGCAGCTCCTTCAGCTCCTGCCAGGTCCCCTTCAGCTTCTCTAACGTCGGAGCCAACCCCATCACTAAATGCAGAAGCAACAAACAGACACAAACTGTTTAACCATCTCCCCTAATGACATAAGGTCAAATCCCAATTAAATTGCATATTCTCTATCACCTAGTGGTTCTTGCTGTTGCTGTTGTTTTTAAATCACACTCTGACCAATATGCCATTCAAACAGTTAGCATAAGAAACCTGGAGTGACTATAATAATGTCAGATGAAATAAACTTTAAGTCAAAGAGAATTACTAGAGACCAAGATGGATAATTCATAATGGCAATGGGGTTATATGGTAGGAAAATAAATCAGTTATAAATGTAGGTCTGAGTAATAACAGGGTTGGAAAATACAAGAACAAAATGAATAAAACTAAAAGTACAAATAGAAAATATCTACAATTATAGTTGGAAATTTCAATACTCATATTTCATTAATGATTTCAAAAAAGTCAGTAAATACATGGAAGACTTGGTCAACACTCTCAACCAATTGGACTTAGTTGAGATTTATTCCATCCAATAAGAGCAGAACACACATTATTTTCAATGACACATGGAACATTAAAATAAACCATATGCTGGGCTGTTAAACAAGTCTCAGTACATTTTAAAAGATTGAAACAATACATGTGTTCTCTGACCACAACAGAATTAAACTAGCAGTCAGCAACAGACTGTATCTCTGGAATGTCTCCAAGTATGTGGAAATTAAACAAACACTTCTAAATAACCTATAGATAAAGAAAGAAATTTCAGGAGAAAGTAGAAGTTTTTTTTGAATTGAATGAAAATGAAAGCACAATTTGTCACAATTTATGATAGGCAGCTAAAGAAGTGCTTAGAGGGAAATGAATAGCTATAAATGCTTGTATTAGAAAAGAAAAAGTTCTCAAATCAATAATCTGAGTTTCCACCTTTAAAAGCTAGAAATAGAAGAGCAAATTAAACCCAAAGTAAATAGAAAGAAGGAAATAATAAAAAGTAAAATTGAGTGAAATAGAAAACAAAAATCATAGAGAAAATAACTGAAACCAAAAGGCTTTTCTTTGAAAATGTCAATAAATTCAATAAAGTTCTATCTAGACTGATTAAAAAGAAAGACAGAAGGCACAATGTGCCAATATTATGAATGAGAGAAGAGACACTAATACAACAATTCTACAGGCATTAGGTAAACAATTAGGAGTTATTATGAAAAACTCAATGCAATGCACGTGATAACTTAGACAAAATATACAAATTTCTTTTTTGGAGTGCAGTGGCTCAATCTGGGCTCACTGCAACCTCTGCCTCCTGAGTTCAAGCAATTCTCCCACCTCAGCCTCCTGAGTAGCTGGGATTATAAGCGTGCACCACCACACCTGGCTAATTTTGTTGTATTTTTAGTAGAGACGAGGTTTAACCATGTTGGCCAGGCTGGTCTCAAACTCCTGACCTCAAGGGCTCTGCCCCTGCTTGGCCTCCCAAATTGTGGGATTACAGGCATGGGCCACCACATCCAACCTACAAATTTCCTGAAAGACAATATCACCAAAATAAACTCATTAAGACATAAAAATATGAATAGTCCTATATTAATATAAAAAATGAATTCTCAATTAAAATCATTCCTGCAATGAAAATTCTAGATATTAATGACTTTAGTGGTGACTTGTATGAAATATTTAAGAAAGAAATAACACCAATTCTATAGAAAATCTTTCAGAAAATAGAGAAAGAGGAAACACTCCCAACTTATTTTGAGTCCAATATCACCCTGATATCAATGCCAAATAAAGACATCAGGGGAGAAAAAGGAATCTATGAACCAATATCGTGCATGAACAAAGAAGCAAAAATCCTTAAGAAAATATAGATGACCCTTGAACAACACAGGTTTGAACTGTACAAGTCCACTTACCTGTGAATTTTCTGTTGCCTCTGCTACCCCTGAGTCAGCAAGACCAGCCTCTTCTCTATTTCCCCTTCCTCAGCCCACTCAACATGAAAATGATGAGGCTGAAGACCTTTATGATGAGCCACTTCCACTTAATGAATAGTAAATATATTTTCTTTTTTATGTTATCTTAATAACATTTCTTTTGTCTGGCTTACATATAACATGCAAAATATGGGTTAATTGATTATGTTACAGTAATGTTTCTGGTCAAAATTAGGCTATTGAGTTTTGGGGGAGTCAAAAGTTATATGCAAATTTTTGACTGCCTGGGGGTCAGCACCCCTAAGCTCTGTGTTGTTTAGGGGTCAGCAATATTATAAAATCAAATACAGAATAAGAAAATGCATATAGCAGGAATGCAAGGTTGGTTTATTGTTAGAACATCAATCACTAAAAATTACAATATCAATGGATAAGGAGAAAACCATGTGGTTAACTCAACAGAAGCAGAAAAGGCAGATAAAACTTGATAAAACTTGTCCCTGAAAACTTTCTGTAAACCAGAAGCAGAATGAAACTTCCTTAAACTGATACAAGGTATTTATGAAAAGCTTATAGCTAATATCATACTCTACCATACTTGATAAAATAGTAAGCATTTTCCTCTCTAGGATTAGAAATAGGTCAAGGATGTCCACTCTCACTGATTCTATTCAGTTTTGTACTAGAAATCCTAAAGTTTGCAATAGGATAACAAAAAAGTCATACAGATTAGAAAGGAAGAAATAAAACCATCTTTATTTTCAGGAAGTATGACTGTATACATAAAAAATCTTAAGGACTCTCCATAAAGTACTATAAGTAATCAATGAGTTTAGCAAGATCCCAAAATACAAGGTCAGTATACAAAAGTCAGTGACATTTATATGTACTGGCAATGAACAATTGAAAAATGTCATTTTAAAATACCATTATAGAAACATCAAAAATACGAAGTATTAACCAAAGATGTACAAGACCTGGACACTACAAAATATTGATAAGTTTTAAAATATAATGAAGAGAAGAGCTGTAACATGCACAGGAACTAGAAGATTCAATACTGTGAAGATACTAAGTTTTCCTAAAATTGATCTATAGAGTCAAGGTAATTCTGATCAGGGTAATTCTGATCAAACTCTTAATAAGCATTTTTTTTATAGAAATTGACAAGTTGATTCTAAAATCTGTATGAAAATTCAAAGGACCTAGAATGGCCAAAACAATTTTTTAGGCAAGAACAAAGTTGGAAGACTGAAGCTACTGGATTCCAGGCTTACTACTGTAGAGCTGCAGTAATAAAACAGTGTGATATTGGCATAAGGATAGACATATAGACCAAGACTCATTTACATGGTTAATTGTTTTCCATAAAGGGACCAAGATAACTCAACGTGAATTTTTTTTTTTTTTTGGATGGAGTCTCACTCTGTTGTCCAGGCTGGAGTGCAATAGTGTAATCTTGGCTCACTGCAACGTCTGCCTCCTGGGTTCAAGCGATTCTCCTGCCTCAGACTCCTGAGTAGCTGGGATTATAGATGTGCACTACCACAACTGGATAATTTTTTTTGTATTTTAAGTAGAGACGGGGTTTCACCATGTTGGCCAGACTCGTCTCGAACTCCCGACCTCAGGTCATCTGCCTGCCTTGACCTCCCAAAGTCCTGGGATTACAGGCGTGAGCCACAGTGCCCAGCCTGAAATTTTGGTCTTTTGAATAAAGGGTGCTGGAACACTTCGTTAGCCATATAGAAAAAGTAAATCTCAATCCTTACCTCCCATCATACATAAAAATTAATTTAAAATAGATTGTAGATCTAACTGTATGAGCTTAAAACTAGAAAACTTCTATATGTCAGCATGAAAGGAAAACTTTGTGACCATCAGCTATAAAAGATTTCTTAGAACACAAAAAATTTAAAAACTTCTGCTCTTCAACAGAGTTATGAAAATGAACAGGTAAGCCACAGTCTGACAGAATACATATATTTATAAAACACATATCTGACAAAAAGCTGGTGTCCAGGATATATAAAGAACTCTTACAACTAAACAAGCCAAAATTAAGACAAACAACCCGTTTTTTTAAAAAAAGAGCAAAAGGTTTGAACAGACACTTCACAAAAGGAGATCTACAAATGACCAAGAAGCAAATGAGAAAATGCTCACAGAAACAAATCAAAACCTTAGCGAGAGGCCATTAATCAACCATTTTAGTGTCAAAACAACAAACTGATGATATCAACTAGTATTGGTGAGGATAGAGCAAGTGGAACTCTAATATATTGCTGGTGAAAATACAAAATGGTACAGCCACTTTGTAAACCAGTCTGAGAGTTTTATTGAAGTTAAACATATACTTGCCATATGACTCTTAACAATACTCTTTCTATCTAAGAGAAATGAAATACATCTACACAAAGACTTGTACATGAATGTTCACAGCAGTATTCTTCATAATAGCCCAAAACTAGAAATGACCCAAGTGTCTATCATAGGGTTAAGGGATAAACACATTGCAGTTTATCCATTCAATGTGGAATTACTCAGTAATGAAAAGGAACAAACTATGGATACAGAAAACAACATGGATAAATCTCAAAAACATCATGCTAAATGAAAGAAGACAGGCACAGAAGATTGCATGATGAGTATTCCATTTATGAGATCCTAGGAAAGGCAAACTATAGTGACAAAAGTAGGTGGCCAGGGGTCAGGGTTAAGGGAGAGGATTGGCTGCATCAGAACATGAGAGGACTTTGGGGTGATGAAGAGTTCTATGTCACAATTGGGTGGAGCTTATGCTACTGTGTACCTGTGCCCAGACTCACTGAACCTAAGATGGGTGAATTTTATTGCATACAAATTTACCTCTATTGTGCCTTCCAAAGGCAAGAATAATTTCTGGACAGACAAGGACTTAGTTAGGATATTTACAAAAACTATTCATTCTTCCTTGCTGTACATATACAGCCTATTACCTGAAAAGGGATAGGTAGATTTTTGCTTAAGATCAGAAGACATGGGTCAGATTCTGTTAATCCCACCATGACTTTGGGATGTCAGAAGGGGTTTTCCCCAGGGTCTCCCATAATCATGTGTAGCAGTGGTGACTACTATTTCCTTTCTCCTACCAACAGCTACAACCCTTATAAACTGTGGCTTAGATTGGATTGTTTGTAACACAAAGGATCAATGCTTGGGGGGATGGATACCCCATTCTCCATGGTGTGATGATTTCTCATTGCACACCTATATCAAAACATACGTACCCCATAAATATACACACCTACTATGTACCCACAAATATTAAAAATTTAAAAATAAATAAACCATAGGAGGCTTAGAATGAGCTGTATACCTGCACCTTTTCCTTTTTGTCTAGCATGACACCTTCAGGCAGGAGCAACCCAATGAGACTCTTTTATTCTAACAGTGTACAGTGGGACATTGGAATGTCCTGTGGTACCCAGTTCCCTTTCCATCCACCATCATCATCTACAAGTTCCTCCTTATCTATTCCAAATTCCTAATGCTTCCATCTTCTCTCATTCTCTTCTCTGTTACTTTCCACAAGGTCAATGAAGCAAAGTTCATAACCATCTTCTGTAAAACAACATCTTCTACGCTTGAGGAGAATCATTAAATCACACTCCATTCTTCCATTCTTGCACACTGAGACAAATACTCCTCGTATTTGTGAGTTTCCTACTTCCTTATATTTCTCCTCAGAGACAGGCTCCCGGGAGCCTGGATGGGAGCATCCTCTCTGGATGGGAGCATCCCCTCTGGATGGGAGCACACTGTAGGAAAAGGCATTGTTTGCCAGGAGCTTCGAATCTGGTGTTCCAGAAAATGGGAAATACGTTCAACTTGTGTTTCTACTACTTACACTCACTGATAATCTTACTCACTGATAATCTTGGGACAAGTGGCCTCTGAGTCTCAGTCTCTCCATCTGATTATTGGGTGTCCTAATATTTATGAGAAGTGCTGACAATAAGCAGATGCTCACTGATTCCCTCCCCAATCCCTGCTCCCCAATCCAGAAACCTGCTGACTCTCCTCCTCCCTTGGAAAGTGTCCCTTGGAGAACGCTATGATGGAATTCTACTTACTTGGATGATTAAGGTATTGCTTAGACACTGTATTTTTGAAAATTAATGAAGCAAGATAATAACACCTAGTATTGATATAGTCTTTGGTCTGTTATCTTAATGATGCTTTATGAAGCTACTATAAAACTGTTAAGTAAGATTACTGAAAATTAATTAATATTTATTATACTCCTGGAAGCAAAGTAGAGCCTTTATAAATCAGGTATGGAGAACTAAAGAAAATTCTTCCTGAATTTGCAGGATCCAGTGGCACTGAGGCTGTTGACTTGTAGCTAAATTAACCCTCAATTTTAGCCAATACTGCTGAAATCAGCAGGGATCCTCAAATGAGAAACCTGGCAAGAACTAAGGACTAAGAAGAAATAACTCAGAATTCACTCAGGACCCATAATCCATTGGAAAGTACGGTACTTCAGATAATGTCTGCAAAATGACAATAACTGTCCTTTTCCCTTTTATTTCCCTTTCTTTTAACTTTGTCACTGGCATCCTAATTTGTTGGCCTCCCATTAGTACAAACCCATTCTTTCAGGGGAAAGGAGAGGAGGGGGTGGTCAGTGGCAAGGAGGGAATGACAGATGCGAAAAATGCTGGACTCAGAGTAGCTCTGACTTAGTAAACTTTCATTTTGTGCTGCCGCCATGCTCTGTTTACCTGTCCCTGTTTTAAACTGGGTGGCCTGGTGGTATCTGTAATCTGGTGACTTAATAAATGAACAGAGACTTCTCAAAAGAAGACATACACATGGCCAACAAGCATATGAAAATATGCTCAATATCACTAATTATTAGAGAAATGCAAATCAAAACCACCATGAGATACACCTCATACCAGTCAGAATGGCTATACTAAAAAGTCAGAAAATAACAGATATTGACGAGGTTGCAGAGAAAAGGGAATGCTTATCCGCTGCTGGTAGGAATGAAAATTAGTTCAGCCACTATGGAAAGCGATTTGGAGATTTCTCAAAGAACTTAAAAGAGAACTATCATTTGACCCAGCAATCCCATTCCTGGGTATATACCCAAAGGAATTTAAATCATTCTACAAAAAAGACACATGCACTTATATATTCATCATAGCACTATTCACAATAGCAAAGACGTGGAATCAGCCTAGATGCATATCAACGGTGGACTGGATAATGAAAATGCGGCACATATATGCCATGGAATACTATGCAGCCATAAAAAAGAACAAAATCCTGTCTGTCCTTTGCAGCAACATGGATGCAGCTGGAGGCCATTATCCTAAAGAAATTAACGCAAGAGTAGAAAACCAAATACTGCATGTTCTCACTTATAAGTGAGAGCTAACCACTAAGTACGTATGGACACAAAGTGGGGAACAATAGACACCAGGGCCTACTTGAAGGTGGAGTGTGGGAGGAGAGTAAGATCAAAAAACTCCCTATCAGGGCTGGGCAAGGTGGCTCACGCATGTAATCCCAGCACTTTGGGTGGCCAAGGCGGGCAGATCACCTAAAATCAGGAGTTCAAAACTAGCCTGGCCAACATGGTGAAACCCTGTCTCTACTAAAAATACAAAAATTAGCTGGGCGTGGTGGTGGGCGCCTGTAGTCTCAGCTACTCAGGAGACCCAGGCACAAGAATCACTTGCATCCAGGAAGCAGAGGTTGCAGTGAGCTAAGATCGTGCCACCGCACTCCAGCCTGGGAGACAGAGCAAGACTCCATCTCAAACAAACAAACAAACAAACAAACTACCTATCGGGTACTATGCTCATTACCTTGGTGACGAAATCATTTATACACAAAACACCTAAGACACACAATTTACTCATGTAACAAACCTGCACATGCACACTTGAACCTAGAATAAAAGTTGAAAAAGGAAAGATAAATGGTTTAGTATGATAATTGTATTGGGCTACTTTTTTTAAGAAGTCCTTATTTTTCAGAGATACATGTGGACATTCATATAAGTGAAACCATATGGTATCTGGAATTTTATTTAAAAGACTCCAGAGAAGATAAGTAGAATTAAAATTAATGGAGACTTGATGAAAGAAGAATGACACAGTGTGCATGATGGTAGATGCTAGAAGATGGGTACCAGAGGGTTTATGACACTGTGCTCTCTGCTTCTGTGTATGTTTGAAAATTTTCACAATAAAAAGTAAAATAAAAAAGTAAATGAGTAATCATAGTTAGTGTCTGTACATGCTTTAATTTACACTATCTTGTAGAGATGGCTTTGATGAAGCGTAAATATGCTTTACACATGGCCTCTCCCTTATGTGTCATTGCAGATGTTCTATTTGAGTTTCTTTCAGAATTGGCCTACATGTGATTCTCTAATGGAATATCTTGACCAATGCAGGGGGACAGAGGTGGGTTACTACTTTATATCTAAAAGCCTACCCTAGGCCCTGAATAGGGGTGTGTGTGTGTGTGTGTGTGTGTGTGGGTGTGTGTGTACTCACGTGCACACATAAGTAATATATAAATATTTACATAGGACCATATGTACAAACCATATTTCTAGGGTTTGTTTAGAGGTTGGGACTTAACGACAGTGTGTTGTAGGGGAAGGAATCTGACAGTCAGTAGAACAGCCGTGAGGGTGAATCTTGGCTCTAATGCTTACTAGGTATATCATGTTGGGAAATTATTGTGAACTCTTAAAACCTCAGTTTCCTCATCTTTAAAATGAGAGCGATAATGAGCCGAGCAGGGTGGTGCACACTTATAGTC
Organism: Macaca mulatta; assembly: GCF_049350105.2. NCBI lineage: Eukaryota > Metazoa > Chordata > Mammalia > Primates > Cercopithecidae > Macaca > Macaca mulatta. Next base: position 137,509,593 of record NC_133414.1, read on the forward strand.
TCACTACTCAGGAAACTGAGGCAGGAGGATTGCTTGAACCCAGGAAGTTGAGGCTACAGTGAGCCATGATCATGATACTGCACTCCAGCCTGGACAACAGAGTGAGACACTGTCTTAAAAACAAAACAAAACAAAAAACAAACAGCAATAACAACAACAAAAACCAGGGCCAGGCACAGTGGCTCATGGTTGTAGTCACAGTACTTTGGGAGGCCAAGGTAAGGGGATCACTTGAGCCCAGGAGTTTGAGACCAGTCTGGATAACATGGTAAAACCTTGTCCCTACAAAAAATACAAAAATTAGCCAGGCATGGTGGTGCGCACCTACAGTCCCAGCTACTCTGGAGGCTGAGGTGGGAGGATTGCTTGAGCTCAGGAGGCCAAGGTTGCAGTGAGCCATGATCAGGCCACTGCACTCCAGCTTAAGTGACACACACAGAGAGAGAAAGAACCTGTCTCAAAAAATAAAATAAAATAACAACAACAACAACACAGTAACACCCCCAGGAAACAGCGAGAGTTGGCAAGCATGTGGGGAAACTGGAGTCCTGTGCATTGGTGGTGGGAATGTCGAATGGTGCAGCTGCAAAGTGGAACAGAGGTTACCAGGGACTAGGGGGAGGTGGAGGAACAGATGCTTTTTGATGTGTCAGAGTTTCTGTTTGGGATGATGAAGAGTTCTGGAGATGGATACTGGTGCTGGCTGCATAACAACGTGAATGTACTTCATGCCACGGAACGGTGCACATAAATATGCTTTAAATGGAATATGTTTCAAATGTTTTACCAGAATAAAAATTTTTTTTTTCCAAGCTTTTCTTCCTGTCTTAGCTACTTTGAAACTACTGTCTTTTAAATATCAAATTTCAAAGTCACCCAGCTCAGAAGGCACGGTTGACAAACTCACTTTGGAGCCGAGGAATCCAAGTTCTCGTCTTATGTTCCCCACTTACTGGCAGTGTGATCTTGGTCATGTCACCTCCTCCTTTCCCTAAGGAGGGTGTGAAATGCTTTTCCCAGTGAGTTGCTCAGCTGAGGTCACTCTGACTTTAAAGCATAACTATGAATTCGAGTTTTCTTATCTATGTCCCTGCCATAATATGACATACCCCCCCATTCCATACCTTTTTAGAAAGGGTTCCTTTTATGTTTGGTTTCGTGGGGGCGGTGGGAGCTTTTGCATCATGTTGCGTTGTGTTTTCCCTCACTTTGCATGGTGTGGTCACACCCTGATTGTAACTAGGCTTCTTTTCACCCTTCACTTTTATTGACTCTTGAAATTTCTCAGTTAATTGCGTATTTTGCATGTGCGTCAATCAAAATGCAACCCTTCACCTGTGCCATATTTTCAGACAATCCTCAGATCTGTCTGGTTTTCTTCTGAGAAATGTGTAATTCACCGGCCACCCCATGCCACGGTTGTGTTACCCTCCTCTCCTCTCCTACCAGAATGTCCCGTCTGCCTTAACGAGGACCTTCTCCACAACAGATCCCTCTTCGTCCTTGGTAAAGGAACATTTGCTCATTACTTGGTAGCTTTTCCTCCATATCTGCCACTGCCCTGGAACTAAACACTCTTCCAACGCTGTGACTGCATGCTGTGCACTCAGCCTTTCCTTCCCTTCGCCAGCCAACCTGTTACTCTGCCTCCAGCTGCCTCTGCTCAAGAGCTTTCCCCTTACGTATCTAATTAAGAAGTTGGGAATTTAATAATGTTTCCATTTTCTTCTTTTCCTAATGATACTGCAGCATGAAAACCATCTAATTCCAAAGAAAACTGAATTTCATGATGGTTCTTCTCCATTGTTGGACAAACTTCATGGTCTTGTCATCATCTTGGCATTTAATCACGTCGGCCTCACTGTCCTGCAAGGTGATTCCAGTCTCTGCCTTGCCTTTCATTGGCTGTAGTCTCTGGCAGCCTTCAGGGTGCGGTGGGTTTGAACGTGGTGGTCTGCCGCTCTCTAGACAGGGAGGCGGTTCAGCACAGTGGCTCAAAGCGCATCTCCGAGCCCTACGTGCATGTTGGACACTACATCGACCTCTTGCCAGAGGGTCATTAGCTCTGTGAACTTGGGCAGGTAACTCAACTTTCATGTTCCCTGGTCTGTAACATGAAGGGGTCTTTACAGTGTCTAACTCACTGCAGAAACTGCCATGCTAATGCACCATGGCGCTTACCACATATGGACAGCATTCCGGGTCTGGACTATGGGGTCCGCCTGGGCAGCAGCTTGCCTTCCCTGCCTTGTCACCACCGTGTCACTGGGCCCAGCACCCTGGCTGGCGGTTAAAGTCATGCGTGAATGGAAGCAGGCCGGAGGATCAGGACAGAGGATGCTTTATGTTACCCCGTGTGCCCTGGGAGATGCCAGCACCAACTCTCAGGTCTTCCCCACATGACCACTCTCCTCCCTGTGGTTGGCTGGGCTCCTCACCCTCGTGCCCACACTAGAACATAGACACCCTCCCTTTCCAACCTCCTCCCTTTGGTCCGGGCACATTCTCCATAGTCAGACTTCTCACATTTCTTCTCAACTTGGATGCCCTCATACTTTTCTCTTGCCTCATACAGAAAAAAACGCGCCTTGTCCTGCCTAAACCCCACCCCCGTCCCCTGTCCAGGCTCACAAAGTACTTTTCTTTCACCTTTTCTATACCCCTTGGCCTCTCTCCAGGAAAGGCAAACTGTGATCTGCCTGCCTTTGCTTACGGTTTTTGGGAACCACGTCAGCGTTTCTAATGAAAGCCCAGTGCATTGTTATAATCTGATACTAATAACACTGGGCTCCCAGTCTTGGAAGGAAGCATTTTCCCATTTGAAAACATGTCTTAGCTGCTGCCCTCCCTGATGTACTGGAGTGCAGGCTCTTGTGCCAGGCAGCCTGGGTTTGAATCCACCTCTCCTACTTCCTAGCTGGGTAACCATGGGTAAGTTACTTAACCTCTCTGTGCCTCATCTGTACAATGGGGATAAAAGCTTCAACATCTCACAGAGTTGTCCTGAGGATTAAATGACATAATGCTTGCAAAAAGCTTAGTGCTTTGAAAGTACTAATGCTTCTGGTACATATGTTTGTTATCATCCTACTTACAAGTGGCCGTCCTTTTCATGTTTTCTTGTTTCTGCCTTTTGCTTGGCTGGAAATCCCAAGGAGAAGGTGTCTGGGGCGGAGCTCCCTTCCGGGTCCTGCCCTGGTCTTGTCCACATTCCTCCTCCCCATCCCGCCATTGCTGTCCTGGCATCTCTTAGGTGCTGGACACACTAGATGATAGGGAGTTAGGAAATGCCTGCTCCATACACCAGGGAGGTGTAGCAATTCCATTAAAATGCACACTTTTTGTTTCTGTGCCTCCAACAACTACCACTTTCAGTTTCTCCACAAACACGACTTGTTTCCCGTGGGTCTGGCACAGGGCAGGGGCTAGTGAGGCAGACCCTCTCCTGACCCTTGGTAGTGGATGGTGGTGGCAGATACACAAGCAGGACCTCAGAGACCAATGTGGGAGAGCAACAGGAGGGCCATGTGTGAGAGGCAGGCACGAGACCACCCTGGGCAGAGGAGGGGAAGCGGTGGCCACAGGGGACCCTGAAGGAAGCGGTGCCAAGGCAGAGCCAGAGATGAGGAGGGTGGGCCAGACAGGGGAAGGGGGTGGCACATTCCAGGCAGAGGGGACAACTTGAGCTAAAGAATTCTCTGTATGAGGCAAAAGAAAAGTATGAGGGCATCCAAGTTGGGAAGGAATGTGAGAAGTCTGACTATGAAGAATGTGCCCGGTCCGAAGGGAGGAGGTTGGAAAGGGAGGGTGTCTATGTTCTAGTGTGGGCACAAGGGTGAGGAGCCCAGCCAGCCACATGGGGCAGAGTGGTCATACGGAGAAGGCCTGAGAGTTGGTGCTGGCATCTCCCGGGGCATGTGGGGTAACATAAAGCATCCTCAGGCCGGAAATGATCGGAGGTGAGCCAGAAGTAAAGGCAGTTGAGCATCATTGGAGAGTAAAGGGACAATTGCAGAATGGCGCGAGGCGGACAGAAGTCGATCGAATACCAGCTCTATTGTGGATGAAAGCCTGCTGGAGGACATAGCTTGACCCTCAGCCAACAGCCCCAAAGAAAACTTACCTCCCCGCGCTGCAGGCCTCATCCTTGGGGGTGGCAGCTTCCTTGGGAGAGGAACCTGCCCCAGTGGGTGCCCTTCTGTCCTTCCCTGTGTGTGGCTAGCACAGAGCTCATTCTGCCCCCTGCCACTCAGCATGCGGCTATTTAAACACTGGGAATTCTTGCTTGCCCTTTTCTAACCTGGTTACCAGAATCTTGGCTGCAGCAGCCCACTGCTGTGTATTAGGCAGATGTGGATAATGTTAGTTGGACTAATTTACGATTCAGAACGGCATGAAGAAAACCAAAGGATGCACTGAGGTATTGTCAAGGCATCTCAGACTCTTGACCCTTCCCTGTGACCAGGTCCCCTTTCCACATGGCCTGTGCCAGTAAATTGGTGCACCAGCCACCCCTCTGCACAAGCAAAGAACTTCAGAGCCATCCTTGATATTTCCGCTCCCATCCATCCACTACCAAGCTCTGCCCATTCAGCCCCTAAATGTCTCCCCAATCCATCTACATCTTCCTGCTAACCCCAAATCCAAGCTGCCATCATCCACCATTTCATTCCTGGACTCCTAAGAAAACTTCCCAACTAGGCTGCCCACCTCCAACCTTGACCTCTCTCAACCCATTTTCCAGCCAAAGCCTGGGGGACTGTTTTCAAAATGGAAATCTGATCACGTCTCCACCCACCACCCATCCCTTCTCTGGCTTCCCACGGTGTTTAGGATCAAGATCTGAATGCTCACCAGGACTGGTGGGCCTTGTGTGATTCCCCTCTTCCCACCTCCCCACAGCCACTGGGTCCCACCCAGCCTTCCCTACCCCTCATGCTCCCCCGACTCCTCCTGGGTCTTTGCACATCTACCTGGGATGTTCTGCACCCACTTCAGGCCTCTGAAGCATCCTCCAGAGCTCAGCTCACATGAAACCCCCTCAGGGCAGCCTTCCCTGCCCTCAAGCCTAGGTAGAGTTCTGGGTTAGAAGTTCTTAGAGCTCCCTGTTCCTTTCCAGCCCTTACCACGGTTTGTTGCTCTTAGTTTCTGCAATCATTCTCTCTTTCACAAGACCACGGGTTCCCTGAGGAGTGTTTTGGCTCACTCTTATCTCTCCATGGCCTATGATAGTAGTAGAAATGCAATATAAATTAATGAATTCTTCATTATTAATTTAGAAGCCATCAGCAGAGTCCTACCAATGGGCTTCTTCAGTGTGGAATTGTATGCCAAATTCCTATAAAAATTTAAAGCATTTTTTAACTAAAATTTGGGGAGAAATGTCATAATGAGAGGTATGAGGGAGGCTACATTTTGCATATATTTGCAGAAGTGGAGAAATATGTAGAATGACATTCTCTGGAAAAACTCCCAGACTATTAATATTAACCCAAGGTTAATACTAAAAGCCAGTTCCTCAGGGAGTTGTACTGAACTGTAAAGAAATACACCAGGGTGTGACATTGCATCAGAGACACTGAGCTTTTCATGACTTCGGGAGAAGGAACAGCAACTTCCCAAGCAGGAAAGAGTAAGACAGACAATGTGTTTTCAGCAACTGCTCTAGCAAATTCATTTTCAGTTATAAGATGGTGCAATACCGACATGGAATTCATCGTATCTGTCATTAGGGTGCTAATGAGAAAACATCACACACATATCACCTGAAAGCTGCAATTGAAAGAATCACTGTATCACTGGAAGAAGCTAGAAATGGAGTAATCAACATCAACAAAATCTATTGTTCCCAGGTTGCAAAATTGAGGGATTATTTCTACTGCAAGTCAGAATGAAACCTGTTTGCATTTGTCAGCAAAATGATCACATTTTACACCATTAACATTTGGCAAGACAGAGCACCATCCATTAGCTAATCTGCAGATGCCCCAACCACAGATTCAGGAAAACAAAGAGCAGCACAGAGCTGTCTTGTCTGCACCAAGCCAAAGCGATGAGCTAAACCTGCATCTTGGTTACGACTCAGGTAAGGTGGGTGAAATGGAATGGTTCATTAAAACCATTCAGGAGCTGGTGGTTGCTGGAAAAGATGTCACTAGGATGCATTGAACATCAGGAGGCACTCAGGCTAAGACACGCATGGGGTGGCCAGGAAAGACTTAAGACATAGCAGTAAATAAAATAAACATCCCTCATTAAATTATGGTCCCCAGGATGGCGAACTGGTATTCATGTGTTTGGTTCCAACGTCCTCTCTTGAGCTCCCAGTGCTGACTGCTGTGCTGGGACCCATGCCATGGAGAGTCAAGGGAGGAGTGGGACACTGTCCCTTCTTCTCTGTCTTGGTTTTCTCCTGGGTATGTGGCCTGAGTCCTCTAGTTTTAATCCTTGGCAGAATCCAGGAAATGGCTTTCCCAGCATAACCTGTTCCTAACTCCCAGCTCTCCTTCCTGGCTTAAAACTAATTAGTCTAGGACCAAGAATTCACAGGTACCAGCCAGCCCCTGGCTACTGGACATTCTCCCCAGAGCAACCAGCCTTCACAAGATGCAAAACAAAACTCGTCTGTATGGGAACTGATGTAGCTCAGCAATGGGCAGTGAAGCCCCGAGAGCCTAGAGGGTGCTCCTAACCACTGCTGGAGATCATCCAACATATTCACCTATAATGTCAAGATTAAACACTAGCAATTGACCCCCAAATTTGTCTTGATAAATGGATTTCTGGAATTTTATAAATATGAATCCAAGAAAATATTTTAAAGTATAAACACTGTAAGATGTATTCAGAGAGAACCGTAATTCAGTATTTGTCCTAGCACATAACAGGTGCTCAAGCATTTATTGAAGGAATGAGTGAGTGAATCCTGACCCCAAGAACAGACATGCCGCCATGGAGTCAAGTGAGGTAATCCATCTTCATACTCAACGTGTCTTTCTTGGCAGAAATGTGGCAAAGACAAGTCTACACTAAGCAAATAAATAGGGATCTGGGGGCAGAGCTGCCACAGATATCTGTTTTATGCATAAGATTAGCGATTGTGGAAACTGAGAACCAACGACATAAACTTCCCTTCGTCAGCCAATAGGACCTTTTAATATGTACTAGCAGGACAGCGTACGGTGGTGAGAGTGAGGCTAACACCATACCGGAACCTTCTACCCCAGAAAACCACACTAATGCGCTCTGTCAGTGCGACGGCAGAGCTACGATGAGCCGCCAGAGTGACCTGAGGTCTAGATGATGGCAACGCTATTTTGCATTTCTGGAATGCTTTGGAAATGTACTAGCCATTATTTCACTTGCACACACAGTATCTCTGGGAAGAGAGTGGAGCAGATACCGTCCTGTGTTGTAAAGGTGGGAAACTGAAGCTCCAAGAAGCTATACGGTTTGCCTTTGGCAGGCTAGGGCATAGGGTGAGTGGGACAGGAGGACCATACCCGCTGTCAACTCCATCTACACCCAGCCGGACATCCAGTTCCACCACGACACCAAATTCTTCCCACCTCTGGCCACTTGTTTGTGCTGTTCCTTCTGCTTAGAAAGGAACACTTCCCCACCTTCACCTTCGTCCTCCTGTTCTCTAGGCAGAGCCCTTCACGCTGTACCTCACATCTCAGCTTAGACAGGTGTTTCACAGAGCCCTCCCCAGGTCACCCCATCCAAATACGTCACACTATTCATGTCCTTCTCGGAGCTTATCACAGTGTGCAATTACATATTTATCTCTGTGTGTATTTTTCTGTGTCTGCCCATCTCAGTGGCCTTAAACGGCATGAGGGCAGAGACCTTTTTTCTGGGGTGTTCCCTGCTGTCACCTAGTTCATTGTCCGCATCATCCCCCCCCACCCGGGCCTGTGATGAAGCTCTGGCTCTAAGCCCCAAACCCAGCCTTCCAGACTCTGCAAACTCCAGCTCGCCGCCGCGTGCTGCTCCCCAGAGGGGGCGCTAGAGGGAGACCGGGCAGGCGGTAGGAGGAGCCAGAAGAAACTTTTCCTTTCCTTTTGCTGGCTCTCCTGCTGGGGTTTTCCCAGCAACTTTTTTGCTTTTTCCCTAATAGTTTCTAGGTTTTCTCCTCTCCTCTCTCCTAGCAACGTTTTTGCTTTTTCCCTAATAGTTTCTAGGTTTTCTCCCCTCCCCTCCCCTCCCCTCCCCTCCCCTCCCCTCCTCTTCTTTTCTTTTCACATTTCTAGAAGTTCTCATTGTGCTCCCTCAGGGCTCAGAGGTCTGAGTCTTGTCTCTGTGGGGTCTCTCCTCCAAGGGTCCAGGTTATATAGTATAATAACAATAGAGTATAGTAGAGAATAAAAATGGTATAGCACACAACACAACAATAAGGTGATACAGAATCATCTCAGTGTTTCCCAACCCTGGCTGGATGGCGGCTGCTTCCTGGCAGTTACGTTCCTTAACTTTTTCTGTTCCCCAATGTTTGTTTAAGCAGTTTCTTGCATTACATTCTTTCTATTAAAAAAAAAAAAAAAGGTTCTGTTTCCCCAACAGGACCCCTGCTGATACAATCACCGTATTAACTGTGGTCATGGTTAACCCTGACTGTTGATTAAATTCCACTCCAGTGTTTCACATGAATTCACCTCACTGTCCCAACCCTGTGAGGTAGGTACAACCATTACCCTCAAAAGAAATGAAGGAACAGAGAGATTCAGTAAGTTGCCTAAGACTTCGCAGCTACTGAACAGCAAAGCCGGGACACATCTGAATGAATCCATGAGTCACCCAACGGAGGAAGGAGCCCTTTTGCACTGCCTAGAAGCCACGTGGACAAGTGTGCGGCACAGCGGTGTGCAAGGGCCTTTCCCTGAGTCCTTTTCAAGGGCTTAGAAGCTCTTCAGTGTGCTTGGGTCTCCAATCTGGATATTTCTCAGGGTGCTCTTTGGCTCCTTCTCAGAGGTACGCCTTTCCCTGCATCTCAGCACGGACTCTACCTTCAGCCCATGGGTTCATCAACCAGCACGAGAAGGGGATGAAGGCCTGGGAGGACCACAGGCCTCGGCCTGGGAAGGCCTCAGGCTGACACCACGGTGATGTGGGCGTCCATCCCATAACCCCCCATGCTGCTTTCTTTGGCTTCACAAGCCCCAAGGAGCCACCAGGAAAGATGCTTACTGGGGATATGATTTAGAGAGATGAAACTTCAGCATGTTGGCGAATGCCTAACCCTTAAGTGAAGCTATGATTTTGGAGTAACGGTTATTAGAACTGACGTGATGTGCTCTGTCTGAGGGTGCTCTGGAATCCAAGAGGCTTTCCTCTACTCTGCAAGATAATGACTTCAATTCACTCACATGGATGTTTAATTTTATAACATTACTATTGGGCCCAGAAAAAAACTCCCTCCAGAGCCCATTATTAACATCCCGAAAATGGAAAGCATAATCTCAGAACAAAGAGCTAGAATAATATTTTGCCAGGGTTTTATTTTTGCGTTGTGAAGGAGGAACTCTATGCCGTTATTCCCCCTTTTTTTCCCTGCCTTTTCATTTGGAGTTGAGTGCACTAGAAAGAAAATGCCTCAGCCACAAAGGCAACTAGCTTGCGCGACAGGGAGGAGGGTGGGACGCTTCATTCCATCACAATCTTGAGTTCAGTGATTATGCCCTTGGTAAAGAGGAGATGTTGGCCACCTGCAAAGGGGAGGCCTGTCTCCAAGGAGACCCCTGCCTCCTGCACCTTGCCTAATTGCTCCTCTGTGGTGGTTTGGACCCTGGATTGCCCCCGATCCATTCTACCTCTTGCATCCGCAAGCTCAGAATTTAGCATCTCTCGATTACTCCCTCAGATAACCAGCCCTCTTAACACACTGCACTCTAGGCCATCGCTGGGTCAATGCTCTAACCACTCCTTCCCATTCTCCAGACCTTCAGGCTGGCAAATGGTTTTGGACTCAGTTCCTCAGCCCTCAGCCTGAGAATTTGGATCAGGCCTATACCCCGGCCTGGATAACCTGGCTCACACATCATCCTGAAAATGGAGGAAATGACAATGGCTTTCCCCTTGCCCAATTCCCTCATTAACTGCGTTGACTCGGTGCCAGCATAACCCATGCACATTGATTTGCACATCTTCGTGGATGTGCAAGTCACATCCACGTGTTGGGCTCCTATGCCACGTCTTACTCTGTGAGTGTGAGGGTTTGGTGTTCTCTCCAGAAGCCACGGCCGCTTGGAGCAAGGCAGGGGACTTGACACATCACTCACCTGAAGCAACCCGGGCCAGGCGGTTTGTCTTGAAGTGATTAAATAAAACGTGATTTTACTCATAAGTGATGATAATAAAGTGGTTTATAAAATACATGTATTTATTTATCAGTAGAGAAAGTTGCATTTTGAGATTTATTCAGAAACATGTTTTAAAACTATAATCCGGAAATGCAATTTAAATTTTAAACAAATACACTAAGCGGTGCCATTTGAACAATGCGACGATGTAGTAAATCTGGATGTGGAAGACTTTCCTTGGAGGCAGAGTCCAGGAGAAAGAACGGGGCTGACCCGGCTAGGAGCCAGCGCACTAATGCAGACGCTCGTTTTAATTACCCCTTCTGCGTTCTATACGATACGTTAGGTGCTGAGTTAGACAGTACCCTCCGGAGAACTCCCCTCCCTCCTCGCCAACCTCCTCCCACCTCCCACTCTCCCCTCCCCACCGCCTCCTCCACACACACTTCAAGCTTTATTTCACCCACTTAATGCACTCTGCTGTGTTCAGGTACTTAAAATCTCCCATTACTATCACTCTGGCTCTTTTACGGCTTTATTTGCTCAATCATTTCACAGTCCAGTTGTTCTTTTCGGTCAGGTGGACTATAAAATACTCCGATAACAAGTTCACACTAGGAGCCGATGGCAGCCTCAATCTGTAATGACCGCAGACCCTTCCGTTACTGGTGTGTTCCAAATCAACACATTCGCCATGCTGCCCACACTGCTCCTACCCAAAGAACAGATTTTCCTTACTCTTTTGATGGCTGCTCCGAGAAGATCTCCTTTCACGCTCACGATTTTTCTTTTAAATAATCAAGCCTTTTTCACCCTTGCTCCTTAATTACCTGTCTTCTCTAAGGGTATTTTAATCTATTGCTATGCATTTAATATTATTTCTCTCTACGTTAGCGTCCATAAATATGAAATAAAATCAGTCTCTGTGGAAAGTCTTCTTTGGTGTGCTACCTTCCTCTGTATTTTCAGGGCACACCTTTACAGGCTCCGTACCCAGAGGGGAAGGACACTGGCTGAGGGTGTCACCCCTTCAGTCAAACTGCCTGTGGGCTCACCCCATGCTACCACTTAGCTCTTCTGTGACTTTGAGCCTGTCTGAGCCATTTCATCGGTGATATGGCAATCATAACAGTTCCTCCCCACTCCCTCGGGAGTTATCCTGAGGATAAAATGAGATATTGGCTCTTCCTATGTGGGTTAGAATGGGGTGCTTCTCTCCCTGAGGAGAGGAGAGGATCTCATACAAGAGCATGGTGCCTTTCCCGTTTGGCTTGTCCCAATCTCAAGAAAGAATTGTCCAGCCAAAGTTCAAAATCCACCATTGCTGCTGCCTGCTCTGATATCAAACCTGCAGGAGCCAAAGCCAGCTGGCCCTGAGCAGTCAGCCTCTGCAGAAGGCAAGGTGGGCATTTGATATGGTTTGGCTCTGTCCCCACCCAAATCTCATCTTGAATTGTAGCTCCCATGATTCCCACGTGTTGTGGGAGGGACCTGGGGGAAGGTAATTGAATCATGGGGCTGGTTTCCCCCATACTCTTCTTGTGGCAGTGAATAAGTCTCACGAGATCTGATGGTTTTATAAGGGGAAATCCCTTTCACTTGGCTCTCGTTCTCTCTTGTTTACCACCATGTAAGATGTGCCTATTGCCTTCTGCCATGATTGTGAGGCCTCCCTAGCCACATGGAACTGTGAGTCCATTAAACTCTTTTTATTGATAAATTACCCAGTCTTGGGTATGTCTTTATCAGCAGTGTGAGAACAGACCTTAGTCTGCTAAATTAGTAGTAAGCATTGCTTACCAATTCAGATCCAAGACAACTTTTAGGCTTGCATCAACCCCATAACGATTCAACTTTTCCCTTCACTCTATTGATCCAAATTCTTCAGAGTTTATTTTCCACAAACATATGCATGACTTATAATATCATTGATTAGAGCTTGGTATCAACTGGGCCAAATTCAAGAGTATTAGTTTTGCTATTTTGAAAAATAATAATTTACTACATATTAACTGTATGCCAGGCTAAGCGTAAGGTGCTCAACAAGTACTGTTAGCCTATAAAGTCCTTTGATGTGGGCATAATTTTCATCCACTTTATAGGTAAGAAAACTGAGGCTGAGAGAGGCTAAAAGTCTTTAAGTTCATGCAGGTAGGAAGTAAGTGGCAGACGGGATGCAAGTCCTGGCTTGCTGGCTGCTACCCTCAGATCTGCTGTCTGGGAGAAGGCTGCGTCTTGCAAGTTCCACCTGGCCCCATGTGGGCTCCAATAGGCTGGCCCCTCACATCCCACAGCCTCCTGGGGTCCTGGTGCCCGACCACCTCAGGTCAGAACGCACCAGTGGATTAGGGCAAAGTGATGACAGGTCCAGAACATCAGCTCCATGTGTGAAGAATGGAGAATTTATTCCCTGCAATCGTTCTTCACATTGAATTCCTGCCATGCTGATGACCAGCTGGCATATAATAAGGCGGTATCTGACAGCAGTTCATTCATATCTCATAAATCTTCTTTCACATAAAATTTGAGAACTTTTTGCTCTCAATTTGTCCAGCTAAAAATAATAATCCAAAATTGAAATTCTTCCCTCTTCCATCTTATTTCTCTCCAAGGTATTTTATCCTTTTCTGAATACAAAGCACCTTGAAAATAAGATAGATGAATGAATTCATCTGGAGAACATGAGATCCACTTATTATCCCAGATAACTATATTTATTTATAATGTTATAATGTACCCTCATCCATTTCTAAAGATTATTTCAGATGACTAATAGTAACAAATATACAAGAACCAAGATCATTAAGATATAAACAAAAACTTAAAGACCACAGATATGGAGGGGAAGGTATGATATTCAGCCAAGTGAGATCCTCAGGTAAACGCTATGTCCAGTGGAGATTAATTATCATCGTAGAAAGCATTGTTTCTGCCACTTGTTACCACATACTCTGTTCCAGTTGCTTCATAGACACAATTTCATTAAAGCCTCCTGACCCACCTTCAGGCAGGTATTATTGTCCCTGGTTTCGAAATGGATTAGCAGTCCGGTGGTTATGACGGTTTGCCAAATGCCCCAGCTTCTGCAGGTCCCCAGCAATTCTGTCGGCCTGTGAGATCAGCTTATTCAAGCGACACAAAACTCTATCTCCCAGCCTTCTTGCCCCACCTACATGTCAGGAAGATTCTGTCTCCAGACTTTGCCTCTTAGACCATTGGCTCCCATCCTGTCCCTGTTCTTTGAGGCTAACGCATCCCCTCAGATCCCTTGCTTGTCTTCTCCCCACCCCTCTGGCCTTGCTATTTTCCAGTCCATCACTCTTCCTGGACTAGCCTGATCCAAAGATCCTTTGGCCACAGGGCAGCTCTGCCTCCCACCTCCCTCTCTGAGCAGTGCTACCTCCCAGCACTCAGGCCACCCTCCTGTTGGTCCCCATTGGCCTACACTCAGACCACCTTCCTGCTGGCTCCTGAGCAGGCCTTGATCTACTTAACTCACTGCCCAGCCATCTCCTGCCAAACCATCCTCTTTCCTTCAGGGACACCTGCTCTGCACAGTTGCCCCTGAATGATTCGTTTATTGTAAGGGCCCAATAAATAGTGTATTGAATAATAGGTAAATCACTAAGTGATAGAAAGATAAGGGACAACTGGCAGAAGCCATGGGCACATCAGACACCCAAGATCATGCCCTGTAAGTGCAGAACCTGTCAGTCAGTCACCAAAGCTTGGGCTCTTGGCAGGCTGTGACTCCTTGAGCTATTCTGTGACCACAAACATATCAGAACGCTGCAAATACAGTAGTTTCAGGTCATCATCCAGCTTAGATTCCACGAGAATGGCGCCTCCTGGAGTTGTGCAGTGCTACAATCCTGTCCTTCCTCTACCATCTCCACATTTAGCAAAGGCTCCTTAGCAGCAGAAAAGTCTAATCACTGTGATTCCAGAAGGCTGGATACACCCCAGTGCCTACAACAAGGATGTACCTTGCTAAGGCACTGCCAGCCCATCCTTGATGGAAGGCCATGGTGCTTAGAGCAGAACCAAATTTGACTCCTTTCACAAGCTGTGGCAGCTGTCTCTACCCTGGAGAGCAATGATGGAATAGTCCATGGGAGTCACACTTGGCTTCCTTATAATGCCCACTCAATAGATTGTTTTGATGGAAACATCACAAATTCATTTTGTGAAAAGCCAATGATATTTGCACCCAGGAATTCAATAATAGGACATGAAACTCTGGGAAAGAAATAATCAAATTGTCCATCCAGAGTGGAGTTAAAATTGTCATAAACATTGATCCTTCATTGCAGGGAACAGAAATAATAAACAGTTGCTGAAATTGCATAGCTGCAGAGATTTCATTCTCTAATTGTCAAAAAGCATTAAACATCAACTATTTATTTTGCAGCAGAGGAAGCAAAAACAGACTTCAGTGCATCCCTTCACCAGAGGTTGTCCCTAATTGTCATGCATAGATTGCAACAGAGGTTACTGAGAAAAATTGTTTGCATTTATTAATCAAAAGGAGTCAAAGGCACACAAAGATATCATCAAGGCTCCCTTGTGCTAGGGGGAGGCTGACAACTAACATTCCTGATGAAGTGTTTGCAGAGTGTTTGCAATCTGTTCAAAGCCTTTTTCTTTGCAGGTGCAAACCTTTCTATCTGAAACATCAAAGAAACAATTGAAAATTAAACAGAGTAAACATCGCGATACAGGTTTCAATCTTCCATTTTTTAAGACAATGGGAGAGGTATAATTAATTTCAAAGCAATATTTGTGTTCTTTCAAAACTCATTTGTGCACATTAGCATTTCATTAGTTGTGTATTAAGCACTGTTGCTCCTTTCCCCCTTTTTTTGCTCCTTTTGTTTTGTAAAAATTAGAAAGTTGAACTACTCCTGAGATGCCTTTTACTCCAAAGCATCCATGCATAGATAATTATCTTGCTCAGCCTGTTTGATCAGTAGAATAAGTCAGAATTGCTTGGGTAAAGTCAGGCAGCAGAAAATAGATTAAGTGAGAAAGAATTCCTTTCTGGTGATGGTAAGACCTTCAGAAGCAAATGCAGCCTCACTAAATTTTGCTAGTGAATAGTGTGTTTTAATATACTCATTGTAGGCACTTTTTAATATGTTAATTTACTTTAATTGCTTCTCTCCATCCCCACTCCATTTAGCTTTAAACTCATCTTTACTCAAGATAAATTAAACAAAAATACAGACAGGATATGCTATTTTGTGTTACATCTGAATGTTCGAAGCATGCTTTTTATATTTTGTTTATGAAACCATATCTGGTTTTTTGACATTATATTCAACTGGCCAGATTTCCTGCATTATCTGAGTTAGACACTAATAACTTTGTCCCTTAAGGTATATTAATTTTATGCAACCTGGACAGGAGATTGACTTTCTCAAGCAGTATACAAGGTCACTCGTGTTCATACAAATATAACCCCTTATTATGTTCCACAAAATGGCACAGTTTAATATGAATTCTGTAGTCATTAATAGTTTTTTAGCAAATAGGAGTAATGCCAAATGTTCTCACTTATAAGTGGGAGCTAAATGATGAGAACACATGGACACATAGAGGGAGCAACACACACTGGGGCCCTGTGGAGGGTGGAGGGTGGGCGGAGGGAGAGGATCAGGAAAAATAACTATTGGGTACTAGGCGTAATATCTGAGCGACGAAATAACCTGTACAACAAACCCCCATGACACAAGTTTACCTATGTAAGAAACCGCACTTGTATCCCTAAACTTAAAATAAAAATTAAAAAAGAATATCCAGGCACAGTGCCTCACCCCTGTAATCCCAGCACTTTGGGAGGCCGAGGTGGGTGGATCACGAGGTCAGGAGTTTCAGACCAGTCTGGCCAACATGTCAAAACCCCATCTGTACTAAAAATACAAAAAATCAGATGTGTGGTAGCACGCACCTGTAGTCCCAGCTGCTTGGGAGGCTGAGGCAGGAGAATCGCTTGAACCCAGAAGGTAGAGGTTGCAGTGAGCAGAGATGGTGCAACTGCACTCCAGCTTGGGCAACAGAGTGAGACTCTGTCTCAAAAAAAAAGGAGAATAATGCTGGAGATTTTGATTGAAAACATTTATTAAGAGATAAGTCATTCCCTTAATTTGTCCATTATTCAAGTATAATATACACAATTATTCTATTGGCGTTTAAAATCCTTAATTTGCGTAGCTTCAGTGGGTGGGGAATATTTGCTAGAGAAAATTCAGCATAGGAGGCTGACTGAACTTCGCCGTAATGATGGGCTGCCTCTGCCCTTCCTCCTGGGAGAGCTGAACTGGATGCTCTCTCTGTGCACAGCAGATGCCACAGGGCAGGTTGTGACCCGTCTATCTGATCTGATCAATGCCAACTCCACAAGTATTTATTGAGTGCCCACTCTATGTCCAGCATCAGCGTAGTAACAAGCTATGATGCCATGGAATTCCACAGCATTGAAATATGCTCTTGAATGTCACACCCCTTTTCCCGGTGTAGCACTTCCTTCCAAAACTCAGACTGTTTGAACAATGATTTATTTTTAAATTGCCCTTGACCGTTACAGAGTGTTTGAGAAGTGCTGTAACAGGAAGGCCATACATATTTTATTTAGGTGACTTTAAAGCAATGGTACAGGATTGCTATTATGTCCCCCACTCGGCACTAAAAATGGTACGAGGAATTAAGATTGCAAATCACTCTACCACGTGTTGTGAAACTAAGAACCATCAAAATAGCCCATAGAGTGCCTGGTGTCATAGTCACAGTCTCGGAGAGACACAGCTGAGCACATGCAGCTCTTTGACGTCCTCTCTTGCATTTGGAGATGCGTTGTTCTCATCATTCTGACTGTGCACCTCCTCTGCTGGGTCTCCAGTATGGGTGTCCTAAAAAACAGCAGCAGGATTAGCTGGCAACTGGGTAAATTTGTGGTTTAACCTTGTAACCAAGGGGAAAAGAAGAAAGACCTAAGGAATGATGAGTCCACCTTGTCTTTGTTTTCAATCTGATCAGTTTCTTTTGGTTGAAAATGCTAATTAAACCCAAATGGGAATAAGTCAAGATGTTTCAGTCTTCAAGCCAAAGTGAGAAGTTTCTGGCTTCTCTACCTTCTGGGGATGAGCAATGAGTATGAGGATTTTTCTTTTTATAACCAGAAACAAGGTTTGAATTTTCCCAAGAGTGGTACGAAAACACCCTCTATTTTTTCGTTACCCCTGCACTTCCTATGTGATCTCGAATGTCAAGTCCCACATCAAGAAAATCAGCAAAGCCACCTAAGAGTCTTTTTTTTTTTTTTCCACATAGCTCACTTTATCACCCTATTATAACTTCTGGCCATGAGCAATATTAACTTCTCAGATAAGGGAAAGCCAGGGTTCTACAAAATCTCAGAAAAACCTAAAAGGAAAATCTTCAGAAGAGTAATTTTCAGTGCCTGTGGGGCTCTCTTCGGGTGTGTCAACTCCATGTCACCTGTGATTCCTACGCCAGCTCCAGGAATGCTTAGAACGTCATCTACTATCACGGTGAAACATCTGATGAGGTCACTTGGAAGTGCACCCGTTGAAAACTGACAGCCTCTCTCAGGAAGATAGTCATTAAAGAACACACTGAAGTTCCCAGTAATTTATTTGTTCAAGATGTCTTGGAGGTTGTGTTTTGAGGCTGGAGACAGTAGGCAGAGAAGACAACTCTGCAGCTGAAGGAGGCCTGCTCCCTGGAGGGCTCACGGCTGGAAGATATTTACATCCTGGGAGGCTTTCCAGACAATACAGGGTACGTGCTTCATGTGCCCAGTAATGAAGGTTAAGTCTAGGGTAGCTTTGTTTATTTGCGAGGCCAATAATTCCAATGACTTCTTTTCAAAGACTTCCTTCAGAGAGGAGAGAACTGCTCAGAGGTGGAGTTATAGTGTCTCCAGTGAGAAATGCCATGTTCTTTTGAGAGCCTAAGGCCACTTACTGATCAAGAAATACAAATTTCATTTTACACGGAGCACAGGGATGTGAACTGTGATGAAAACCCAAAGTGTGTATAGCCTCCCAAAATTTCATATAGTTAAGGAGACTTGAAAACTCTTAAATTCTGGGGAGATTAAAATTTTCTATTCTGGTCAAACTGAAAGAACACAGGATTATTTGATTCCTTTTTCACCGTTCTACAGTGACTTGCTGTGTGACCAAAGCAGAAAGTATTCACTCATTCGTTTATTTTATAGGAAATATTTGAGTAAATATGTACCGTGTGGCAAGTCCTGAGCTAATTTCTAGAGGTAAGGAGGAAAATGCACGGTTCTCCTTCCAAGGGGCACACACCTAGTGGGGAGATGAATGTGAAACAATCAAGAAGAGCATTCAATGACAACAAGCATCAGCTGAGCTTCAGTCAAGGCCTGGACGTGCTGGGCACTGGGGACCCAAGGGGACAAGAGAGGCCATTGCTGGCTTCCTGGGTCACAGGCATCCATCATAGGACAAGGACATGAGACAGAGGATTAGTGACTGAGTGACGATGTGGCCAGTGCCATGAGCCCATGGAACAGGGCAGTGACCCACGTGCTGGGAGCCGAGGGAAGTGACATCCAGAGCCAGCACAAACAAGGCCATCAGAGAAAGAAACATGTTCAAGAATTCTATTTGTGACACTTTTTTAAAAAGCATCAAACTGGTTATTGTGTGAGAAACCAGAACTTACTGAACGGCTGCACACGGATTGTGTGGTTTAATATTGCCTTTGTGTTTCATCACATTTCACAGAGAGGAGCCATCCCCACTTCAGTGCTTTTGCTTCAAAGTCTCACACTGGTTCTGGGCTGGTCCTAGGTAGGACTTGCTTACTGTATGTCTTGCCCACCCTGCACTAGACGATACACTCCAGAGTGAAGGTCTGCTCTGTTTTAGTCACAACCAGGTCCCCAGCCCAGAACAGTGCCGGCCTACAGTATGCACCCAAAACGATTTGTTTAATAACGAGTGAGTTCAACAGGAACCTAAATAACTACAAAAACAATAACGGAAATCTCTGCCACCTGGGGAAGGTACAGCACATACACATACATGCCCTGAGACAGAAGAAAAGGTGCTCAGATGTACTTTAGCTCTGAGTTTCAGCTTAGAGTCCATTGTCTAATATAAGGCTTTCAGTGACTCTGCAATGCAGATACTGGTACTCCCATTCTGCAGATGAGGAACCTGAGGCCCACAGAGGCTGAGTGAGTTGCGTTGGGTCACACAGGGAATAGGAGAAACAGGCACTGGCTCAGGGGTACTGGTTGGTTATGACCCAAGTCCAATTCTGACTTGGGACACAGTACCCAGATATTTGATCGAACATGACTCTGACTTTTTCTGTATAGGTGTTTTTTGGATGAGGTTAACACTTTAATTGGTGGACTCTCAGTAAAGCCAATTGCCCTCCTTAATGTGGGTGGGCCTCGTCCAATCAGTTGAAAGCCTGAATAGCACAAAGTCTGAACCCCCCGAGCAGGAAGGAATTCTGCCAGCAAATGGCCTCAGGACTCAACTGCAAGTCTTCCCTGCCTAACCTGTCAGATTTTGAACTCTCTTTTGGTTCTGTTTCTCTGGAAAACCCTGACCAATATAATTTCTGAAAGAAAATACGATTTAAATTCCAGCTGATAGGACTTCAAAGTCTATATTCTTGCCACTGGGCCATGGCGCTTCCTAGATAAAAAAGCAGGAAACAGCCATGTTAGGAAGTGAGATATAAAGAAGTGTAGAGGCTCAAATAAGGAGTGAATCCATCAGTCTCTTGCTGTAGTGGCTCAGCCCTTTGGTGGCCACTCTAAGCTGGGTCAAGTTCCAAACAACAGAATTTCTGGGCCAGCTGAGGCTGACAGTGACAAGAGAGGGATGATTTCCGGCAGAGGGGCAGGTGGATAAAAAGATCTTGCCCAAACCTGGTATGTTGTAAAACTCCAAATTACAAATTGATGAGATCTGACATCAAGATACCCTACGATTTCCTAGTCCATCTTAGGACCCTAATATTCAGATAAAGCCTGATCCCAAGACAGGCATAAAAGGGCCGTGATAAAATTGTTGTCACTCAATGAGCCTGTGACAATATAGGTAAAAATGCTGAGAAGTTTGGAAAATTTAATCCAATTAGTAGCTTAGGCTCTTAATGTGCTATTATGTCCAAAAATGCTTTCAAATTGCCACGTTTTTAATAGAAAGAAGAAAAACAGGGATATTTTATTAAATATTTATCTTATTAATAAACACAAGATAATCATTGCTTTTTATTTTGAATTAACTTTTCTATTTGGGTTCAATGCACATTTCAAAGACATAGTCTTTTCTCTTGATGTGAAGGGACTTCATTACAGAAGCACAATTGGACTTCTCCTCTGTATGAAAATGAAGCAAATGAAATTGCTTCCCCCCGCCAATGGTTGTTGCTATGAAGACACACAATTGAATATGACAGTTTTCTGCTACCCAAGAATTGTTTTTGGATGAAGTTTGGGGATTATATGCAATTATAGGACAGTAAATTTTCTATGACCATTCATGTTCAAGGACTTATTTTAAAAATAAAATGAAAGGCTAAGTACAGAATAAATGGAACCATGATAACAAATGTCCTTTACACCTCTGTTATATTGGTATAACAAAGATAACAAAGATAGAGTTGTAGCAGAAATCAGTACACTGTAAGCTAATTCCGTCCATGGGAAAACCATGTCCACACAGCATGATATCTTTTTATATCTCCTTTTCTATGCCCTAAATATTCACTGTTCTTCCTCTATATGTAGCTCTTTCTTCTTTACTATGTGGCCAGAAACCGTGAAAGCTGAGGAATATGGCGTCGGGCTGATTGGAACCAGCAGCCCCCGGGGCTGAATGATTGCTGCTGCCTCCTCGCCCACTTCCCTGATTCCTGGCAGTTAGATCTGCAGATGGTTTCCCCCAACGAGAACCAAGGCTCAGGAACGTTGCCCGAAGCCTTGCAGACTGTGCACTCTATAGTGGTTAGGGGGTGGAGCGGGAGGGAGAGGTGGACGAAATTCACCCAGCTTGCAGTGCAAATGGAGGCCCTGGAGTTGCACCGTGTGGTGGCATGCCTCACTTTCCAAACCTCCCTGCTAGAGGTAGGGTATGTGCAGCCCCCATTTCCTGGTCTCTAGGACCCACCTTGCAGCTCCTTGCCTCCACTGACCCCATGGTACTAAGGGTCCTTCCTGGTTCCCAGCCCTAGAGCCCTTTGCACCTGGGTTGAACTCTGGATTCCTGCAGCTCCTAAGCCAAGGCACCCTTTCCCCCAGTCACTTTGGTTGGCTCAGGGTCTCTCCTCTGGCTTCTCAGTTTTCCCTACATGGTTGCAGCTTGTTCCTCCCACTAGGATGGAAGGAAGCCTCGCCCATTTGCCCGGTCTAGCTCTTGCTAAACTCCTTCCACAGGGGTTGCATCCTGCCCTAATCCTCCCTGGGGCTCATGGTCAGATCTTCTGGAACAATGACTGCTGCCCACCAGACGTCCGATTCGTCTCTGCTGGTTCCCATCACCCTGGCTGGATACCCAAAGCTCCCAGAATCTGAGCTGGGGTGGTTGCCCCTCAGCCATGCTGTTTGGGGTTGCCAAAAGGTTCCCTTTAAGAATCACCTATCTCCCCCAGTGATGACTGGGCTCCTTTGACCCGGCTTCCAACTCATTCAAGGAAGCCAGTGTGGCTCCAGCCAATCTGGTATGCTGTCCCATCTCTGACAAGTGTCCCTTGAGAAATATTTCAGGAAATAATTTTTTTTGATCACTACAGGCTATGATCAAAGAAAACTAATTCCACTGTGTTTGTTACAACATCAGTGAAAGAAGTCAAGACTATAGTCTCAGAAGGAGTATAAAGTATGCAATAAAGGCCAATGCATAATTAATGAAGAGCATGTCTCCAACATAGTGCTCTTCAAAACCAAGCACACAATGTGTAATTATTCCTCACATCATCACAGGGAGTGGGCAGATGCTAGTTGCCTCTTATAAATAAGGAAATGGGAGAAAAGCCAGACTCTCTTTCCAAAGGAAACCACCACTAGAAAGTAGAATGAATAATTCTGAAACTCAGTTGTGATGCAGTTAAAAATGTCAATATAAATCTCTATTTCACATTTTCACTAATCTGAAATAATCACTGGGCATGTCTGTTTTACAATTACGGTGCCGAGAACCCCAGTACTGCCCCAAGTTCAAACCAGTTTACGAGTTAGAACTTGAGTTATGACAAGAAAACCATTCCAACTTCTTCCAAATGGCAACATGGCCCAGTTGGTAAGAAAGAGCGGAGAACTTTTAACAGTGACCTGTTATTTCTGTTCCAATCCCAGCTCTGCCACTACTTATCTCACACAGCTTCTTTGGAAGGGTTAAGTTAGCTGATGGATAGATTGATAATTGTCAATGTGCGGAGCTTGCAGTAAGCTGAGATCATGCCATTTCACCCCAGCATGGGCAACACAGTGAGACACCGTCTCAAAAAAATAAATAATAATAATAATTGCCAATGTGTTAATATCTATGCCTGGCATATGCTGAGCATTATATAAATAGTGCTTTTACTCTTACATTATATTCACATTTCATTTTCACCCCAAAGTGGAAGGAGTTACCCAGCTTGATTACCCTTGTTATTGATTGCAATTGATTCAAAAGGTGGTTTTTTTTTGTTGTTTTTTTGTTTTTTTTAATCAAATCTATTCTCAGAGTTAGGTAAGTTGAATACATGTAACAGAATGGTTAAACAAGTTCTAAAAGCAATGGGATATTCTGAAAGAGTCACAGACTCAAATGTCTCCACACAGGTAATAGGAATGTGATAAGTGGCTTGGTATAAAACACTAGGAAAAAAATATTTTAAGCAATATTGGCTAAAAAAGTCACCTTTAGGTGATGTGCAATGGGTGCTAGTTCATGATGAGTTTG
Source organism: Macaca mulatta (assembly GCF_049350105.2). Lineage (NCBI taxonomy): Eukaryota > Metazoa > Chordata > Mammalia > Primates > Cercopithecidae > Macaca > Macaca mulatta. Next base: position 137,532,859 of record NC_133414.1, read on the forward strand.
TTCTAATATATTTATTGAAACATGTTTAGTATCTTTATCAAGTCACTGCTTCTCTCTCACACTCACAAAGATTTTTAAATAATAAACATACTAAATTGCATTCTTTGTGAAGGCTTTCTTTCATTTTGATATTTCAAAGGGGCCTAAAATGGATTCTAGGTTGCAGGTGAGTTTATGGAATCAATCCCCTTATGTTTCAATGATTCTAGTAATTCCAGTAACTCCTCAGCCTGCATTGGTGAGATGTATTTGTGCCTATCCTCCAATCTTTCAATGATTCTAGTAATTCCGGTAACTCCTCAACCTGCAATTGGTGAGATGTATTTGTGCCTATCTATGTAAATCTAATTCGTGTTCTTGGGAATTAGAGTTTTTGTTTGTTCTCTTTTCTCAATTAGAGTGGAAATTTCTCAAGTGTAAGAACCATAGTTCTACTCAGCTTAATAATCAAACGTATCTATTAAGTGCCTAATTGTATCCAGTGCTGCGCTAGGCCTAGGCCGACAGGAAGAGATTTCAAAGCTCAGCCTTGCCTCTCATGCTTGTAGTCCTGGGGGAGCTCACACTCTCTGAAATGCCCCGTTGTATGTCACCATGTCTGTCGAACGGTGCTGTATAGAACAGTGCTTTGCATCCATTGTTTCATTCAGTCCTACAAAAGCCCAATAAGGCTGTTCTGTTGCTATCCCCATTTCACGGATGTAAAACAAAGCAGAGAAAGACTTAAACGGTGACAAAGCTGCTAAACGTACACTTAGGATAGCAACCATGCTGTGTCCCCTGTGGTCTGTCCTCCACGATCACACTGTGTGCGGTAGAACTTCTGTGGCTGCAGCACTCTCAGAATTCTTGCCCAGACTTCATCTCTCCCAACACATACTTTTGGCCATACTAGTTTTTGAACACGTGTAGTAATAATAGAAGGGTAGGGCTAACTGGGCTTAGGAACCTAATTCTTTCTCCTGTCCTTAAACCCTAGATATAGTAGGATTTAAAAAAAATATTAACTCTATAGCATTGGGAAGAAAAAGAAAAAGAAAAAGAAATGTTAGAAATGTTAGTGTTTCGTGAGTAAAGGAAAGCAAACAGGAGAGGTTTTATGAAGAAACAAGATTGGAGGATATCATGGCAGAAGGAGACACTTCCGAGAAATCTATAGATTGAGTAGACACAAAAATAAGTAAGGCCATAAGACATTGGAGTAGCACAATTTATAAGTTTGACCTAATCATTCTAAAATAGAATTTTCTAAACCAAACTAGAGAATATATATTCTCTTCAAACATTCATGAAACATTCACAAAAACAAAATGTGAATTATGCAGAAAATAAAAATCTCAATAAAGTCCCCAAAGTAGAAATCTCAGTGGCCACTCTTGCTGTCTGTACTGCATTAAAATTTAAAATTAGCAGTAAAGGGTAGGAAAAGAAAATCTTTGGAAATGGGAGCAAAAATGCATTCTTTTAATTTGTTCTATATTACTTGCGATTGTTATTTAGAAACAAGTGAGAAGTGCCATGTGTACAAATAGGTGTATATGTATACACATGTAGCAAAGATGTAAAGACAGGCAATTTTACTAGGGAGTAGGTGGAAATGGAAATAACAGATGGACTTTTAGAAGCAGAACCAACTGAATTAGGGAGTGGAGCTGACTGGCCCTCATCTACCGCCACTGTCTGGGCTCCAGCATTGCCTTATCTGAGCCGGACAGACAAGGTCTTGCTCACCAGTGTGTCCCAGTGCCTAGCACAGACCCACACCCAAGCCAAGTGATGAATATATTTTTGTTGAAAATCTGTATTTAGGCCTGTCCATTCAGCATGTTATCCTACCCAATGAGGCCACTGAAACTTAGTTACAGTCCTTTCCCATCTTCAGCAAATATTATGCCTGGCCAAGCTTTGAGAGATAATGACCATCTTATATTTATGTATTCTCTGCCGTTGGCAAAGCTCTTCAGTGTAAGTTACCGAGCTTTGATCCCGAAGACAAGATTATTATTCCCATTTTTCAGATGCCAAAACTGGGACCCAGCTTAGCAGAACGAAGACTTGGATTCACTAACTGAAATGGAAATTAAAGTCTATGCAAATAAGTAAATAAGCTAACATTTACTGAGTGTCTATTATATGTTAAACACTGTGCTAGGTGCTTTTAAAAAGTCACTATTACCTTATTTTATCCTCAGAAGAATTTTGCAAGGACATTTATAATCTATATCTATTTTCTTTTCTTTTCTTTTTTTGACAGTTTCGCTCTTGTTGCCCAGACTAGAGTGCAATGGCACGATCTCAGCTCACCGCAACCTCTGCCTCCTGGGTTTGAGCGATTCTCCTGCCTCAGCCTCCCGAGTAGCTGGGATTACAGGTATGTGCCACCACGCCTGGCTAATTTTGCATTTTTAGTACAGACAGGGTTTTTCCATGTTGGTCAGGCTGGTCTCGAACTCCCGACCTCAGGTGATCCACCTGCCTTGGCCTCCCAAAGTGCTGGGATTACAGGCGTGAGCCACCACGCCCGGCCCTAATCTATATCTGTTTTCTGTATCAGTCGGGAAACAGATGGGAATCTGCTCAAGGTCACATGGCCAAGAAGTTGAGGAGCCAGGATTTGAAGCCAGGTCGTGGGTCAAGGCTCATCCTCTTTTCCCAAGGTGGACCACCCCTCATTTGACCCAGGGCTTCAACTTAACCATCATGGGAGCATGGACAAGTAAAACATTTCAGTGCAATTTAATTCTGACCTAGATCTTTCCTAGAGGAGGATGCTGCTTCTGTCATTGGAAAGTGATACTTTATGAAACTAACTAAGCTAAGGAACTGTTTGAAAAAGCAAAATGCTATTGATTGCTTAATAGCTGCTGCATAAATCACCCTGGGACACAAATCATCCACTGCTCTTCAAAGAGCAAGAGCCCGATATCTGCAAGAAGCTGAACAAATGACCACACAATGCATATTAGGATTCAGTGGGAAAGACGCACAATAAAGGTGGTTTATAAATATTTCATGGGCTTGATAGTTATTGGTTCTAGAGTTCTAGTTTTTATAACCATCATAATCAGTTATTTTTAAGAGAATATTCAGAAGAGAATCTTAAATTCTGATAGGTAACTACAATAATATTATAAAAGCACAAATCATGTGGGTTCACTTTGTATGAAGTATAGTCTAAAATATATCAATTTATTGATTTAAGAAATAGGTCTGGAGACAGAAGCAATCCTTAGGAACCTCCCGACAGCAAAATAAATAGCTCTAATTATGAGTGTAACACCCACTCTGTGTTTGCCACAAATTTTACAGCTATAAATTTAAAAGCTACTTAGTGCTCCATAGTTTAAGTGTTCTGATACTGGTATCAATTTCTACCTAGCCAAGAAAATTGTCCCAAAAGGGTAAACTCCACACTCCCATTCTTCAGAGGGAAATGATAATACTGAGGAATTTATTTGAGGATGTAGGATAGGTTGATAAGTGGGTGCATTTGTTCACTCTTTTACTCATTCACAAGTTCAAGGAGCATTTTTGGAATAGCTACTAGGTACCTGTAGGTTAACTGTTTTGAGGAAGGAGATGAGGTGCAGGCAAGCTAGAGGCAGTATGATCCATTGATCAGTATTCCTTTAAAAAACTTTATTTTGGTACAGTCCATATACAATAAATTGCACTTGGTTTAAAGTGTACAATTTGATAAATTTTGCTACATGTGTACACTGGTGAATTTATCATCACTATCGAGATAATGAATACATCCCCATCCCCAAAGCTCTCCTCCTGCCCCTTCATAATCCTTCTCTCCTGCCTCTCTTGGCACACCCTCCACCTCAGTTCCCCAGGCAACCCCTGATCTATTTCTGTCATTATAGATTAGTGTGTATTTTGTAGAATTTCATATAATTGGAATCACACAATGCATACTTTTGTCTGACTTCTTTGACTCAGTATTATTATCTTAAGATTAATCCACATTGTTGCATGTGTCAATAGTTAATCGCTTTTATTTCTGAGTAGTATTCCATCATGAGACTATACCACACTGCCCTGAGCTGAAATTCCACAGTCTCCCACTGTTCCTTCCAAGCCCCAGTAGTTTCAAAAAAAACCAAACACACATCTCAATTTGTTGTCTGCCTTTGATCATTTTCTAGAATCATTCTGAAGTGATTCTTTTTGACCATTTTATCTAGTTTTATGTTGTCTTTTTGGAGAGAAGATTGCCATTTTTTTTTTTAATCTATCCCATCAGTGCTCAAGTCTCCATATATTCAGGATAAATTAGAAGCGTGGTGCCAGGATGGAAGAATAACGGGCAGAGCCAGCCCAGCAGCAGCCGTGTGATCGTGCTGGACCTCGCCTGGGGATGGGAAGGTGCAACACAGTTCAGAGGAAGAATCAGCAGCACACAGGCGCTCGGGTGAGACACTGAGCAGACTTTCCTCAAAGATCCACCTGTAAAATATCCGACTGGTAATTTTAAACTAGTTTTTCGCTGTGCCTTTTCTTAATCCACTGATAGGAGGACAGCGATGCCAACCAGCACTTGTGATGCAACAGACTTTATTTTCAAGTGAACAGCTCAAATCCAGCATCGCTGAAAATCTGAAGTGTTCCACGTTCCTTGCCAAGTAAAGGCATCGCATTAAAAAAAAAAATCAACATTTTCAGAAAGTCTTTTTAGTTTTCTCATTAGGACAAAGATTTCTGAAAAGACAGAGGCGAGCTTCTTTAGACATCACATAAAGCAAAGTACGCTCCAGGGATAACTGCAAAAACGAACTAGGGGAGACCGCAGCCAAATGAAATGCGACAAGCAACTGTCATATTCCAAATGGTCAATCAAAAGCTGGAACAATGTGAATGCAACAGAAGTCTATTATGAGGAAAATAATCATCTCAGGACAAGGGACACTTAATGATTTGCAGATTTAAGTACAAAATAAATATTCATCCATGTCCAGGGGATAACTTTTCAAGCTCTAAGCATTTTGTGTGGCTGAGAGTATTACCTGCAATAGTGGGGGCCCTTTTAAAGTGAAAGGAGAAACAAATAATTCATCTTCATTTAAATTTCAGTACAATTGCAAAATACACTGGTCTGCTAGAAATGTGAATGATACACCGAGGATACCTTTTTTACATTCCAGAGTATCTCACTGTTTGGGCAGAACGGTTCTCTTACTGGAATTGTTCACAAAGCAACCTATTATATGGTGAGAGGTACCCTCCGGGCACCATTGAAATTAATATGAAAGGAAAAATCAAGAATGCCAAGTGCAGTGCATAAAACGCAGGTAGGTGGTGGCAGACAGATAAGCAGCCTAGGAGGTTTAAGTTGCAGAATCTGAAGCTGCAGGAAGATGTGTTATACAATTTACATTACAACCAGTCACGATTTTAGAATGGGTAATGAAAAGCTCATACAGTTAAGTATTGAGTCCATAAAAAAAGACAAAAAGCTTTGCAGCACAAGGGAACTAAATGATGGGTAAATAGACAAAGAAGGTAATCAGGGAGCAGGAGGAGAAGGCCGGACGTACTTTCACAAAATTCATCTGGTTTTGGCAACTCCACCTGCACATGGCACATGGCAATGTCTCTACAGTTAAATTATTTTCCAAGCAGGACTTGTCAACCTTGGCACCACTGACATTTTGGGTCAGATAAGTCTTTGTGATGCACCTGTCCTGTGCGCAGGAGGATGTTCAGCAGCACCCCTGGCCTCTGCCCTTGGACACCAGTAGCCCATCCTCCCTCCACTGTGACAACCAAAAAGTTCTCTAGACATTGCCAAATGTCTCCTGGGACGCGAAATCGCCCCCGGCTGAGAACCATTACCTTAAAGGAAAGCAACAGTAGAAACAACTCCAGTGAATTATTTCACTTTGTGATCATATGCACTTCCTCCTTTAAAGAGCAGTACTTATAATAAAATGTTAATTTTGGCCCAAAAGTCCTATTGCCCCTTAAATTAATCTGGAGGTAAACAATCAATTTACATGAGTTCTAGAAAATATTTTTGCTGACTTCTACCCCAATCTGTCTTAAAACAACTGGGAAAGTGTTTGGTCTTCTATCCATTAGTATAGTGAGCAATGCTTTGTCACAAAATAAAGCCATATCTACGCCCTCCCAAGATACGGTGGCAGAATAGTAATTCAACAGGTTCTTCACGTGAAGACATGTAAAAAGAAAGCCAGGTATATTTTCTAAATGAGAGAGAGAGGCAGAGAGAAAGAGAGAGAGAGAGAAAGGCACGTTTAGACTTCCTGTGCGCCACTGAAGCAGCAGGGATGGGCTCATGGTCACTAGTCATCAGAGGTATGGAGGAGTCATTTTGATTCCTCCCCAGTAAGTTACTCTTTCCAATTACACGCCAGCTGTGTGGTTATCGCTATATGTTCAACTAGTTTCTGCTGTGTTTTTTCCCCAACCTAGGAATAGAATTCTACTATCAACTCCGTGAGGGCAGGGATAATGTCTTAGCTGCCTGTTCACCTTTGTATCTGTAATACCTAGCCTGGTCCTGGTCTACGGCAATCACCCAACACATGCTTCTTGAATGAATGAATGAGGACAGAAATGCCCATTTATAAGCAAATAGGTTAGAATGTCAGTTCCTTAACAACAGGTCCTTTTCTTATTTCTGTGCCACAAACAGCTCTGTGGTTGGTACATATTGGGGATTAAGGTTAAATAGATGTTTGAGGAACTCACCTGGAAATGTGAGGTCTCCGCCTATGTTGTCTGGACAACAAAGCCCATCTGGTTGAGTCCGGGGCAGATGTGCTTCTGGGGTCCTTTGTTCCTACGTGTAGAGCATGGTCTGGTGACCACACTCACCCTTTGGGCTATGTCCTTGCATGACAGAGAGACAATAAATATTCCACCATGAAGACCCAAATTAAGACCACTTGTGCAGAAAGATGCCAATACTTGCTTTGCAAAAAGACATTGTCACCTTATCTGACAGGTGAGGATGCAGATTTTGTCCCTCAGCATCGAGGTCCTGTTACTAGAGAACGTCTGAAGTGCTCCAATGGCTACCCATACACAGGGCGTGGCATTATTGGCCGTGCTGCAGTCTAGGCAAAGGCTGCAATGAAATCATCTGAGGCATCACGGAGTTATCCTCATCTTAAATGGCATTATCTCTCCAATTGAAACTTGAACAACTCATCTAAAATGAAAAATCAAAAATGTGCCAAGAAGCAGAGCTGGAGGAATGATGATGTGGCTCTTACGGGAGGCGCTGAGATTCTCTCTAAGAACAGAGGGCCCGGCGAGTGGCACGCTGGGATCTGCATTCAGCTGCCGGAATGACAGTGCCCAGAAGCTACTGTGAATGGTAATGACAGGCTATAAAATACCCCTTTAAAAATCCAGCAAAAGATAAAGTCGGTAGATTGTAACAATGCTGCAAAAACCAACCGTTAGCAGATTAGCACAGGCACAGCAAGAAAACACAACTAAAAATTATTCAATCAGACCAAATGCTTGCAGGGAAACTAGGCCAAGAAAGCAATCAAAATCAAATAGAAGCAAGGTGTGTTTATATAATTCAGCAGTTCAAAAAATTGAGAAATGCATTGCAAAAATATTTCAAGGGTTTCCAGTCTTCTTTTAAGGGGAAAAAAAATTAATGAAACCTTCATTAACATGAAGAAAGAATAACACAATTCTCTATTCCCTCCCCTGATCCAACCAGTGTTACTAGGAGATGTCATATTTCCTGTGAGAATTCCAGGATGCGATCATAAAATACAACACACATTTATACAATTTATGCTAAGTTTGGTTATATGGTGTACGTGGCAGACCTCTTGAATTAATTGCATTAAATGTTTTCAGTTATAGAAAGAAGATTCATGACTCACAGAGGCCATAAATGAAGCATGGCATACAGGTAGTAATTACCTTGAATTGCATTCTTGAGTCTTTGAAGATAAATTAACCAACAATGAGAATTTGATAGCTAATGCTGCAATTAGTTACAGGTATAGTGCAGTGACCTATATAACTTACTATTTTTAAAAGTCTAAAATTTACACAGGTTAATAGCATAAAAGATTCTTCACTGTTACTCATGGCAGAAATGCAGTTCTATAAAGGTACCACAGTGGCCTTCTTATAATAATTGCTTAACTCTTCATAAAGAGATAGAATTATTCATGGTAATTCTTTGGCTATGAATAGGAAAGGCTGAGATTAAGCTAGCTTTCACTGAGCAGTGCTATGTCCCACGCACCTGGACAAATGACACCTCATTCAGCAGTTCAAATAATTGAGAAATGCATTGCAAATCCCTTGGTTCTATGTGGTTAGATACCCTCCCATTCCACAAATAAGGGACTGGCAGGGGTGGGGTCGGGGGGAAGCAGTGGTGCTGTGGCTGTCTCAAGACCACTTGTATCTACCCTCATCATCACTCTCATCACTGGGCAAAGGTTGGATTGTGTCTAAATGAGATGCCTGCCAAAGCATTCTTGGTGAATTAAGAGGTAGGTACCAAATATGTGCTTTTGCTGCCAAGCATCCCTTCTTCTGGGGAACGAACTCTCCCTCAGTCCCTAATAGTCTTGCTGGGCCCATGGGGTTTGAGTGGAGTTGACCTCTGAGTCCAGGAAGGAACATATGACCTTGATTGGGCACTCAGAGCACAAGATGAGGCAAGGTCGATTTGAGAATCTGTTCCCTGGGTTCTCAAGCTCAAAGGAGCACACAGGCCTGAGCTACAGCAGTCACATTGTTCTAGGTGGGGTACCTCTGCCTAAGAAAGACCAACACGGAAACATGGGAAATGGAGAGACACAATGATATGAACATCATTTTAATTGTACCCTGAATCCAACTCTATTTGAAAAAAAAATTTAATTAAACTGTATACACTATTCCTATTTTATGAGTTTTTCCCTAATGTCCCTTTTCTGCTCCAGGACCCCATCCAGAATACCACATTTAGTCATCAGGTATCCTTAGACCTCTCTGGGCTGTGACGGTTGTGCAGACTTTCCTTGCTTTCATTGATCTTGACAGTTTTGAAAGATGATGGTCAGGTATTTCGTCGAATGTCCCTTGATTCTGGTTTGTCTGATCCTTTTCTCACGGTTAGACTGGGGTTACGGGTCTTGGAGAGGCAGACCACAGAGATTAAGAGCAATTCTCATCCCACATGATATCAAGGGTACAGGATTTATCGTCGCTGCTGTGAGTGTCCTTCAGTAACAGATCCCCAGGGACACATGGTAGGTAGACAAGCTGGGTTTCTTTCTCCATGCAGTGAGGGAGAACAAACAGCATGGGGAGCTGTAGGGTGTCTCAGTGGGAGGATGTTAGAAAGAATCTATTATAGGATTTTGGCTTTGGTCGGGTGATTTGGGGGTGGGTCTAAGGAAGCGGAGGTTTCTTCTAGGTTGTATGCTGTCAGAAAGCAGGGCAATTCTATGATTGGGTAGCTCAATAAATCTTATCTATCAGGAGGCGAAACTGGGGCAAGCTCCCGCTCCCCCACAATCATCAAAATGTTATTGGAAAACAGATACCAAAATAGGAGATCGCTGCTATATACCTTACGGAATCAAGCATAATTATATCATCTAGTTAGATTAACTAGAATTACTGAACTGATAAGGTTTTCTGCAACAAACACAAAGTCAGGAAGTTGTGTGGGTGATTAGCGTTACTTGCTGGTAAATGAGCATCCTTCCTTTGGTCTGGTTTTTCCCCCTGCAGGCTGGCACAACCCTGTTGAACAGCCTACATAAAGAACTACTGTCTAAGGATGGATGGAAATCCTGTTAATCTTGGTGCAACCTGGACATTCTACATCTATAAAATAGGAATTTGGATTTTGAACTAGCTGCTGCTTTTTACATTTTTTCTTATTTCTCTTCCAAGGATGGATATAGTAAATGCTCTAGCCAAAGGCACGCTGATCCTTATCTATATCAACCTACCTATATATAGATGGATATAGCGATCAAAATCTTATCTATAGGGAGGGGGAGACCAGTGCAAGGAAAAAGCTAGAATTGGTAAAGAGGTAGCAGTCACTTATTTTGGCTGATAGACGGGGTGTTTGGTATTTTTCTGGGTGGCATAATGACCTTGTTATTGTCTGCGCTTAGACAAAATTATAGAGTAGCCTTGCTTTGTCTCATTTTATCAGTCTCAGAATAACTTTGAGTTTGGCATTCTATGAGATCGTGTCTAATTGGAAAATTGTGTGGTCTATCTGACAGCCAGACCAGCTTTGGAATGTCAATTTTTTCTGTCTCAATGCTAACCCCGGTCACCTTTCTTTGCCAAATTCTTTCACCATAGAAGTACTTTTCTGTCTCTTTGTATTCTCTAGTCTTTGGAAGAAAGTGACAAAGTGTAGCTGATGTTTAAGGGGTGGGGAGTTATGCTCTACCTCCTTGAGGGGTTAGCCCTGAAACTGCAAACCTCTTTTTTGCTTAGGCTGGTTTGCGCTGGGGTTTGGGGAACCCCAAACAGTTCTGATGCCTGTTCTCCGGCCTCAGCGTCCCCCTTGCTGGACATCTGCCTTTGTCAGGGCCTGGCCTCCTATCTGGAATTCTGGTTCCTACAGCCCAGATCCTGCTTTCTGGATCTGTCTCTGCTAAAATACTGTAAGATCCAGTCTCAGTATGGGGAGCGCCTGGATTGGCTTTTCTTCTCCTTCTGGTCACCTGGCTCTGTCCTCTGTTACCTGGAGTGACTCCCCCTGCACTGCTCCCCTGGCCCCAGGTGAGTGGGGCCCCAGCAGTAGGGCTTCCACTGGGAAGGGTCAGTCCCATGACTATGCTGTTGGATGAATGACCTCAGGATGCATCCTCTTGAAAGCACAGAGACCTGCGACAGAAATGAAAGCAGGGTGGACTCAGGGTCAGAGAGGTGGGAACACCTACCTCAGTGGCCATTTCTGTGCCTGGCTTCCATGAAGATGCAAGTGGATTTCCAAACTCCAGAAAATGAGTGGTACCTTGTAAGCCATCACTCTCCTCCTTCATGTATCAAGTCAACTCCCACTTTTATCCCTCCAAGTGCTCTTGAGCCTCAGGGCACCAGGGGGAGGTTCAAATGGCTACTGCTGGGGCAGACTACAAGGTGTCCCCTCTCGGCCTCAAGCCAGACAGATGTCAGCTGAAGTGGATGAAAGGTGGCTGGTGTCATGTCAGGAATATGTGTGAAGTCCCTCAGACCAAGGTCTGAGTCCTGCCTTTACCAATGGTGACTGTGGGCTATGCACGTTACTTAACCTTGCCAATATCCAAAGTCCTCATCTGTGAAATGGAGATAAAATTGGAATGAAACATCTAAAATTATTATTCTTCAACTATTTTAAATGACAAAAGCATCAATGTCAGGTATCAGCCTAACTAGTGGCCTCCACCCCATGGACCTGCTGTTGGGAAGATGAGGAGAGAGGCTGGTGCTGGTATCCATTCGTCCATGCCAAGCACTTAACATGCGTTAGCCACTGGAGCAGCTGTGCTTATTTTAGTTCCTCTTATTAATAAAAAATTTATTACAAAGTCACCAAGGATATTTCTTTTAAAACAGATTAAGGAAGATGACATGTCCAGACCAATGAACTGGATTCTCAGTTTTTTTCCAGGTATCATGTTGTAGGGGGGTGTCCTGTATCAATTAAGAACCTGTTGGGGGTCCATCCTACATATCAACTAAGAACCAAATGTGCTTCTGGGTTGCTGAGGTGTCCATCACACTCCAGGCAAGGACTAAGTCTGAAAATTCGGCCTGAACAGAAAATCAAGTACTACTCAATGTGTCTGTCTAGAAACAACAAAATATCACACTAATGGGAGAAGAATATCTAGCAAATGAAGAAAGCAACAGCATTCTGGCTGTGAGCTGGGATGATCTAAAGAAAATAGGTTGCTCTTTAAAAAAAAAATCCCAAGGAAAAAAAGTAGAAGCTTTTGTTCTGCACTAGAAAAGATAGAGTTCTTTCACTTCAGCAGTTAGTTGCTGTATACCACAAGCATCCTTCTGTGTAGGAAAATCAATAAAGACAATAAATAAATGGCAATCCCATTGAGGGCTGCTTACTAAGTGATTAAATGTTTCAAACCCCAAATACTTGCATGCTTCAGGGATACAAATCTGAATGAACATATGTAAATGGAATTAATGCTCAAATAATTTTCTAGTTACTTAGCACAAATGTACAATTATTAATACTGCCATAATTTATGTTTGAATATTTACCCTCATTTTCCTAAGCATAAAACCTTTAATCTACTTTTCTGACATAATTTGAAAATAAACGTGGGAATCTTTTTAATCACCTTTGGCTTTTTGTGGACGGTGAAAGGAGACCAAAGAAAGTCTTTCAGGGACACTTGTCTGAGGTGAGGCTGGACAATTTCAGATGTCTCTACTTCCCCCTGAGAAAGGGGAGCATATGATCTTTCCAAATCCACGACGAAGTTGGTGCTAGGATATCAGATTTAGATTCCACTTTGTGTTACAAGGACTCTGTATTGGGCTGTTCTTGCACTGCTCTGAAGAAATACCTGAAGCTGGTAATTTACAAGAAAAGAAGTTTCACTGGCTTATGGTTCTGCAGTCTGTATAGGAAGCATAGTGGCATCTGCTTCTGAGGAGGCCTCAGGAGGCTTCCAATCATGGCAGAAGGCAAAGGGGGAGTAGATACATCACAAAGCAAGAAGAGGAGCAAGAGAGAAAGAGGGGGGGCATAGGTGCCACACAGTTTTGAATGACCCGGTTTCATGAGAATTTACTCACTACGATGAGAACAGCACGAAGGAGAAGGTGCTAAACCATACATGAGAAATCTGTCCTCATGATTTAGTCACCTCCCACCAGGCCTCATCTCCAACACTGGGGATGATGATTTAGCATGAGATTTGGGTGGGGACAGATATATACAAACTACATCAGACCCTGACAGTACAAATAAGCGTTTTTATGGCTTTTTAAAAATATATATATATATATAAGAAAAGTCCTTTGAGTTATGCTGAGGGGCCTGGGGGAGGACAGAGCACAGAAATGACCAGAATCTTTCCACATATTAGCACTGAGGAGAAGGTCTGCCCTTGAGCCCAGATGTTGTTTTCTGTTAGCTCTGGAACCCCTTTGGTGCACACAGGGTGGGCGCTCAGGGCTACCTTCTCCCTGCACCCTGCCTCGCTCCAGTAGGGGTTCATGTCCCGTTCATCACTACAGACTGTAACTATATCACCTTGCCTTGAAATTATTGTCTTTTAGACGCTTCCCAAGTGTTTTCTAAACGTTGATGCAACACAGAAATGCCTTCAAGTCCAATGTCTTCACCTCTGCTCCCTTCCCCTCCCTGCCACACACATGGAAAGGAAGCAAAGCAGTTGCTCTGAAAGGTCATGAAGATGGGAAATAGCCTCTTCCACCTGCATCCTTCTAGGAAGAAAAGAGGCTTGGGTTTGAATTCCAGCTCTGCCTCTCACTCATTAGTAATTCTGGAGAAAGTTCTTCTCTTTGAACCTCGGTTTTATCATCTATTAAAGAGGAGAGAGGAAAGGTGGGGGGAATGGAAGTACAGAGTGGGGGAGGGAGAGGAGGAAAGAAGAAGGAAAGGTGGGAAAGTTGGAAGAAAGGAGAGGGGAGAAGTGGAAGGAGATGGGAAGGAGGGAGGAGGAAGAGTCATCTGGGTAGTCTCCAAAGGTTCCTTCCAAACTTGAGATTCTATGTCTGGGAAATTCCCTGATCCTCCAATCCTTGTTTGCTAACCCTTCTAACTTCTCACAGGCCCTGCTAGCCTCCTCGCACCCACTCACTGGCTGCATTGGGATCACAGTCATTCTGTCCCAGAAAGCCTAACAAGTTAGAATTCGAATGCAGAATTTTCACTGTGTATGAGCCTCCAAAGTCCCCAGTACCTGGGAATCAGAAGAGGAGAGCTGGGTTTGAGCACCAACGGTGTAAGTGTATTTCTGTGTCCAGTGAAAATTAAACAATATGGTATCAGGAAATGTAGACATTGATTTTAATAATGGATAATGGAGATCCAAGCAGGAAGAGAAATACTATTCAAAGTTCATTCGGTTATAAAAAGTAAATAACACAGTCATCTATGTTAAACTCTTAATCATATGTCACTGCCATGCAGAATCATGATATCCTGAAATACATGCTCAATTGTTTAAAATTTTTTAAAATGTATTTACTATTTATATGAAATTAGGCATGTCATTCACTTCAGTAAAAAAAAAACAAAGTTTAAAAGCATATACAGTGAAGCCTTCCTCTCACCCTATCCCTCAGCCATCCAGTCCTCCCCAGAGGCAAACAATATCACTAGCTTCTTATGTGTCTTTGTTTATAAAAGCAAACATATAGATTCTTCTCCTTACCTTTTACATACATAATGACCCACCATAAATTGTGTACATTTCATATCATTTACCAAAAAAAAAAATCAAGTGGTCACATGGGCTTAGCCCTCATAACTGTCTGCTTATTAACTTTAACAAACTTCGGCATGTTTAGATGATCACTGATGCATTACTTACATAATAACCACATATACAGAGCTCACAACATGCCAAGCATTGTTCTAAAATCTTTATAAGTATTAACTTGCTTGATGGTCTTCTACCCCACAATCTGACCAATGGATCTATTAAAGGTATCTGAAAGGAAGACTCATTTTATCTAAACTGGTAGTTCTCAAGGGGAGCTGTGCCACCCCAGGGGGCATCTTGTAAATTTGAGTGGTATTTTCTGGTTGTTACAGTGATTGGTGAACACCGCTGGCAGTTAGTGAACAGGTCTGGCAATAGATGGGACAGTCCCATATGGCAAAGCATTATCCTGTCTTCAGCACAGCTTTTAAATGTCCTATTGTACATTCAGGTAGGTAAAAAATCCACTTGTGATGATCCAATCCCAGTACCTAACACTGGTCAATATCTAAGTACAAATATTCCTTGCGTGGTTTTCATATCCACCACTGACATTTTCAGGAAGGCGACAATGATGTAAATTGAGGGCAGATGTATTTTGTTTCACTGGGCACTTTCTCACAGGTTCTTCACCATTTCAGAATAACATGTTGCTAATAGCAATTCTTCCTGTGGGATGTGAATCATCAAGGCAACCAACACACCTGCATCAGAGCCAACCATGTCCCTGCTGACTCACTGGTCTACATCAACAAGAAGCGTGGGTTCACTTTTTTTTTTCTCTACCCCGGATTTGGAAACAAGAGACTTAGAGGTGAGTGTCAGGATATGCTTTCAAACACCAGGAACACTCTTTCCATTCAACACACCATGACCAATATCCAAAATAAGAATCACCCAAGAACTGCGGGATGTGCGTGGCTGTCACCTGAGTACGCACAGTGTATCTTGCATTTTTCCTGTGAATGCCTCACCTCCCCTTTCTGGGCAAGTGGGAGCCTGGGACTTGATCTAGGTAGGACCTGTAGATGTGGGAGGGGCAGGGTTTCTAAAATCTATATCCTGCCAGAGGTTGGCCTAGGGAGAAAGAAAGAGCCCAGATGTCAGAGCAGGCCAATGGAAAGAATGGAAGAAGAGGGAACAAGACCGTAGACTCAGGAAGCAGAGCCAGGAAAGATTCCTAGAGAAAGTGAGGGCAGAGAGACCTCTGTGATAACCTGCAGGGGAGCCAGGGAATAAGCAGCAGCTTAAAGGATCCTGCATCTCCCTCCTGGAACCAGCCTACGGTAACAACTAACCAACAGGGAGGCAGATGGCCATTTGCAGTAACTCCCAAAACCAGGGTTAAAGACTTCACAATCTGGTTTTGCAGACATGATGATGATTCAATTATCCTCCTCTACTTGGGCTGCACTACTGCTTAAATTTGATAAGGCAATGAAGACCAAGGAAATGAACTTTTAACATAAAAAGACATAGATGGAATGTTAATTGACTCTTTAGGGATTTAAGATTGGTCAGTGTAACCTGAAAACAGTGGATTAGTTTCCTTTGGTGTAAGACTGAAGATGAAGTTAGTGTCCCCTTTTCCTGTTGGTGGGAAGGACAGGAGGTGGACAGAACCTATGGAATGGGGAAGGCTTGCGGGCCAGCAGCATTTAAGGTGCAGCTGCACCCCGGTTCTCCACCTGAAGGATGTCTTCTTATCCGGTGGGTCTCAGCTTAAATGACAGCATCATCGGAAATACTCACACTCTCAAGGAAATTTACTAAAACAGAATGCCCATGAAACTTAAGATAGACAGTCAGATGACTGTCATAAGAATAACACAAAAAGGGGATGGGAAATTAAGGAAAGAAATTGAGGGCAAAATAAACCCCAAGGCAGAAATAATCAATCCATTATTAACAATAAGAAAAAAAATTGGCTTTGCAGAAAACTAAGTCATAGACTTAAGGAAGAGATTTGCAAAAGTTGAACAGAATGCAAAAAGAAACAAGAATAGTGACAGGTAAGGAGGGCACGCCACAGAGATCAATATACAAACACCAATGTCCTGAAACAGAGAACACACCAAAAGATGCAAAGAGAGAGATTTAAAGGATAATGGGAAAAACTCTCCTGAGGTGAAAAAATGGAATCTTCCCATCAAACAGACTCACCAAATTCAATGAAATCATGATCAACAATAGGAAGACGTATCTTGGGGAATCTACTGAACTTTAGAAATAAAGAAAGCTGCACTAATTGAAGACAGGACAAGTCTCTTCAAATGGTAAAAATCAAGCTCATATTTAAGGGCAACAGATATTTATAGATTTTGGAAAACAGATGAGTGACCCAAGGCTTCTGCTATGCAGTTAAACTGGCACTCATACATAACAACAACACAAAGACATTCACAAATGTGCAAGGACTAAAGAGAGATATTGTCCTTATATGTGAATAAGCACAACTGCTGAATAAACTCTGGTGAACTCAGAGAAGATGTAGACTAGGTACACCAATGTTTAAAAGGATTTGAGGTAAATATCAAATCCACATCAATAAAGCTAACTAGCTGTGGTGATTATGTGATTAACAGAATGTAAGTTTATGCATGCAAAAAATAAAATATTTTACTGGAAACATGAAAAATAGTTATAAAATTTGCTATTATAAAGTGAATACAATGTTTTATATAAAAATTAAAATGTAATAAGAAAAGACTGGGATAAAAGATAAATACTAAGTAAAACTATCAGAAAATACCAATTAAACTTAGGAAGAAAGAGAGGGAATCAAGCAAAATAAATGCAAGAGTCCTAATTTCCTCACACTGTTCCATATCCTAAATTCATAAAAGGAGAGAGAGTTAAGCATATTGTTTAAAGTTGTAAAGGTAGCCATTAGTTAGGAATTAAAACAGATTAAATACATTCCATATGCCCCCAGGACAATAAACAATCAAAAACATATAGTGAAAGAAAGAACACAAAGGAAAAACCAAGGAAGCAAAAAACCCCAAAAACATTAAATAAGATTAAAACATTGAAATGAAACATAGCTATTATAAAAATAAATGCAAATGTGATAAAAGTTAAGTTCTATTTTTAAAAAAAGAATTTACATTTGGGATAAGAAACTAAATCCAGCTATCTGCTGTAGAAGACAAACTTAGAAAGTAAAAGGATGGCCAAAGCTACAGCAGGCAGCAAATGGAAAGTAGTAGGGTTTATAAAGCAGTATTAATATTAGACAGAGTTGAAGTTAAGGAGAAAATAATGATAATGCTGAGGTATAAAACTCACTATGAAAATGCATGTTTGCTTGATCTTTATAAGCCAAACAATATAACATCAAAGTAGATAAAGTGAAAATTGCAGGAAAGAAAAAGATAACTGTTCGAAACAAGACAGTAATGGGAGAATTTAGCATATCTTTTTTAGTCACTACTGGCCTCTATAGACTAAAAATAAGTAAGTAAAGAGAGGAAAACAAAAACAAAAACAAGAAAACCTCACAGGATCCGACTAATATAATCAACAACAATTTCTTTTCAAGTATTCATGTGTTTTGTAAAAGTTGAGCAATAAACAAAACTAGTAAATTCTAAGAAAACATAAATGGTTCAGATTTTCTGACCACAGTACAATAAAATTAAAACTAATAACAAAGGAGGAAAAAAACCCTCCCCTACTAATAAATGTGCAAGCATCTTCTAAACTACTCTCAGGCCAAAGAATTCGAAACCACAAATGTAGAGTAAATAAAAATAATGACAACAAAAACAACACGTATTAGATACTAAAGCTGTACTCAGAGGAAAACCCAGTTTTAAATTCTTTCACTACTAATCATTAGAGAGTGAAACTAAATGAATTAGGCACCCAAATCAAGTATTTGGAGAAATAATGAATAAACACAAACAGCAAAAGTAAGGAATGAATAAAGATAAATGCAGACATAAGTAAACTGGCAAACAAAAATGGCAGAATAAAACCAAGAGCAGTTCTTTAAGAGAAAAGAAAAAAAAACCCACAGTAAAATAAACTACTTACTAGACGAATCAAGAAAAACGTGAGAAAGCACAAAAAAGCAACATTAAAAGTAAGAATAGAAAACTAACCATAGATACAAGGGGAGCTAAAGGAATTCAAAACAATATTTTGTGCAACTCTAGCTAATACATTTGAAAAAGTAGACGAAAGGCAGGCTATATAAGCCCATTCTGTTCCCTGGTTTTCCAGCATCCCTTGCTAAGGAGACATCTGCAGAGGTAAGGAGTGGGCTTTTGGGGAAATGCCTGCATTCCTGAAAATGAACAACCACCACCACGCTCCCAGAGTACTGCAGGCTTCTTGCAGTCAAGAGGGAAAAGGCAGCCGACTCTGACAAATGACACAGCTGAGCCATGGAAGGAACCATAACACACTTCTACTTGGCATTCTTGTGGCTGGAGTGAAGAAACTTCTTGTTTGAATCGCTATGACCCAACTTTTCTGTTATTGCAACAAAACACATTTCTAATCGGAGGTGTACCTTGTTACCACAATACAGCCAGTACCCTGCATTCATTTTAAAAATGGGAACAAATCAGAGACGTCCCTCTGACTAGTCTCATCTCTCATTTGCTGGAAATGTTGGGCAACGCAACCTGACAGTAGAACCAAAGGAGAAACAGAAAAAGAAGGAGGCAGATTATTGTTATTTTACATATTGTGACTCATAATCAGAGCACCCAAATGAATTCACTGAAAACTCTTGTTAAAAAATATAACTTAAAGTGGCTGGCTACACAATTAATATTCAAAAATAAATAGATTTACTACATAAAAGAATCACTAATTAGAATATATAGTAGAAGAAAAGATCCCGCTTATAACAGCCACAAATCGATAAAATACCTAAGAACACATTTGGAAAAACAGGACTCAAACCTGTAAAAATTTACTTATTCTTAAAAGGCAATGCTTAATATTGAGTTCTTGCCATATGAATTATAAATTCAATAAATCTTAACAAAAAGAAAGCTAGTGGAAATATTAAGCAAGCCAAGGTGAAAATGATGAACAATAATATTAAATGGAGCAAAAATACTTGACCTTCGTTTTTTTTTTTTTTTTGGAGACAGAGTCTTACTCTGTCGCCCAGGCTGGAGTGCGGTGGCATGATCTCTACTCACTGCAACCTCCGCCTCCCGAGTTCAAGAAATTCTCCTGCCTCAGCCTCCTGAGTAGCTGGGCACATGCCACCATGCCCAGCTAATTTTTGTATCTTTAGTAGAGGCAAGGTTTCGCCATGTTTTCCAGGCTGATCTTGAACTCCTGACCTTGAGATCCACTCGCCTCGGCCTCCCAAAGTGCTGGGATTACAGGCATGAGCCACTGCACCCAGCCTTGGTCTTCTTAGAGAAGCAATCTACTAAGAAGATAAAATAATTATGTTTTTATATCTAAAATTGTGCAATACAAAAACTGTGAGAAAAGTCAAAGCAATACTAACAAAATAAATAGTGAGATAATTTAATACAGCTCTCTCAGAAATTGACCGATAAATGAAGACACAAAGAATTTGAATAACATAATAAACAATTCTAACTTAATAGATATATGCAGAAGTGTATGGTCAAAAAACAGAAAACAGGCATTCTATTCAAAACCACAAAACCTTTCAAAATATTTATATATTATGTCACAAAGAAATCTCAGTTTCTAAAGGTAAAAGCCATAAATGTCACTTTCTCTGACTATAATTCAATTAAACTAGAAATTAATAACTCTAAAACCTTGAACATTAAAAAATTCTCCTCTAGATAACACTCAAGTTAAAAATAAAGTACAAATTAAATTATAGAACATTTAGAAGCTGAAAAAATCAAAGTACAACAAATCAAAGTTCTTGGGTTATGGCCAAAATAGTATTTTAATAGAGGAAAATTTATTTCCTTAAGTACATTTTTTAGAAAACAAAGAAGACTAAAATTAAATGACTAAGCATTTAACTCTAGAAGTTAGAAAAAGAAAGAACAATAAATCAAATAGAAGGTTAATTTATATTTCATCTCAAGAATAAAATTAGAAATTACTGACATAGAAAGCAAAAAGGTAAACTTGATAGATAAAATCAATAGTTAGTTTTTCAAAATAGCTGATAAAATAGACCCAATCTCTTGGCAGTTCTAATCAAGGAGAAAATGGAGAAAACGCACTTAATAGAAAATAAATGTAAAATATAGGTAAAGTCATTAAAAAACCATACAAGGAGAATAATTACACACTTTCTTCTAAGAAGATGTCTTAAGTTTTATACATTTTATAATATTTTTAGTAAATCTTGTAAATTTTGTTAAAAGAAATTTAACACACTGTAAGAGGACTATGTTGTGGCAGTGATCCTTGCCCGCACGTGAGTGAGCTTGACTTTGCTTAGAAGCTCTCTTCATTCCACTGTCAGCTCAACAAAGATTTTTACACTGGTAGCAAGACAAGCCGTTGAAATTTTTACTTAAATTTAGACCTGCTGCGCTCACATAAAATATCTTCAAAATTGAGTGTAATATAAGGAAGCACTGAAGGGAGTGGTGCCGTGAGTTCAGGGCTAGCTCAGAAGCCCAAGAAGCTGAGGTCCTCTGCCTCACTACAGAGACTGGAAGAGACACCTCGGGATGGGAGAAAGGAACCCATCTTTGGTTGTTTCCTAGAAGAGTTCACTGAATTGCTGGAAAATTTTAGCTATGAAAATAACATAGTGGACAAAGCCAAGGGCGGTACATTGTCTTAAAAGAGAGCTGGAAAAGAACACCCCAGTAGCAAACGCACCAAGCACCCAGAGCTTGTTTGCTAATCTCATCCTCCGGTGAAAGGAACCAAGTCTTCTTGGAGAAACGACGGATTCTAGGACTGGGGCAAGAAACACACAAACTGAGCCTGGAGCTTCTTTTAGGGACAGAAAGTAAACAAGTGCTCAAAACAAACAAACACATAGAAACTCCCCGCAATGATGGGGGCTGTCAGAGTGTCCCAGGAACCAACCGAAAGAGATCCCAAGGGTGGAAAATGTGGAGCTCTATGAGCAATAAAATAAAGTAGTATTGGAAATATAAAATAAAGATCTATGAGCCCATGCTGATAATGAATAGATTAGAGTAGATTAATAAATGGAGGAGTATAGACAGATCTCCTTGCAGAAGATTTCCAAATAATTTATGTGGATACTCTGGTCTCAAATAGAAGACATGTAACTCCCCATTCCTTAGGTGTTGACTAAAAATAGTGACTTCCTTCCAAAGTCTGGAGTATGGAAAAGGGGAAAAGAGTAGCTTTACAGCAGGGAAACCTCACAAGCACTATCCCAGCCAGGTCAACAGGGCCAACATGCACGATCATAAATCCTGTGCACAGTACACACTCTCGAGATGATGCGATGAGACTGGCCCTCTACCTCTGTGGTCTCCCTCCCAAGAACTCATAACCCCAGTCTTATGAAAAAAACCTAAAGATGAATTTTGATAGAGCAGTGTCCTGCAAAATGCATGACCTCAAAACTGTCAAGGTCATTCAACAAAAACAAGACAATCTGAGAAACTGCCACAGCCAAGAGGGGCCTAAGGACACACGAAGACTAAATATAATGTGGGATCTTGGATGGGATCCTGGAGCAGAAAAAGGACATTAAGTGAAAACTGAAAGAATCCGGCGCACGCCTGTAATCCCAGGACTTTGGGAGGCAGAGGCAGGTGGATCACGAGGTCAGGAGTTTGAGACCAGCCTGACCAACATGGTGAAACCCCCGTCTCTACTGAAAATACAAAAATTAGCTAAGTGTCGTGGTGTGTGCCTGTAATCACAGCTACTTAGGACGCTGAGGCAGGAAAATTGCTTGAACCTGGGAGGTGGAGGTTGCAGTGAGCTGGGATCACACCACTGCACTCCCGCCTGAGCAACAGAGAGAAACTCTGTCTCAAAAAAAAAAAAAAAGAATCTAAATAAACTGTTGCTCTGGTTTGAATGTATTCTCCAAAGTTCATGTGATGGAAACAATCCTCAAGGCAACAGTGTTGAGAGGCGGGACTTTTAAGAGGTGATTAAGTCTATAGCTAGAACAGAAAACCAAACACCGCATGTTCTCACTCATAGGTGGGAATTGAACAATGAGATCACTTGGACACAGGAAGGGGAACATCACACACCAGGGCCTGTTGCGGGGTGGGGGGAGGGAGGAGGGATAGCATTAGGAGATATACCTAATGTAAATGACGAGTTAATGGGTGCAGCACACCAACATGGCACATATATACATATGTAACAAACCTGCATGCTGTGCACATGTACCCCAGAACATAAAGCATAATAAAAAAAAAGAGGTGATTAAGTCATGGATGAACGTCCTTATCACGGGAGTAGGCTCTGTATCACTCCTGGGCTATCCCTCCCCCCTGCTCCCACCCCGCAACAGACCCTGGTGTGTGATGTTCCCCTTCCTGTGTCCAAGTGATCTCACTGTTCAATTCCCACCTATGAGTGAGAACATGCGGTGTTTGGTTTTCTGTTCTTGTGATAGACTTAATCAACGAGAGGAACAGTGTTTCAAAAAAAAAAAAAAAAATCTTGAAAAAATACAGTAAGTGGTGGTGGTAGGATGTGGACAACGTACCTTGCTTGATTCCTTAGCCTGCACTCTCAACAAGTAAATAATTTTGTAGGAAAATAAACATTATCACTATTTTCTCAACTAAAGAAATAACCTAAATAGAGCAAGAAGCCTAGATAAATGTAACAGGTAGGTAGAATTGTGTACCCGCATTGCCCTCCCTCCCTGAAAGGTTAACAGTACCAGATGGCTGAATAAACAATTGTTGCCAAAGGAACCAACAACTGTGACATTTAGGCTTTTCCAGATAATTCTTTTAAAAAATGAATTTTTCCTAAATCACTCTGTAGAGCTGGTATAATCCTGACATCAAAACACAACACACAAAAAAATAGCACCCACACAAATACAAACCAATGCCATTGGTGAATGTATGTGCAAAATCTGATGTAATAATAAATATTAGAAGCTGGGGTAGCTCAGAGTGGGTCAGCAGGGAGGCTTGGGGGCAGCGGCTATTAACCAGCTTGTATGGAACTAGTTCAGTATTCTTGGTATGTTCTGGCTGTCAGCCCAGCCCTGGGAGAAACCCATTTATGTTGTATATCTGTGCACACTTGTGTTTTTAGTCTGTAAATATATAGGTCAGGGTCTGGAAGGACACGTACCAAGTTGCTAACAGGGCTGAGAGGACTGAGACCAAAACCGTGGTTGGTAGTAAAGGGAACTTTGACTTTTATGGTTCAATTTACAAGTTTTCAACTTTAGGATGGTGCAAAAGCTATACAAATTCAGTAGATAGAAACTGTACTTCAAGTACCCATACAACTATTCTGTTTTTCACTTTCACTGCAGTATTTGATAAATTACATGAGATATTCAACTCCTCATTATAAAATAGGCTTTGTGTGAGATGAGTTTGCCCAACTGTAGGCTAATATAAGTGTTCTGAGCATGTTTAAGCTAGGCTCGGCTAAGCTATGATTTTGTAAGAGTATTAATGTATTTCTAACTTACAATGAGTTTATTGGAACAAAATCCTATTGTAAGTCAAGAAGCGTCTGTATATTCACTGCAATAAAATAAAAATTCCCATGAAAAACTTTTGACTTGCGATATGATATAATAATATGATAAAAATGAGTCAAAAACTCATCTGTGAAAATAAGCATGTGCAAATGGAGAATCAAGAGCTTGGGGAGGAAAACTTGCCCTCACTAATATTAAAATATATTGGAAGTTTCAGCATTTTAAAGAGTGCCATATTGACTCAGGAATAGGGAGAAATGCCAATAGGTCAGAATACACTGTCCAGAAAAAGACTCAAGTATATATAGAAGTTTAATGTATGATAACAATGGCATTTTAAATCAATGGGTAAAAGATGGATAACTAAGATGGTTAGCCATTGGGAAGACATGAAGTTAGATCTCTATCACACTGTTTACACTGAAATAACGGTAGATTGTAGATGCTTCAAAGATTTAAATGTAACAATCTAAAACTATGAAAGCACTAGAAAAAGACATGAGTGACTTATGCAATGTTGGCATAGGGAAGGCTTTTCTGATCTAGTGAGAAAGCTAAAAATCACACAAAACTAAATAATGAGGCTCCCTGGAAATTAAAGATGTTTGCACAATAAAAAATATGATAAACAAAGTCACAAGATAAAGAATAAGCTGGGGAAAATATTTGTCACACATATAGGATAAAAATTCATGTCCTTTGTAAAAACGAAGATGATGTGAAAAATCTCAAGATAAACTTGAATAGGAAGTGACAGAAGGGGCAGTAGGTAAAGTCCTTCTAGATTGCCATTGGGCAATGCTTTTTCACATATCAAAAGTGCACTCTCCAGCCTAAACAGTCCAGTTCTAGAAACCTATTCTCTAGAAACATTCACAAAAAGTATAATATTGGTTATAATTTTTAAAATCTGAAAAAATCCAAATGTACATTAATAGGATATTGGTTAATTAAATTGTGGTCTATACATACAATGGAATACTCTGCAACTATTGAAACAAAAAAAGTAAATCTATGTGTGTGGACATGGAATTGTTTAAGATAATTATTTAAGTGGGAAAACATTGTGAAGCAACACGATTGCATTTTTGTAAAAATTAGAATATGTATATTTGTAGAAATGCAGAAAAGGACCTTGGAAGAATATATATCAATCTGTTATAAGGGTGATTTCTGAGAAGTGGAAAAAGAAAGTGGAATTATGAGTGGTATCTCTATTTTATATCTTAGGTTCAGATATAGTTTGAATGTTTTTACAGTTTGCATTACACCATCAAGAAAAGTAACAATTAAAGTTCAGAAATAACAATTGTTAAGGTTATTTTCTCACTTCCATATTCATCATTATTAGCAAAATAAAATTTTCCAGAATAAAAAAAGGCAACCAACTTGACTGATGTGCCTGCTGAACGAGTTCAGGGTCACGGGCGATCTCCATTTTCAGTCCAAGTTTGAGTTCATTCAGAAAGGACTTCCAAACACGGGATGTAGAGAAAAGCCCCAGGGAAAACCATTGCAAACTCCCCCACAACTTTCTTCCTAGCCCTTTACTCTTCTAACAGGCTGAGGGTGGCATTAGCCAGAAACAATGAGTGGTGAATAAATGGCTTTGGACAGGAAGTTGCCACTCCAATAGGAAACTTGGCAGCCAAACTGAAGCAATGGAAGCTTTGTGAAGTGAAGAAAGCCCACCAGCTGTGGAACAATATGGTTCACTGTGGTGTAGTAAAAAAGCACTGGATTTGGGATCGCAAAATTGGGGTCGGGGATCCATCCCCCTTGATGATTGAATTTGAGACTCAGATAAGGGCTTTGAGTCTCACTTTCCTCATCTGAAAAGTGGATTCGTGATCTCTATCTCACAGGGCTGTGGTGAAGATTCAATGTAAGTATGTATATGGAATGCTTTGTGAATAGTAAGACAGCATACACATGCAAGTGGTCACTCTACCACTTGTGGCATGTTAGCTAGCAGAAGCCAGTGATGGGACCATCAATTTCAGCTCATGTTGACCATGCACCTCTATAGGGCTAGGGTTGCCAGAGAGAATACAGGATCCCCAGTGAAATTTGAATTTTAAATAAGTAATGATTTGTTTTTAGTAGGTCCCATGCTAACTGAGCATAGCCAGCATTTAGTTTTAACTATTTCTTATTGTTCTCTCCTCATTTCAAATAAATTAGATGCATCTTCTCAACTATTTTGAAAGCCCTAGGGGAGTACAGATCATAGCATATATATCTTGGATGCTCCAGATGCCCGAACACGGTCATGCACAGAACAGGTGCTAAATAAACAATAACGAGAGGAACGGGGTCGTCATTAGCACCTCTAGTACCTTCAGAGTTTGAATACACATCCTAGTATGGATGGGGCCCTGTCTCTCATCTGACCGCTACACAATTGTGAATCTGCTGGTGCTCAGGAGTTCAGGTACTGGCCTTAACTGTGGGAGTTAAGGAAAGAAGGTCTCCAAGACCTAGTATGATGCAGACCCTGCTTACTCCTACACCAACGCAGTAACTCTGGGATGCAACTGATTCTCCCAGAACTTGTCTTAAATCGTTAAACTTTGATTCCTGCTTTCTGGTTGTGATTCACTGTGAGATACATAGAAATTTTTAGACTTCATTTATGTAAAAAGAAGAAAGAGAATTTATGCCTTTAAAACACAGAAAGGAACTCAAGTTTGGCTGGGTTTGGGGCTACTGGATTTTGAAAAGAAGGCAGCATTTCCTAAACACTGGTCCCTGTCATTCTTTCTTACTTGGCTCTTTCTTGCTAAACTTTCCAATGAGGACTTGGAGCTGCCGCAAATGTCCTTGGTTTAAAAGAATGTATTAAATCAGTATTTGGTAAGAAGGGAGGTAAAATCCCCAAAATATAGGAGTCACTCTACCCATGGACAAGATGACAGTCTAGATGCACTATACATAATCAATGGTATGTTTTTTGGGGGAAAGATACAAAGTTTTTTCTGGAATTCTTTGATAAAATATACACTTGAACCACAAAAAAGGAAATGTGACAAGGAAATACTTTGCATATTGAGTTGTGGCCATGGTTATGTAGGAGTGTACACCATTTCCAATTAAACAAAGAAATAGGCAGCAGAAAACACTTTTAAAAAGAAAACCACGGAGTCTCTTTCAAAGAAGAGTGGAATTTTCACTCTACCTTATTCATTAAAGTTAGAAACTGCCATCCCTTTAATGAGCAGCCTGAGGGTGGAGAAATCGTCTTGAATAGCTATATTCCAGGGAGCACTTGGCATCATCACTGAAACATAGTGTGGGATTGCAATTGTGTGGGGTTTTTTTTCCCAGTGAATAGGAAGCGATCAAAGATAACATTGCCCGAGAAAGAATTAAAATAGTGTAACATTGCATCAAGTTATAGCCAATGCCAATCATTATATGGATGAATGAACAAGATCCTTTAAATAATGGTATAGACGTGCTGTGGCATTCAAAATATAATGACCAACTTCGGTGGGGTTCAAATAAAAACGCAAAAGCATGTGCCCACTCATCTGGCCAGAACAGTGAAGTATAAGCACGTCTCTTTAAATAGATCTGCAAGCCATATCCTTCATTTACATCATCTATAAAACACTGGACTATAGGAAGCAAATTAATTCACAGAGGCTGCCACAGAAATTTTATATTAGCAATGCGAAATGCTATCTATGAAGAGACTAGGAAAATTAGAGGCACAATCAGAGAAAATAAAGTAAAAGGGACTTATATAATTACAGTGTGATCACCTTTCACATAGGAAAACCTATGTGAAAGGACAGGAAAGGAAAGCACAATGCAGGAATTGAATTCATCATTGTGTAGATGAGAGCTCCTGGCATATAATGCGAGACAGAGCTATTTACTGGAAAAAGTGTTGGTTTATTTACATGCTAAACAGCATCACCTTCTAGCTTCAGAAGACTGACAAATAATAGCATAGCAAGGAAGAGAAAGAAAAGGCAATCTTCCCTACTCCAGAGAGAATTGGAACAGGATGGACACAGATTGTCACCAATCCAAACATCTTGACCCCATCACTAGAAAATGGAATCCCCAGCTTCTCCAAACATCTCCAAAGAGATCATCTTTGCTTTTTTGGTAACAAGAATGATAACAAGGAAACTCGACTCTGCATCCAATAGGAGGGATGAGAGCAGGGAAAAGAAAATCAGCACACTACTTAGTCTAGGAAATCTCCATAGCACAACTCTTTCAAAAGATGGAAAAAATAAAATTTAATCTGTGACAGAGAATGCAGAAATGAGTCCAAATGCACCTCCTTGTGCATTTAACCAAAATAATAATAATAATTTGATCTAATGAACAAAGAAAGACTGGCTGATGAATGAAGTGAATTGTTTTAATACAGTAAACAGGAGGTCTGAATAAAGAGATCAAAGGAGGCCAGAGTGCAATGCACCCACAATTGCAATTGCTCCCCAGGGAGTGACGAGAATAAAATTGGAAGATTTTGCTCCAAGAGATACAGCCACTGGTTCTAATCTAGTTGTCTATGCTAATCAAGGCACAGCCTTTGAGCTTCCTCCAAAAAGTTTTCACTTTTTGATTTAGAAAATAATGCTTGAATTTGCAGTTGGTATTTATAAATTCTGACAGACACCAGGAGGGGACATGAAAGCACTGTGTGGGAAAACAAAATACCCAGGATATCGTTCTAGCCTTTGCCATTCTTAGTTATGAAAGCTTTGGCAAATAATTTTATCTCTGGGCAACCACTTCTAAATTTTATGCATTTACCTTGTCCTAAATATTTGTATTTAACAATAATTATAACACCAACAAATATTTTTTCTTAAACACAAAGAAAAAAACTAGACAGAAGATTTACATAACAACCTGTATTGACAGAATATCCACAGTTTTCATTTCTCATTAGATATTTAGTTTATTGAGTGAGATGAAGTCTTTAAGATGATCTGGGTAACATTTACTTATATTACTTAAAATTTGTTAATGAGACTATAAATAGTTGCTTGGAGAGAAATGAAAAATACATGTTTGCATGATTCAGTCTGAATTTTGGTTGAGATGAATTTTGGTTGAGGGACAGGGGTGGTGAAAAGCTCACAGGGAAGCACACTGGAAAGGGTGGTGATGCGAATGCCAGGTAAGGACAGAGGGAGGTGGTTCGCTGCCTAGAATCGGCCATGTTTCCTTTGCAGATTCCGGTATATCGAGGGCTCAGTCAGCAGCTCTGCAGAGGTGGACATTCACCAAGAATGTGCCCCGGGAGGAAATAAGACCTACCCATCCCACCTGGCAGCTGACCCGGGCTGCATGTAGGCCAGGGAGCAGAGCCATTACCCAGCAGCCATTACGCAATTATCCGGCTGCCATTGCCTCGTAGTAATTACCCAGCAGCCATTGCCCTGCAACCATTACCCACCAATCATTGCCCTGCAGCCATTGCCCTGCAGCTATTACCCAGTAGCTATTACTCAACTGCCATCCCCTGGCACCATTACCTGCTGTCATTATCCATCAGCCATTTTGTATGGGTCTCCAGAGATTCAATGTGGAGCTGCTGCCACCAGTGCCCAAGTTGCACTGCTGCAGGAGAAGCTAGCTGCAGTCTCCCTTCCTGACCCAGAAATCCTTTATAGCCGTAAGGCCCACCATAGGGGCCTGGGCCATGCTCCTGGAGGGAGCCGGGTCGTTTGCAGGAGGGATCCTTGACTTGGGGGATGACAGGAGGCCAACAGGAAGTGTTCTTTCATGGTGGATGAAGGATGAGGCTGATAAAAGCCTGACCACCTGGGCAGTTATCCAGGCCCAATCTGGAGGAAGCCCAAGGGAATTCTGGAATCCCTCTGGAGTTCTAAGGGGATTCAGAGACTGTTTTATTTACCACAATACATCTCACCTCTGGGGCTGTACGACTACTTTGCGACACTGATTTTGGTGAGAAAAACTGCCTAAGAGGATGGGTTAACTATAAGATTCTGCTTTGCCCAAATAGGTGTGCCTTGGGCTTTCCAACCCCATCTCTTGCTGGCCCGCCTCTGCTCTTCCTCCCTGCTCAAACATCATCTCTCATTCCTCCCACCATCCCACCCCACCCCCACAGTGCTGTCTTACCCATAATGCAAGCCAAAACCTTTATGAGATTGTGATCTGTGGTGGAGGAACAGGACTTGGAGGAATGTGTCACTCAGGTGTACCCCAGCCCAGAGCTCAATGACTCTCATGTGGGTAGGACCAGGACCAGAGTTTGGTCACCTTGGTATCAAAGGTGTCCACCTCTGAGGCTTGGAGTGAAGCAGGGCCCCAGAGCAGCAGGAGATCTCAGTCACACAACAGCTGGAAAGGAAGGGGAGGGACATGGCACATATCACAGGGTTTTTCTGACTCCACAGGGGGTAGAATGAGAGGAATCTGCTTTGTGACTGTCATTGTGGCTATTTTCTGCCCAGGCTGTGTGGCCTGGGAAACGTGAATAATTGAAGCTGCCCTGGCACCGCAGAGCTTGGACGTTTGACAGACAACCACTGGCAAAGAGACCGTGGGCTTTGGGAGCACATTTTGTAAACAGACCCCTGTTTGTGAAAGTGTTTGTGGAAGGTCTTATGTTCGGCTTCCTGCGTACAATGAGTGACTTAGGTTTCAGATCCCTGGACCAATCCAAGGCACCATACATTTCCCAAAGGCTCAGTAGGTCTCTCCTTTTCACTGGATTCATCAGTGGCTTGTTGAGTTTTGTTCTGGCTAAAGTGTTCATATAAATGAGGTCACCAGGCATGTTCTGAAGCGGTGGAAAGATTTCTGTGAAGAAATCAACAGAAACTGGATTTGTTCCTGTTAATGAAATTTCAAAATCCATGCCAGATCTACGTACAAATCATGGACTTGAACTATGTCCTAGAACAGCATCAGAAAAGGAAAGGTTTTAGGTAGACATATGGCACTTCTGTCCTGGATATAGAATTTCATCTCGGAAGCCTTGAAGTAAAAAGCTTATCACAGTATTTTCAGTGTTGACTGATTATGCAAATAAAATGGTGAATTTATTGTTTCGTTTCTGAAAGAAACTATTTTACATCATTTATACACCCTAGGTAAGGTCAATTTTGTGTGTGTGTCTTATGTCTCTGGGAGAAAGCATTTCTAATGAAAACGAAATTCACAAGAAGTCTGTAAGCCCAGGTTCCAAGAAGCCCAGCCCATGGGCTACAGTTTTAAAAGAGCATGTTTGACAGTGTTTTTCAGATTTGATTACATCCTGTGGTCTGCATTGTTGATCTTCAAACAGTCAGAAAAAGTGGAAAGGCATGTTGGAATCTCAGCATAAACTCCATAGTGTAATGAAGGAAGACTATTAATATACAGACTTATTATTTTCATAATGCAAATTATAGAAGTTAGAGTTTGAGAAAATCCTTTTGGCTAGTGGGGATATTTGCAAAGGTTAGAGATGAGCAGTATGAGCTAATTAAAAGAAAAAAAAAGGTTGAGAAGCTCTCTAAATATTAGATATTTTATCTACCAAAAAAGGAACTTAGGTAAAGAAAATATATAAAAGAATAAAATATAACACAAACTGATGGAAACTTAACTCACATCTGATATAAAAGCCCCTCACCAACATCGTGTTAGAAAACTTCTGATAGACTGTGGTACCCAAGATTTCCAAAAATAAGGAACTAAGATAATGAAATTCACCTTTTCATCCCTATTTTTAGACCAAAATAAACTTAAATTTAAATTTGAAAGCAGACAGGTATTCAGAACCTTAAGATTGTGATTTTATTCTGAATAATTGCCTTTTATTTTCAATGCCTATTGTGTCTTTACTGCA
Organism: Macaca mulatta; assembly: GCF_049350105.2. Lineage (NCBI taxonomy): Eukaryota > Metazoa > Chordata > Mammalia > Primates > Cercopithecidae > Macaca > Macaca mulatta. Next base: position 137,564,732 of record NC_133414.1, read on the forward strand.
CCTCATGTCACAATTTAATCTCTCTTTAAACTTAATTTAATGCCCAATTTAATCTCAATATGACAGCTAATAATTAAGAGACCTCATGTGGTGCAGCTTAATGTTTGGTTGTGTTGGTCATGTATATGTGTCATGTGCGATGTTGTTTCATACCATGCAATTTAATGAACAGCATCACTTGATATGTTTATTTCTGAAGAACAAAAACCCAAGCCACCATCTTTTGAGAGTCAAAACATAGGTTTTCATGGTAATGTTATGAACAACAAGATTTTATATGTAACAGAGGTCTACTTTTAGTATTTGTACAATACACGTACCACTGTCCAAATCTCTAGATTATGTGTACCTTACATGTACAAATCTGAATATTATATGCGTGAATCCAAAATGGTCATTTTGTAATTACAAGTTACTTACTTCGATTATTAATTTTTGTCAGTAGTTTTCCACCCTCTTCCCCTTTTTATTGTCGGCTAAATCTTTCCGAGTAATTCTTCCTTGGGAGCCCCATTTGCAAAACAGATCAGGATGGCTCTGCTATGAGTCGAGTGTTTGTGGGGCCAGAGATGGGGGTGCAGGGGCTGCAGGTGGCCTTCTAGGTTCACTCTCAATGGCCTGTAAGCCCTTTCATGCAGCCCCTAGTATTTCTGGAGCACAGTGTGGAAACCGTTGGCCAGTATAATGTCCTACATGTGTAGAGGGCTTCCATATATATTATAGCATTTCGTTCTTGCAATTGTCCAGTGTCATTCCATTTTACAGATGAGAAAACAGGGACTGAGGTCCATTTTCCCACAGCCATGTAACCACTGAGTGATTAGATGTAGGACTTGAACCCAGGCCCTCTGGTGACTGTTTTTCCCTTTATTTCATAGTCTGTGACATAGAAAATATGCTCAGAAAGTCTCCTAAGGAGCTTGAGAGATGGGATTTTGGTAAAGCATGAATGTTTCTTAATGTCCTACTTTAGCAGACATGACTGACGGTATCACGTCATGTGGGTCACGTTCCTGTGCTTTGCCCAGATTACCAACTGCAGAGTGTTGTGAGATGGGTGTAAGCCCTGGCCTGCCAGCTGTAAGCCTAACCCTTTCTCTCCCACTCGAGAAAGCGTATTACAGTACAGGGTGTGAAGGTGGTGTTATTATCTTATTCTATTTTTATTTATGAACAGTTTACAAGTTTCAGGACTTTAATTATTAGTGGAAATGATTGCTTTTCATCATCCTAGTTGAGAGACTTTCTGCATAAAGAAGTAGAATTGGTGATCAATATCTTGTGAAATAATATTAGAATCAAAAATTACCTTGGCAGGAGAAGAGAAGACCCAACAGGAGCCAATGTAAAAAGGGAAGTTAAGAAAGAAAAACAGGCCAGGCACGGTGGCTCATGCCTGTAATCCCAGCACTTTGGGAGCCCGAGGCGGGTGGATCACTTGAGCTCAGGAGTTTCAGACCAGCCTGACCATCATGGCAAAACTCTGTCTCTACTAAAAAAATGCCAAAAATTAGCCAGGTGTGGTGGTGCATGCCTGTAATCCAGCTACTTGGGAGGCTGAGGCATGAGAATTGCTTGAACCTGGGAGGCGGAGGTTGCAGCAAGCTGAGATCTCGCCACTGGGCAACAGAGTGAGGCCCTATCTCAAAAAAAGGAAGGAAGGGAGGAAGAAAGGAAGGGAGGGAGGGAGGTGGGGAGGGAGGGAAGAGAGAAAGAAGGAAAGAAGCAAGCAAGCAAGACTGCCTGGATATAAGATAAGTGTTTGAAAGAAAGAGAAGAAGAAAGACCACCTGGATATAAGATGAGAAGTGTTTGACATAACTGGAATTAACACAGCAACCAGAATCATAGCGTTTAACACTGGTCAGTGATTTAGCACTTAATTTTGAACGTGGCAAATACGTTCAATTGAGCATTCATTCAATGTCCACCAAATGAGTTTTCCCAGTTCTACCCTCCTTTTCTTCTGAGTGTTTAGAAGGATCCTGGAGTGGAGGAAGAAGGAGCCACAACTTAAGACCTTTGAGAAGAAAGTAGAAAGGGAATGTTATGAGTCTGTGGAAAAGAAAACGGAGGTTTCAGTTGTACCATTTTGAGGAGAAAAATGACTAATGACTGGTTTGAAATCATCCTTTCTCGGTCTTTTAAAGGGTAAGACAAGGCATTTACATGAGATGCACAGGAGAATTTTCTGATGTTGAGAGTGGCAAACAAGCTAAGACAAGAGAGCAAGTGAGGCTAAGAAGATAAAATTTTCATGTGTCTAAACAATTGAGATGTGTTCTTGAACGTAAGGGTATGGATCAATAATCCCCATTGGAACTCACAGAAGGTTTTGACTCCTGTGACCATCACAATACAAGATAATTCTTTTCCTTTTCCTTTTATTCCAACTTTTATTTTAGGTTCAGGGCATACCTGTACGGGTTTGTTACATGGGTAAACTGCATGTTGCAGGGGTTTGGTGTATAGCTTATTTCATCACCCAGGGAATCAGCATAGTACCTGAGAGGTAGTTTTTCCTTCTTCACCCTCCTCCTACCCTCCACCCACAAGTAGGCCCTGGTGTCTCTTGTTCCCTCTTTGTATCCACGTGTTTAGCTCCCACTTGTAAGTGAGAACATGTGGTACTTGATTTTCTGTTCCTGTGCTAATCCACTTAGGATAATGGCCTCCAGCTCCATCCGTGTTGCTGCAAAGGACATGATCTAAAACATGATCTCAAATACAAACGTTCTTTTTTTATGTTTGCATGGTAGAATACAAGATAATATTTAGCAGAGGAATTGCAGACATGCAGCAGTAATGATGCCCCATGAAATGTTAATAAACATTGCGGGAAACTCAAATGTGTGTTCAAATTATTTGGGGGAAGTAGTAGGTTCACGAAAGGTATACAGATGTCTTCAGGCAGGACTTCTCAGAGCCCTGGATATTCTAATGTACCATGTAAATCTCCCAGCACAAAGAACCAGAAGCATTTTACAAACCTAGTTAAATAAAGAACTTTCCCCACCTCTTCATACCTCACAGAACACTAGAGCTCCGGGGAACACATTTTGGGGAACGCAGATATATAGTACCGTTCTTAAGCAGGGATGCTTTGTAAGAAAGTTGGCAAATTCCTCCTAATTAACAAGAAAATGCAGTACGCCTGGAGCCGATCTTAGTAATTTCACTGTAGTCCTTCCCTCCCCACCCCCAAATCACACAGAACAAGAGTTCTATGGTACACACTCAGTCCCACTGTTTTTGCTCACCCAGTGCCACCTATGAATTCCCACCTCGCTCCATCTGGTTGACTTCCTCACTTAGAATGTCCTTTGCCAAGCCCCCTTTGGACACAGTCAGAGCACAGAGCTGCAGGCAGGGAAGGAAGAAACTGAAGGATCTTGTATTAGTTGGCTTTCACGCTGCTGATAAAGACATATCCGAGACTGGTCAATTTACAAAAGAAAGAGGCTTATTGTACTCACAGTTCCACATGGCTTGGGAGGCTTCACAATCAGGATGGAAGGCAAGGAGAAGCAAGTCTCATCTTACGTGGACGGCAGCAGGCAGAGAGCCCGTGCAGTTAAACTCCCCTTTTCAAAACCATCAGATCTCGTGAGACTTGCTCGCTATCACGAGAACAGTATGGGAAAGACCTACCGTCATGATTCAATTACCTCCTACCTGGTCCCTCCCGCAACACATGGGAATTCAGGATGATATTTGGGTGGGGACGCAGCCAAATCATATCAGATCCCATGTTCAAGAAGTTCAGCATGCAGCCTTGACCTGGAGCCTTCTCGACGTTTCCCTGCACAGACTCTTCTGACCCTGTATATACTATGTCTACATCTCTCGTAACACAGTATTCTGTTTTTGTTCAATAGTTATTTTATTTATTTATTTATTTGAGACACAGTCTCTCTCTGTGGCCCAGGCTGGAGTGTAGTGGCACGATCTGGGCTCACTGCAACATCCCCCTCTCAGGTTGAAGCGATTCTCCAGCCTCAGCCTGCAGAGTGAGTAGCTGGGTCTACCGGCACTTGCCACCACACCTGGCTGATGTTTGTATTTTCAGTGGAGACGGGGTTTCACCATGTTGCCCAAGCTGGTCTCGAACTCCTGGTCTCAAGTGATCCACCAGCTTCGGCCTCCCAAAGTGCTGGGATTACAGGCATGAGCCACCACACGTGGCCTCGATAGTTATTTTTAAATTGACATTTACTGAATGCGTACTCCATGCAAGGCACTGTGCTGACTGATACAGGGGCAAGGAAAGGAGTCCTGTCTTCAGAGCAGTTAGCATTGAGGGTAAAAAGTAATACATCACAAAGGTATTGTTGACTGTTAGCACAAGTCGGAAGTTCCTCTGATTTAGGAGGAAATGTAAAGGTTTTCCGCTCATTTTAGACATATGGGTGTACAGACACCCCTCGGCCCCCACGCCCAGTGCTGTGGAGGCTCCCTTTCTCTTGCCTCTCTGGCCTCCATTCCGGCACAGGAAATGAAAGGCTTTTTCCTGATTAAGCTTCAAATTCATATTCTTTTGTACATAGAGATGGGACCATGCCTGAGGTGCCCTGAACCTATTTTTAAATTAAGTGATTTGGAGAGGTAGGAAATTTAATAATAATATTGTCCAATATTGCATTTTTTTATGGTCTTTTGGGCTTACCCTTTATTTCTTAATTGTTTTTCCTCTTCCATATTTATTTTTTCCATTTAAAGCCAAATAACACAAAATGAAATGAAAGTGGAAATATTTGAAAGAAAACAATTATTCAGTATTACCCCTTGGAATTTTGCTTTATGAAAATATTTTTAAAGCTATTACTCATGTTGAAGATTTAGCATTCATTAATATATGTATTTTGTGCAAAATCAGCAAACTCCACATTTGCAGTTTGGCTGTTATACACACAAATTAATGAATGCACTTAAATGAATTTGATTAATATGCAGCAGTTTAAGATCCACTTTGTATTATTAGCACAGAAATTTTCCTCATTGAATGCTGCTGAATCAGAATACTGTGTTTGCTTGGGAAGGCTGTCACACACACACGCACACACCACAAATAATGTAAAGCTAAGATTTTCATAATTATCATAATTGCCTCATTAAGATATTAGCAAACTGCCCCAACCACGAGAGATTCTCCATGCATGGAATTTTCCATCTTTTGCCTGCATCCAAGTTATACATGCAGTGCCAGTTACATAGAGTGTTAAATGGAAACCCCACTTCTGCATTTTATTATCAAATTTTGCAAACTACAAACAGCTTGAGTGTTGTATAAATTTATAGTTGTACTTGCATATTTGTGACCGTGGTTTTCAGCATGCAACTTTTATCTAAGAGCTTTTACTTGGAACTGCACAGAGCAATTCCAAAACCTCAAAACTAAAGGAAAATAAAATTGAAGTGCCTTTACAATTGAGTGATTTATACATTAAAGTATTTATTTTAAAACAAGATTAAAAATACTGCACTCCTAGAAACATTGCTTCCCGGTAGAAGCACTCAGATGGAAAATTTCATCTATTTCAAGCTGATTTTGTGCCTGAATGACTCTCACATATTTTCCTAAAACCCAGTCATGTCAAATGATTTATTCTACTTTAACAATTCTGTGCAAGTAGCCAGGAAGATTCAAGTGTTGAAGTGTTAGAAGGTAGTTGGCCAATTAGATGCTTGACTATGTTTTGATTTTTTATGCTTACACATACTTACTCTTTTCTTACCTTCCCATCTGCAACTCAGGAGTACCTTGTTCTAGATGAGGATTTTTGCATATTTCTGTCCTAGAAGTATTTAGTCAAATTTGAGCAACAGAATGTATTTTTTTGGGATCAAACTCCCAATAAAAATAAGGTGAAAAAATTCATTTCTTATAGTTTAAGAGGTAATAGAAGGATCCCAGGTATGGCATATACAGAATGCACACACGTATTTTTTTATTTTTATTATTTGTTTTTTTTCTGAGATGGAGTCTCCCTGTGTCATCCTGGTTAGAGTGCACTGGCGCGATCTCAGCTCACTGCAACTTCCACCTCCAGCGTTCAAGCGATTCTCCTGCCTCAGCCTCCCAAGTGGCTGGGATTACAGGCACGCACCACCATGCCCGGCTAATTTTTTGTATTTTCAGTAGAGATGGGGTTTCATCATGTTGGCCAGGCTGGTCTTGAACTCCTGACCTCAAGCGATTCACCCGCTTTGGGCTTCCAAAGTGTTGGGATTACAGGCATGAGTCACCGTGCCAGGTCTGCACACATGTTTTTTTTTGTTTGTTTGCTTTGTTTTGTTTTTTTGTTTTTTTTGAGATGGAGTCTAGCTCTGTCACCCAGGCTGGAGTGCAGTGGCACAAGCACACATGTTTTTAATGTCCCTTCCTGATATCATTACTTACCACCCCCACACCCTTGCCACAGTCCAATGCCATCTGTGCCCTGCCATGCTGCCTAGTAATGGGGATGCCCTGCATCTTATTCAAGGTGACTGACCCGCCACTGAGCTATGGGCTTGCAACACAGAAATCACCTTCTAATTCGATAACTGTTGTTCTTCAGTTCTTCTCTTTCTTGCCATACAGTTTTTTTTAACTTCAACTATTTTTGTCATTTACTCACCATCTTCTCTTCTGTGGCAAATATATTCTTTTTAAAAAACTAATTTTATTTAATTATTTAATTTATTTGTTTCTGGGACGGAGTCTCGCTCTGTCACCCAGCCTGGAGTGCAGTGGTGTGATCTCAGCTCACTGCAACCTCCACCTCCTGGGTTCAAGTGATTCTCCTGCCTCAGCCTCCCGAGTAGCTGGAATTACAAGCATGCACCACCACACCTGGCTAATTTTTGTATTTTTAGTAGAGACGGGGTTTCGCCATGTTGGTCAGGCTGGTCTTGAACTCTTGACCTCAGGTGATCCACCTGCCTCGGCCTCTTAAAGTGCTGGGATTGCAGGGATACCTGGCCTGAAAAACTAAGTTTAAAGAAAACAAGCAGCATTAATATTCTAGAGAAACAATTACAAGGCAGAAAAGTTAGTGGAAGTCTATTCCTTGAATGGGTTTATGTCATGATCAAGAAAAAAAGGATTAAGAATATGGTAAGGATCTCAAGTAGTATGTGAGAAACCTAAAAAGTAAATTCAAACTTTGAAATTTGGAATTTTCTTTGCTATAGGAAAAAGACTTTACTATAGGTAACAACAGTAATGGCTGGTGAATTTTTTCTAGGGATAGACTCTCAACAATGTTGATGCCACTCAGCAAATCCAAAGACCCATCATTATTTTTCTCTAAATAGCAGGACCAAAACCAAACAAACATTCTAGACTAGGTACTTACCTTGACCCATCCACACTGTGGAATAATTCCTTAAGTGGAGGAGTGTGAAGCTTCCTGTGTCAGCAACAGACAATCCACAGAGAAAGAAAGTGACGGCCAGTTGAGCTCTGTCCAAAGAATCATGTAGCTCTGTGATGACAGAAAATTGACTAAGCACAAGTCTCAAGCTTATTCCCTTAGAATCCTCCATCTGGAATATAGGGGTCTTCAAGAAAACATTCTTTCTTGGTACCCTGAAGCATGAATCCAGGGGGTGGGAAGAAATAATTTGTTAATACCATTCATCAAATGCACTTGTGGCCCCTATGTCTTACCTAAAAACTATTTTTTATTTTTCACAATTTTAAGCTAGAGGCATAGCTTGTCTGATTGTGCATTGCTTGATTGTTCTTTGCAGGCACTGCATTCTCTCCAGAATGAAGGTCTGTGACAATGTTGTATCAAGCAAGTCCATTTTTCCAACAACATGTGCTCACTTTGTGTCTCTGTGTCACGTCTGATCATTCTCACACTATTTCAGATTTTTTCATTATCATATATCCGTTGCTGTGATCTGGGATGAGTGATCTTTGATGTTGCAATTGTCATTGTATTGTTTTGGGGTGCCACAAATCGCAGCTATACAAGATGGGAAACTTAACGGATAAATATTGTGTGTGTTCTGACTGCTCTACTCACTGGCCATTCCCCTGTATCTCTCCTTCTCCTTGGACCTTCCTATTCCCTGGGACACAGCAATATTGAAATTAGGCCAATTAATTACCATAGAGTGGCCTCTACGTATTCAAGAGAAAGGAAGAGTCACACATCTCTCACTTTAAATCGAAAGCTAGAAATGATTAAGCTTAGTCAGGAAATGCATGTCAAAAGCCAAGATAGGCTGAAAGCTGGGCCTCTTGTGCCAAACAGGTAGCCAAGTTGTGAACGCAAAGAAAAACGTCTTAAAGGAATTTGAAAGTGCTACTCCACTGAACATATAAGAAAGCGAAACAGCCTTATTGCTGATATGGAGAAGGTGTTAGTGGTCTGGGTAGAAGATCAAACCAGCTACAACATTCCCTCAAGCCAAAGCCTAATCCAGAGCAAGACCCTAACTCTCTTCCATTCTGTGAAGGATGAGAGAGGTGAGGAGGCTGCAGAAGAAAAGTTTCAACCTAACAGAGGTTGGCTCATGAGGTTTGAGAAAAGAAGCCATCTCCATAACATAAAAGTGCAAGGTGAAGCAGCAAGTGCTGATGGAGAGACTACAGCAAGTTATCCAGAAGATCTAGCTAAGACCATTGATGAAGGTGCTGTGCTAAACAATAGATTTTCAACGTAGATGAAACAGTCTTCTATTGGAAGAAGATGCCATCTAGGACTTTCACAGCCAGATAAGTCAATGCCTGACTTCAAAGCTTCCAAGGACAGGCTGATTCTCTTGCTGGAGGTGAATGTTGTCAACTTTAAGTTGAGACCAATGTTCATTCACCATGCTGAAAATCCTAAGGCTCATAAGAATTATGCTAAACCAACTGTGCCTGTGCTCTGTACGTGGAACAACCAAGCCTGGATGACAGCACCTATTTACAGCATGGTTTACTGAATATTTTAAGCCCACTGTTGAGACCTATTTCTCAGAAAAAAGAGATTTCCTTCAAAATATTGTCACTCATTTACAATGCATCTGCTCACTCAGCAGCCCTGAAGGAGATGTATAAGGAGATGAATGTTGTTTTCAAGCCTGCTAACACAATATTCATTCTGCAGCCCATGGATCAAAAAGTAATTTTGACTTTCAACTCTTATTATTTAAAAAATATATTTTGTAAGGCTATAGCTTCCATAGATAATGATTCCTCTGATGGATGTGGGCAAAGTAAATGGAAAGCCTTCGGTACAAAACTCACCATTCTAGATGCCATGAAGAAAATTTATGATTAATGGGAGGTCAGAATATCAACATTAACAGGAGTTTGGAAAAAGTGGATTCCAATCCTCATGGTTGACTTTGAGGGGTTTAAGACTTCAGTAGAGGAAGTAACTGCAAATGTGCTGGAAACAGCAGGAGAACTAGAATTAGAAGCGGAGCCTAAAAGTGTGACTGAATTTCTGCAATCTCATGATACAACTTGAATAGATGAGGAGTTGCTTCTTATGGATGAGCAAAGAAGGTGGTTTTTGAAAAGGAATCTATTCCTGGTGAAGATACTGTGAACATTCTTGAAATGACAACAAAGGATTTAGAATACACATAGTTGATAAGGCAGTGGCAGGGTTTGAGAGGATTCACTCCACTTTTGAAAGGAGTTCCACTGTAGGATCCAGGACTCAGCCTGGTAGTTCAGTGTGTAGTTGCATGGTGCCGTTGGTGCCATCCCAGGGCCAGCCACTGGGCTAGTGGGCAGCTTGGCCCAAGTGCTGCCATTGCTGTTCCCTCTGCTTCCTTCCACCACCGTCACATTCAGGTAACACCAATTAGGGCTTTTCCTGTCTCCTTTCACATATTAGAAAGCTTGATCCAGCCCTCAGTGGTATGAAGAAGGGCAAACTCTGGTCTCCAGCTGCACATAGGATGCTCCTGTCTAGGTCATTCTACAGGAATAAAATCTTCACCACCCCTGCCTGTGCAGTGCCCCAGTCTTTCTGCTTTGTAGCTCTTTTTCTGATCCCTAGGAATGTTTAGCTCATTTTTTAGCACAGCCATCCTTTTAAATTTATATATTTTACATATAATTTAATTTGTAAAATACATATGAAATATTTGTTGAATAACAAATGCAGCCGAAACCTCTGCAGACGCAAACGACTCTGTCTGACAGCTTTGAAGAGAGCAGTGGATCTCCCAACACGGAGGTTGAGATCTGAGAAGGGACAGACTCCCTGCTCAAGTGGGTCCCTGACCCCTGAGTAGCCTAACTGGGAGACATCGCCCCCTAGGGGCAGTCTGACACCCCACACCTCACAGGGTGGAGTACACCCCTGAGAGGAAGCTTCCAAAGCAAGAATCAGACAGGTACACTCGCTGTTCAGAAATATTCTATCTTCTGCAGCCTCTGCTGCTGATACCCAGGCAAACAGGGTCTGGAGTGGACCTCAAGCAATCTCCAACAGACCTACAGCTGAGGGTCCTGACTGATAGAAGGAAAACTATCAAACAGGAAGGACACCTACACCAAAACCCCATCAGTACATCACCATCATCAAAGACCAGAGGCAGATAAAACCACAAAGATGGAGAAAAAGCAGGGCAGAAAAGCTGGCAATTCAAAAAATAAGAGCGTATCTCCCCCGGCAAAGGAGCGCAGCTCATCGCCAGCAACGGATCAAAGCTGGACGGAGAATGACTTTGACGAGATGAGAGAAGAAGGCTTCAGTCCATCAAATTTCTCAGAGCTAAAGGAGGAATTACGTACCCAGTGCAAAGAAACTAAAAATCTTGAAAAAAAAGTGGAAGAATTAATGGCTAGAGTAATTAATGCAGAGAAGGTCATAAACGAAATGAAAGAGATGAAAACCATGACACGAGAAATACGTGACAAATGCACAAGCTTCAGTAACTGACTCGATCAACTGGAAGAAAGAGTATCTGCGATTGAGGATCAAATGAATGAAATGAAGCGAGAAGAGAAACCAAAAGAAAAAAGAAGAAAAAGAAATGAACAAAGCCTGCAAGAAGTATGGGATTATGTAAAAAGACCAAATCTACATCTGATTGGGGTGCCTGAAAGTGAGGGGGAAAATGGAACCAAGTTGGAAAACACTCTTCAGGATATCATCCAGGAGAACTTCCCCAACCTAGTAGGGCAGGCCAACATTCAAATCCAGGAAATACAGAGAACACCACAAAGATACTCCTCGAGAAGAGCAACTCCAAGACACATAATTGCCAGATTCACCAAAGTTGAAATGAAGGAAAAAATCTTAAGGGCAGCCAGAGAGAAAGGTCGGGTTACCCACAAAGGGAAGCCCATCAGACTAACAGCAGATCTCTCGGCAGAAACTCTCCAAGCCAGAAGAGAGTGGGGGCCAATATTCAACATTCTTAAAGAAAAGAATTTTAAACCCAGAATTTCATATCCAGCCAAACTAAGTTTCATAAGTGAAGGAGAAATAAAATCCTTTACAGATAAGCAAATGCTTAGAGATTTTGTCACCACTAGGCCTGCCTTACAAGAGACCCTGAAGGAAGCACTAAACATGGAAAGGAACAACCGGTACCAGCCATTGCAAAAACATGCCAAAATGTAAAGACCATCGAGGCTAGGAAGAAACTGCATCAACTAACGAGCAAAATAACCAGTTAATATCATAATGGCAGGATCAAGTTCACACATAACAATCTTAACCTTAAATGTAAATGGACTAAATGCTCCAATTAAAAGACACAGACTGGCAAACTGGATAAAGAGTCAAGACCCATCAGTCTGCTGTATTCAGGAGACCCATCTCACACGCAGAGACATACATAGGCTCAAAATAAAGGGATGGAGGAAGATTTACCAAGCAAATGGAGAACAAAAAAAAGCAGGGGTTGCAATACTAGTCTCTGATAAAACAGACTTTAAACCATCAAAGATCAAAAGAGACAAAGAAGGCCATTACATAATGGTAAAGGGATCAATTCAACAGGAAGAGCTAACTATCCTAAATATATATGCACCCAATACAGGAGCACCCAGATTCATAAAGCAAGTCCTTAGAGACTTACAAAGAGACTTAGACTCCCATACAATAATAATGGGAGACTTCAACACTCCACTGTCAACATTAGACAGATCAACGAGACAGAAAGTTAACAAGGATATCCAGGAATTGAACTCATCTCTGCAGCAAGCAGACCTAATAGACATCTATAGAACTCTCCACCCCAAATCAACAGAATATACATTCTTCTCAGCACCACATCGTACTTACTCCAAAATCGACCACGTAATTGGAAGTAAAGCACTCCTCAGCAAATGTACAAGAACAGAAATTATAACAAACTGTCTCTCAGACCACAGTGCAATCAAACTAGAACTCAGGACTAAGAAACTCAATCAAAACCGCTCAACTACATGGAAACTGAACAACCTGCTCCTGAATGACTACTGGGTACATAACGAAATGAAGGCAGAAATAAAGATGTTCTTTGAAACCAATGAGAACAAAGATACAACATACCAGAATCTCTGGGACACATTTAAAGCAGTGTGTAGAGGGAAATTTATAGCACTAAATGCCCACAAGAGAAAGCAGGAAAGATCTAAAATTGACACTCTAACATCGCAATTAAAAGAACTAGAGAAGCAAGAGCAAACACATTCAAAAGCTAGCAGAAGGCAAGAAATAACTAAGATCAGAGCAGAACTGAAGGAGATAGAGACACAAAAAACTCTCCAAAAAATCAATGAATCCAGGAGTTGGTTTTTTGAAAAGATCAACAAAATTGACAGACCACTAGCAAGACTAATAAAGAAGAAAAGAGAGAAGAATCAAATCGACGCAATTAAAAATGATAAAGGGGATATCACCACCGACCCCACAGAAATACAAACTACCATCAGAGAATACTATAAACATCTCTACGCAAATAAGATGGATTCACAGCTGAATTCTACCAGAGGTACAAGGAGGAGTTGGTACCATTCCTTCTGAAACTATTCCAATCAATAGAAAAAGAGGGAATCCTCCCTAACTCATTTTATGAGGCCAACATCATCCTGATACCAAAGCCTGGCAGAGACACAACAAAAAAAGAGAATTTTAGACCAATATCCCTGATGAACATCGATGCAAAAATCCTCAATAAAATACTGGCAAACCGGATTCAGCAACACATCAAAAAGCTTATCCACCATGATCAAGTGGGCTTCATCCCTGGGATGCAAGGCTGGTTCAACATTCGCAAATCAATAAACATAATCCAGCATATAAACAGAACCAAAGACAAGAACCACATGATTATCTCAATAGATGCAGAAAAGGCTTTTGACAAAATTCAACAGCCCTTCATATTAAAAACGCTCAATAAATTCGGTATTGATGGAACGTACCTCAAAATAATAAGAGCTATTTATGACAAACCCACAGCCAATATCATACTGAATGGGCAAAAACTGGAAAAATTCCCTTTGAAAACTGGCACAAGACAGGGATGCCCTCTCTCACCACTCCTATTCAACATAGTGTTGGAAGTTCTGGCTAGGGCAATTAGGCAAGAGAAAGAAATCAAGGGTATTCAGTTAGGAAAAGAGGAAGTCAAATTGTCCCTGTTTGCAGATGACATGATTGTATATTTAGAAAACCCCATTGTCTCAGCCCAAAATCTCCTTAAGCTGATAAGCAACTTCAGCAAAGTCTCAGGATACAAAATTAATGTGCAAAAATCACAAGCATTCTTATACACCAGTAACAGACAAACAGAGAGCCAAATCAGGAATGAACTTCCATTCACAATTGCTTCAAAGAGAATAAAATACCTAGGAATCCAACTTACAAGGGATGTAAAGGACCGCTTCAACGAGAACTACAAACCACTGCTCAGTGAAATAAAAGAGGACACAAACAAATGGAAGAACATACCATGCTCATGGATAGGAAGAATCAATATCGTGAAAATGGCCATACTGCCCAAGGTAATTTATAGATTCAATGCCATCCCCATCAAGCTACCAATGAGTTTCTTCACAGAATTGGAAAAAACTGCTTTAAAGTTCATATGGAACCAAAAAAGAGCCCGCATCTCCAAGACAATCCTAAGTCAAAAGAACAAAGCTGGAGGCATCACGCTACCTGACTTCAAACTATACTACAAGGCTACAGTAACCAAAACAGCATGGTACTGGTACCAAAACAGAGATATAGACCAATGGAAGAGAACAGAGTCCTCAGAAATAATACCACACATCTACAGCCATCTGATCTTTGACAAACCTGAGAGAAACAAGAAATGGGGAAAGGATTCCCTATTTAATAAATGGTGCTGGGAAAATTGGCTAGCCATAAGTAGAAAGCTGAAACTGGATCCTTTCCTTACTCCTTATACGAAAATTAATTCAAGATGGATTAGAGACTTAAATGTTAGACCTAATACCATAAAAATCCTAGAGGAAAACCTAGGTAGTACCATTCAGGACATAGGCATGGGCAAAGACTTCATGTCTAAAACACCAAAAGCAACGGCAGCAAAAGCCAAAATTGACAGATGGGATCTCATTAAACTAAAGAGCTTCTGCACAGCAAAAGAAACTACCATCAGAGTGAACAGGCAACCTACAGAATGGGAGAAAATTTTTGCAATCTACTCATCTGACAAAGGGCTAATATCCAGAACCTACAAAGAACTCAAACAAATTTACAAGAAAAAAACAAACAACCCCATCAAAAAGTGGGCAAAGGATATGAACAGACATTTCTCAAAAGAAGACATTCATACAGCCAACAGACACATGAAAAAATGCTCATCATCACTGGCCATCAGAGAAATGCAAATCAAAACCACAATGAGATACCATCTCACACCAGTTAGAATGGCGATCATTAAAAAGTCAGGAAACAACAGGTGCTGGAGAGGATGTGGAGAAATAGGAACACTTTTACACTGTTGGTGGGATTGTAAACTAGTTCAACCATTATGGAAAACAGTATGGCGATTCCTCAAGGATCTAGAACTAGATGTACCATATGACCCAGCCATCCCATTACTGGGGATATACCCAAAGGATTATAAATTATGCTGCTATAAAGACACATGCACACGTATGTTTATTGCGGCACTATTCACAATAGCAAAGACTTGGAATCAACCCAAATGTCCATCAGTGACAGATTGGATTAAGAAAATGTGGCACATATACACCATGGAATACTATGCAGCCATAAAAAAGGATGAGTTTGTGTCCTTTGTAGGGACATGGATGCAGCTGGAAACCATCATTCTTAGCAAACTATCACAAGAACAGAAAACCAAACACCACATGTTCTCACTCATAGGTGGGAACTGAACAATGAGATCACTTGGACTCAGGAAGGGGAACATCACACACCGGGGCCTATCATGGGGAGGGGGGAGGGGGGAGGGATTGCATTGGGAGTTATACCTGATGTAAATGACGAGTTGATGGGTGCAGCACACCAACATGGCACAAGTATACATATGTAACAAACCTGCACGTTATGCACATGTACCCTACAACTTAAAGTATAATAATAATAAATAAATTTAAAAAAAAAAAAGAAATATTTGTTGACTGCTGTAGCCATAAAAAGGAATGAGATCATGTCCTTTGCAGGGACATGGATGAAACTGGAAGCCATCATCCTCAGCAAAGTGACACAGGAACAGAAAACCAAACACCGCATGTTCTCACTCATAAGAGGGAGTTGAACAATGAGAACACATGGACACAGGGAGGGAAACATCACACACCAGGGCCTGTTGGGTGTTGGGGGGCGAGGGGAAGGAACTTAGAGGGTCAATAGGTGCAGCAAACCACTATGGCACACGTATACCTATGTAACAAACCTTCACGTTCTGCACATGTATCCCGGAATTTAAATTAAAATGAAAATACTTAAATAAATGAAAGAATAAAAAAGAAACATTGACTGCGTATTTTGTCATTGCTGTGTTTGAAGCAGAGGGGAGAAATTCAAGCACCACCTTGACCACAAGACCGCCATATGTAGGATGTATGTTGAACATTTCATATTTCACAGAACAGTGTGTCCCAGGTTTTCACCATGTTTTTGTTGAAGACATAATGTAGTGAGCGGTTAGATACTTCCATTACTATCAGCGATTTGCTTTCTGCATTCCCAGGGATGTCATTTCCTCCAACAAATAATACCCTTTTGGCAAAGGCTTGGCTGGTTGAAAATTATAAGAGAACATTTCATTGTATTGCACCTTACGTGATTGTTCTAGAAATTCATCTCAGAATTTGCTATTTCAGGAAGCTTGCTCAGCTCCTCTGTTTTTTTCTGTCGTCCATCAATTCCATAAATTGGATAGGCGTTACTCAAAGATGATTGTTAAGGTCAGGAGCGGGGAGAAGAGAGCACCAGGTGTTACATTTAAAAAGGTGGCATAAGCCCCTGGTTTAGTCATGTACTTCAAGAGTGTGGGAAATAGCTGTTCACAGTTAACACCAGAAGTGCTCATTAAACTGATTTTCTGTTGGGAATGATTCCTCCAAAATGTCTCAGGCTATCAAGTAGCTAAAATTCTATCAGGATTATGACACCCACCAAGTTACAACTTATAAGAAATGATACTTGAAATGAAGGCTTTGCAGGCAAATTAAAATAGTAATAATTTCCGTTAATGTAATGATATCTTTTAAAAACTCCCTTAATATCATTCAGCCAAAATTACATATTTGGAAAAAAATGAGCTACTAAAGAAGATTTCCTAATTGTATGTAATATGCCTGCAGGCACATTGCAGATGTAATTTAGATGCCTGGACACAGAGGAAGAGGGCTCTGATGAGAATATCGTGCGGTAGAACTACATTTTAGTCACAAACAGCCATAATGTACAACTATTTCCCAGAAAAAGGAAGCCGGGACTGTGACAGCTTCCATGGTTAACTCTGGAATCTTGGGTATAGCCTGGAGATCCTATTTCCACATGTGCAAACTTTTCTGTAAGCCCCCAAACCTTTCAGATCAAACTTTGACATGTAACATCTCAGTATTTTGTAAGTGATAGCCCTTGTTTTCCTGAACTTCAGTTGCATCTCGAGCTTCCTTTGTTTAGTTTACGCCAATGTGGTCTTTTCTCAACCAGCTCATTTTGGCTGCTGTCTCATCCACAGTCTAACAAAGCCCTACATTCATTTCTTGAGGTAAAAGAATAACTTAGACTAAGCATGAATTGTTTTTACTATTTACAAGTACTAATAACTTTTTAAATGTCATTTTTAAAAATTTTACTTTGTTGAGCTACATCTTGTTGTATGTCATTCTATCCATTAATGCTTTTTACATTGATCATACTCAAAAACCATAGGATCTTGCATAGAATTTCATAAAATGTGACCTTGGCATATGACTCAAAATAAAAACTTTAAGACACTCTATTCTGAGTTGTGGTCTAACTCAGATGAGTCCATTTGAAATGGAATTGTTTGTTTCATGCTCAGGCCAGATTCACAGCCCAGGTTGGTGAAGGCTCCTGTAAAAGTAGCCTTCATGGTGGCTCTCACTTCCCTGGGCCATCTCACTTCCCTGGGCCATCTCCTCACTTCCCTGGGCCATCTCACTTCCCTGGGCCATCTCCTCACTTCCCTAGGCCATCTCACTTTGGGTCATCCAACATATCAAACCATTAGGTGCTAACAACCAGTGTTCCCCTCCTTTCCCCAAGTCCTGTGCTTTCTTTTGTTGCCTTTGCTGACTTGGAGGTCAGAGGCCACCATCTCCAGCATGTTGGTTTTATTTGTTCTGCGAAGAAAAACTCCATCTGTCCACGCTGTGCTGACTCCGGCTTTCTCAACTGCCTCTGCCCTCACGATGGTGTCCTTGTCCTTCAACAAGGCTCATTTCCTTTCTGCCTTCCTGTGTTCCCTTTCAATTCAGTCCACTGGGGCGGCACACAATGGATCCGGTGGCTTCTGGGGTAGTCATGGCTTCCAAATAGGCCTCCTGATGGGTGAGCATGAGCCCACCTTCCAGCCTCCCTACTCGGCCTGCAGTCTATTTACGCATGTCTCCCAAACCCTTGGGGCTGCCCTCATGGACACTTTTCAGTTGTGTCTCTGCCCCACAGAAGCACAGCTGTGGGCGTTGGCTGTCATTTGGCCAGGGTCAGCACTAGCTTAGACTCAACACATTCAAGCAAGAGCCCAGAGATGAGAGAGCAAAAGGGAATACAACAGCGGCTTCTCTGACAGAGGTCAAAATTCCCTCCAACTGTTTCTAGATACTTGAAAAGAGACTCGAGTGTTCAGGACAAGCTCAAGGCTCACATGTTTCCAGAAGATGAGGAGGAAGACCCATTCCTAACTTCAGGGCAGATGTTGTAAGAAGGTCTCCTGGGCAAGGTGCCTCCAAAACAGAAAAGGCCCTCAGCTGTTGTTTGTTTCCTAGAAGAGTCCATTCATTAACTATGGGACAGTCCCAGCTACTGGGAAGAGATAACCAACTCTTGAAGGCATCGCTAATGCCAGATGAGATCTGAAGATCAAGCTGTGTTTTTTTCAGATGACAATGGAAGACTTAGGCTAAAGAGAAGCATGAGGTGAAGCTGGGAATGGGCACATACTATCTTGTGTGACCTCCTGGCATTTCTTGATACCAGAGATCTATTTTGCTGCCTGCCAAACTGGCATTATTTATGAAAGAGAGAGGCAGGGTGCAATCTTTTTCCCTTCCCAGGAGAGAGAGTCTACATAGGTATCTGTTTAATCTGTCTAACTTTTTGTTTGTCAACCTGTGCATGCATCTTTCCATTTGCAATGGTGAAGGGAAAAAAGACATATTTATTTGGTGTCACAGAAAGTCGCTTGGACTAGGCCCCTGAAGTTCTAGGATTTGGGGTTGGCAGTCATGAGACAGTGCTCCTCAGTTCTCAAATGTTTTCCTCCTCAAAAAATTATTTCCTCCCAGCTTTGTGGGGAGGAGAAGATCAGAAAAAGGATGTGCGAGTTCTCAGAAAAGACGTCTACAGGCTGGGCATGGTGGCTCACACCTGTAATCCCAGCACTTTGGGAGCCCGAGGTGGGCAGATCACTTGAGGGGAGGAGTTTGAGATTAGCCTGGCCAACATGGCAAAATCCCTTCTCTACTAAAAATACAAAAATTAGCCAGACATAGTGGCATGTACCTGTAATCCCAGCTACTTGGGAGGCTGAGGCAGAAGAATCGCTTGAACCCGGGAGGCAGAGGTTGCAGTCAACCAAGATAGTGCCACTGCACTCTAGCCTGGAGGATAGCTTCCATAGAGAAGCACAGCCACCTCCTTGAGCAAAACTCGAAAGAGTTGATTCTCTCCTTTCAGCTGCAATGAGATATTTTCATTCTCTGCCTCTTTCCTCTTCCTCCAAAAACATGATAGATCTCATATCTCAAGTGCTTGCTCAGTTAATGCCTGGCATTCTGGATTCTTCTTTCTTTAATGAGGGGGGGATCTCTGCCCTTATATGTGTATCAGCAGTATATGCAGAGTATATGCTCTTAATTGTGGCAAAATGAATTTTTGAAAATTATATTCGAATTCATTACTTTTGCAACAATAATTACCTACTTTACTCTTTTCATTAATTGTAAAATAAATTTTTAGATCATTGTTAATCCCAGCACTTTGGGAGGCCGAGGCGAGCGGATCACAAGGTCAGAAGATCGAGACCATCCTGGCTAACAGGGTGAAACCCCGTCTCTACTAAAAATAAAAAAAAAATTAGCCGGGTGCGGGGGCGGGCGCCTGTAGTCCCAGCTACATGGGAGGCTGAGGCAGGAGAATGGCGTGAACCCAGGAGGCAGAGCTTGCAGTGAGCCGAGATCGTGCCACTGCACTCCAGCCTGGGAGACAGAGCGAGACTCCATCTCAAAAAAATAAAAAGTAAAAAAGGAAGAAAGATATGCCAGTCACCTTACATAAAAGAACATTTCTGGCAACTCGAAACAGTAGTTATTTACAATAAATAGATAGTAAAGACTTTATAATAAAGGGCTCTGCAAGCAGCAAAATGTTTCAGCTGGAATAATCATGTCAAGAAGACGACAGGTGGGCAGGTGATTATTCTTGAATCGAATTCCATCCACACCAGCCGGGGTCTGAATGCAGGAGTGGCTGCGACTCATGGCCAGGAAGACAGAGTTGTCCAGAGATCGTTGGAGCTGCGGACAACTGAAAACATCTCTGCTCATTTCCTCTCTGGACCAAAGTGCACGGGGGAGGCGTTGATCTTTGCTGGCTGGACCCAAACACATTCTGTAAGAGGAAGATGAATTAAACTCAGCAGAACTGGTTTGCTCCCACAGCTGCAGAAAGAGCCGGGAGGATTTTGATGTGGGACTGATGGTCCCTGCTATGTGGGCCGGTGGAGATGTGCACCCAGAGACCACCAGAGGCTGGACTTCAGGCCAGGCCTGAACCCCGCCAGCCCAGCAGCCAGT
This sequence comes from Macaca mulatta, assembly GCF_049350105.2. Taxonomy (NCBI): domain Eukaryota; kingdom Metazoa; phylum Chordata; class Mammalia; order Primates; family Cercopithecidae; genus Macaca; species Macaca mulatta. The sequence continues at coordinate 137,585,157 of NC_133414.1, forward strand.
GACACCTTGATGACTCTGTACCAGGGACTAAGTGGCTAGAGAAGGAGATGTAGAAACCAATTCAAGACTCCTTTTTGACAATGACTTTGCTCTTTTTTTTTTTTTTTTTCAAACAGAGTCTGGCTCTGTTGCCCAGGGTGGAGTGCAGTGGCGCCATCTCTCACTGCAAGCTCCGCCTCCTGGGTTCACGCTATTCTCCTGCCTCGGCCTCCCAAGTAGCTGGGACTACAGGCACCCGCCACCGTGCCCGGCTCATTTTTTGTATTTTTAGTAAGAGACGGGGTTTCACCGTGTTATCCAGGATGGTCTCCATCTCCAGACCTTGCAATCCGCCTGCCTCGGCCTCCCAAAGTGCTGGGGTTACAGGCGTGAGCCACCGCGCCCGGCTGACTCTGCTCTTTAAGGTATCCATCCAGTCTATGTGATTCTCACTGTCTTTATACAGCATCAGTGAAGTCAAGCTGTCCAAACCTACATCAGTGTCTTGTCATGCATTTGATTCCTCACAGGTCTGCACAAAATTTGAGATCTGCAGCATGTTCTGCCAATATTTTCTTTCCTTTTTTCCTCCAAAAGCCTTTTTTTCAGGTTGTGTATGTGTATGTTTTAAAGCTAAAAGACATCTGTCAAAAACTGTTTCATTTAAAGTAGTTTTTGTGTTTGTCTTTTCATGGAGAGGAAGATGCTTTATTTTACTTGACCATTTGTCTTCATTCATCTGGCAAAGACCAGGCTGTCCCCTCCACCCGCAGTGATTTAGAACAGAGGGGAAATTAATATCGGGGCCTTTGTTTAACAGCAGCGACTACATCTGCCATTAGACAACTTTTACTTCCTCTCTGAGTAGCAGAGAAACTGTCTTTCCTCAACCAAAATGTCAAATGAACACCGTCCTTAAATAAGAACATGAAATCTGACCTTTACCGGATGTCTTTATTCTTTAACATTCTTTAAAGATACACACTTGAAAAAGTTAGTACTTATGATACCCGGCACGGATGCCTTATTGTCTGTTGTTTCCAAGCTGCCAGAGGCTTTCTGATGTGAATAAAATGACTATTTCCATCATAATGGAACACAATTATTTATTCCACCTAGCAGAGTAGAGGAAATGATTGTAAAACTAAAAACACAAAATGGTTTGTTTCTACCACCAGCTTCCCACAAAAGCAGAAATCTTACTTCCTAAGTAGAACCAGACCCTCACTCCATTCTTTGCCCAGCAGAAAAATTACATGGCTTTTAGCTTTAATGGCCTTTTAGGCTTGGTGCCAGAAGAAGTTCCAAAAAAACTTTTCTGGTCCCAATTTGCCCTCTCAGCCCAGTTCTTTTGTAAGCAGGGAGGAGATGGCTGGAGAGTGGCCAAAGCCTGGAGGCCAAAAAACCATGCCACACAATTGGGAGGAGAGGAAGAGGAGTCCCAAGGCCACCGCACCTCCTGCCGCAGGCGGGCACCGCCTCACTGCAGCACCCTCAGTGCGCATCTTAACGACGTAGCAGGGCTCACAGTCACCTTCGAGGTGGGGATGGAAGGCGCCTGGGTCGAGTGTGTTCCTAGATGTGGCCCGGGTTCTCTGTCATCATCACGCTGCATTCTCACCTGTTTCTGTCTTCAGCAAACCAACAGGGCTTTGTTCTTTTGAAAGATTTGGGTTTTCATCTTCACGTTTCACTTCCCAGGGCCTGAGCTGACTTTGAAGCAGAGAACGCGTCTCTCATTCTTCATAAGTATCTCCAAGCTATAAAGATTCCAGGAGAACTTCAGAGTGTTTCAGCCAAGGCCACGGGGAAATTGGAGAGCAGCATCCATCCTTGCCTGGCAAGACATTTTCCTCTCCTTTAGCTCAGATGCCTCATGCTTACGATAATGAGGGAGACGGATCCGTCATCTCTGTGATAACGACATCATGCTCTTTCCTCCAGACACTGCCTTTCCCCTTGATTCTCTCCTTCCCGCATTCCTTCAACTGTTCATGGGCTGCTGATGTTGAATGCAATTCAGTATTTGGCTTCAAGAACCGAAAGTCACCCAGAGAGATCTGAGGGTGGGACACACGGACAGGAATGGCCATCCTGCTTTGTCTCTAGTGGTGAGTGCCACCAGGAAGTCCCCAGAGGGACAGCCTCCCTTCCAAGGATGGGAGGGTGGTTTCCAGCTCTGAGGAGCAGGCCTTGAAGGATCCCTGGTCTGAGATATGCAGAGGCTGGGGGCAGACATTCCAATTTGAGTACAGGAAGCACAAAGAATCATTTTCTCTCTGCTTGCCCCAGTCAGATCAGTCCCTGGGGGAGTTCCAAAAAGCCTTAGCAACACGGTGGTTGTGCTCCAGGCACTGGCTTCCCTGCAGCCACCCAGGTTAAAACTTTTTTTTAAGCTGAAGAAAATAGATAAAAATAAAATAAAAGCTTAAAGTGATCTGGATTTTAAAATACATATATTTAAGGCCGGGCACGGTGTCTCATGCCTGGAATTCCAGCACTTTGGGAGGCAGGTAGATTATCTGAGGTTGGGAGTTCAAGACCAGCCTGGCTAACATGGTGAAACCCCGTCTCTACTAAAAATACAAAAAATTAGCCCAGCCTGGTGGCGGGTGCCTGTAGTCCCAGCTACTCGGGAGGCTGAGGCAGGAGAACCACTTGAACCCGGGAGGCGGAGGTTGCAGTGAGCTGACATCACGCCACTGCACTCCAGCCTAGGTGACAGAGTGAGAGTCTGTCTCAAAAAAAAAAAAAAAAATAAATAAATATTTAAAACAAAGAGAGGAATGCTCTGTATTAACATGCCTCACTAGGCAGGGCATGCCTAAACCTTGCCTAGATGCTCTCTGGGCCCCACCCTGGAGTTGCTGGAATGTTCTTTTGTGCGTGTGGGAGATTCTCAGACACAACAGGCCGGCTAAATCCCTGCTGGCCTCTGGAGATGGAGCTTGGGTGACTGTGATCAAAATGAAAGATGATTCCTGAGAAACAGAAACCTGCAAATGCCGTGACAAACTTACACCTCAGGTTTCTTATGAACACATCTGAACCTGTGACTAGAATGTTCTCACAGTTATTTAAGTTCCCCGAGTACGGTCAGTTTTCCTCCTCACCGTATCATTATTGTTGAAATGTAAGAAAAAGAAAACTGAGAAATGATATCCTTTCAAATAAGTGTCAGAGAGCCAAAAAATGTAATCATTTCAAGTACAAACATTTCCAAACCACTCAGATATAAGACAACACAGTTAAATCATTTTTATTATAGACATAAAATAAAAATTATAAAATATTAAATGTTTATGAGTACAGACAATGATTGCTAACAATTTCCAGTGTAGATGGAATGACTTAGCAATCAAAATTATCTCATAATTATTTCCGTGACATATTAAGTTCACTCAGTTTCACCCTCAGGCATTGAGTGGCAAAAGACAATAGCATCTTTATCATATCTGAAACATCAGATTTACATTCAAGAACGTTTCCACTGAGGCCTTTCCCTTCTCTGTTTTCTAGTCTCTCAATTGTGCACAGCAAGACAGCAGTATGGTTCAATCCCTTGGGGAGGTGGGTGTGGGCAGAGGGCTCCCTTCCATCTCATGTACCCTGGGGCAGCTACACCCGGCAAGTTCTGTCTCCAGCCAAACTTAAGAAGGGGTGAGTCAGGAAAAGGCATCATTTTCTGTGGAAAGTGTTGGAAGGTGGCAAAAGCCATTCCGCTGCAAGGGCCCTTCATCCAGGCTTTGTAGTGTGGGGGGTCACAGCTGGACCTACACATTTGTGTTATATCTGAGCCCAATGACAACTTTCATTTGCGCAGGCCAGGTGGGGCAGAGGACGTGACTGCCTCTCTCAGTCCCCATTGGAGGCTCCCTGAAACCATACCCCCAATTTTCTGAGACTATACAGCCCCTAGAAAGTCCACTTAGGTTATAATATCTTACTAAGCCAGTACAGACTGGCAAAGAGGTTGATAGAAATTCAATGCAAAAGCCCACAGGTAGGATTGAACAAGGTAGACATCTGTGCAGGGGATGGAACTGGCAGAGCTACAGGGACCCAGAGCAGGGATGGGGCACCAAACTGAAGCAAAGTGGGTGTCCACACTCAGGGGAAGGCAGCTGCCCAGTGCAAGATGTTGGAATGGGTAAAGAAGGATATCTTCATGGGGTGGGGGGTGGAGACAGGTTGATGAGGGCTGTCAGGGCCTGTGTGCATGAGGAGGGCATTCACATTGGGCTCTGATTAAATAAATACTTAATGTTAAGGATAATGTGAGCCAGGTTTCTTGTTGCCAGAGAAAGGAGTTGCAATTATTGAAAAGAAGAAAGCTGAAACCTTGTGAGCATTGGTGTGAACACATGGTTTTCAATGTATATAGAAAGAGAAATAAATCTCAATGTCAATGTGTGTATGTGTGTGTACATATATTCCCTAGTTCTGTCCACCAAAAGAACCTGGAAGCAGGGACATTCCAATAGCATTGAGCACACCCAGCACCTAGATATTGGTTTCTAAATTCAATTCTTGCTGAAAGAAACCTGGGCTCCCTGAAGAGATGGCTGCTTTCATGGCTGGCACAGAGAAAGAACAAAATGAGCTTGGAATTTCTTGTTGTGCCCAAAACTAAGAAAATACTTAAGAAATGATGGGATTATGCCAAAAAGACATAGGAGCCAGGTTAAAGGGGCTCTCATTGCCAAATCTCAGACAATTTGAGGGTCAAACTAAATCATTTTAGTAACAGATTATAACCCATTAGATAAAATAGGAAACCATGAGTCCACATTGATATAAATAAATGAATAAATTGAAAGTATGATGAGGGGTAGGATGTTTACATGGTCTCAAATTACCTCCCCACCAAATACTAATTACAAAGAGGAAAAAAACAAAAACAAGTAGAAAAATTAATTACAAATAGAAAAAAAAGGTCTAGCAGATTCCACCTTAATCAAGTGATCAAAGTGAGCAAAATAAGTAATGCGACAAACTGAGATTTTGTGCCCCCTGACAGGAAGCAGCCTCATGTCTATGGTATTCCTGCCACAGATACATACCATGAATCTAATCTTGAGGAGATATCAAACCCAAATTGAGGTAAATTCTGCAAAATAACTAGCCTTTAAACTTTAAAGTGTGAAGGTCATCATAGGAAAGGGAAAATTGAGGAGATTAAAGAGAAATGACAACTATTACATGTGACTCTGAACTGGATCCTTTTGCTATAAAGGTCATTATCAGGACAATTAGAAAACCTTGAATGCTGTCTGGGGGTCAGACAGCAGTGTTATATCAGTGTTAATTTCCTGAGTGTATGAGTGTATGATTGAATTTTATTTATGTAGAATACCCTTGTCTGTAGAAATACACAATACATACTAAATATTCATATTGGCAACTTTCTCTGGTTCCTAAAAATAGTTATTTGCACTATACTTGCAATTTTTCATACATTTAAGATTTTTAAAAAAGTAGTTGATAATTACTTGTCTCTTCAATAGACATTGACTCTCCTTGTAAAATCGGCCATGACTAGCCTCATTAGGTTTTGCACAATCTGACATTCTGAAATACACACATCGATAAGGAGATGGAGTTTGGGAACAGTAAAAATAGCTGACTATACAGACAATTCCATTTCTGTTCTTATTACTACAAATAGATTCTTCGTTTTCTTTGTTAATCACATTCTCTCTTTATCATGGATCTCTACATTGCAGTTTTCGGCTAATGATCATGTCCAAATAAATGCATCCTATCTTACTGAACATGATTCTTCAGTAGATGCAGCAATATGACTTCTTAAAAGATTATATCCTAATGATGCAAATTACTTCATTACATCATTTCAAAATGAGTCTTTCACTTTGATTTATATAAATTCCAGTATACGTTCTCCTAATTCATGAAACTTATATACCTAAGCCTTTGAGCCTGATACACCCAGTAAGTAAAAACCTTTTGGCAAGCAAATTTGCCACCTATTTACTTCCTTCTTGACCTAAACCTTCATTTCTGTTAAAACTATCTCTTATCTCCTCAAGGAAGCCTTTGAGTCAGCCCTTCCTTGGAATTTTCCCACATTTCTATTCTGTTATGTAATCATTTTGTAACTCTATAAGAAAATAAACAGTGTTTTCGTATGAATCATCAACAAAATAACATCTTTTTTACATGGAACAATTGTTTTTAATTCCCTGGTATGTTTGCATTATTTCTCAGTACACTGTATGCAATCATTTTATGTTGTTGGCAAACAGCAGTTTTTAATGCTAATAATTTTATTCTATTAAAGATTTTTAATACTTATACATATAAATGATCATATTATGCACATATTTCTGCATCTTGCTTTTAAAACTCAACCACATGGATATCCCTCCAAAACTAGTGTAACTTTAATTTATTTTTAAGTGCTGCTTAATATTTTACAATGTGGATGTACCATAAGTTTCTCATTCTGCTACTGACAGGGGATATTTAATTTCCTTAAAATTTTTTTTCCTAAACACTGCACAAATAAACACCCTTTTATGTATGTCTTTATGTCCTGCTTTTATTTTGGTAGGTTAGATTCACAGCATTGGGTGATACATGCATGTTCAATTTTGATCAATGTTTCCAGGTAGAATTTTTAAACGGCTGTAACAATTTACAATGTATATATATTCTTTTATGCTCCTCCCTAAAAATGCCAGGTATTAATACGGAGTTATTTAAACTTCCTTCTAGTCAGCTGCCTGTAAAATGATTCATTTGTTCAGTAAGAGAAGCTTACTGAACATCTTCTGCCTACCAGGCACTGTTGCTGGCCCTGAGGATGTGACAGTGAGCCACGCTGGTCAAGTCCTCACGCTGGTGGAGCTCACATCCCAGCAGAGAGTCAGACGATAAACAAACACATAAATATTTGGTAAGTCACAGGGGACATGAAGAAAAGGGAATAGGGAATGAGAGGTATGGGGCAGGCAGTGCTATTTAAGGTGGGTGCTCAGGAAGGATGTCTCAGAGGTGACAGTTGAGCAGAGACCTGGAGCAAGTGTGGGAATGTATCACGCGGAGGAGGTTCTGAGGCTGGTACGGGTGTGGGGTGCAGGAGGAACAGGAAGAAGGCCAGTGTGGCTGGAGGGGAACGTCCAGCAGTGCAGAGGCAGTACCACCGCGGCCCACTTGGGGGCGCACTGCCAGGGTGGTCCCACAGGCCCGCGCGCACCAGCTGAGAAAACGCGACTGGAGGGAAACGTGCGGCAGTGCCGAGTCAGAGGTAGTACCACGACCGTCCAGTGGGGGCGCACTGCCAAGGGGTCCCACAGGCTCCACGTGTTCCAGCAGAGAAGACCCCTTCCACCTGGGGCCAGGAAGAAGAATCCCTTTCTGCTCCAGTTTCGCTCCCGCGCCTCCACTGCAAAACTGGCACCGAACTCTACCTTGGCTGCATGACAAATAATTGTTTCCAAAATTACCATTTGTCTGTTGACTCTATATAGAGCCCAATTTGTCTTCTAAAAGTTTGAAAACTGTGTCTAGCCATGTATCTCTCTATTATTTTTAAATCTATAGCTTCTAGGTTTCTAGTGGCGAAGGCCTCTTGAGCCCCTAGATGGTATGTGTAGACCCATAGATTTTATGGAGATGTTTCGAGTTTTGGGTTTTTTGCATTCACGTCTTTAGTCTATCTGATCACATTTTTTAATGCAATGTGAGATAGAGATCCAATTCTGTTTTCTTTCAGGCAGCCATTGCGCTGTCACTGTTTATTAAGTAATCCATCTTTTTTCCACTGAGATGAATCTTTGTCATATATTATATTTTTGTATTTGTCAAGATCTATTTTTGGGTTCTCTCTTCGGTTCCACTGATCTGTTTGTCTATTCCTAGCTGATACCACAGTGACTTGATGGCAGGGCTTTACACACGATCTGTTCTTTTGTAAAGCAAGTGTACTCACTGTTCTTTTCCATAACTTTCTCAGCTGTTCTGGGGGCATTTATTCTTCCATATAAGTTTTAATGTCATTCCATTCAACTAAAAAAAAACTAATTGAGATTTTAATCAAAATTAGATTCCTTTTGTATATTAATTTGGGAGAATTGACATTTTATGATATTGTCTTCTAATCCAAGAAGAGTATTTGTTCAGAGCTCCTTTTAGATCATTCAGTAAGTCTTTGGTTTTCTTCTTTTAGATACTGCACTTTTTTGTTGAATTCATTTTTAAGTTTCTGTGGCTTCTGTTACTGTTGCAAATCAAATCTATTTTCCAGTTTCTTCTTCCAGGTGCTGTGTCAGTGTCCTGGCAGGAAATACATGGTGCACTCGAGTCGGGTACTGAGGAGAGTTTAAATATCAAGTATTGATTAAGGTGTGGGCATGAATAAGGGAAGTCAACAAGGAGAAGAGAAGCACCCCGGGGCGCCAACGCAGTGGGGCAAGGTTTTCCAAAGTAGGACCTGGAAAAAACACTGTAGCTGAGGCTATCACTATAGTAGAGGACGTCTGGCGAGGAGCTTAGCCTGTGGTAGAGGAGCCAGCCGTTGCCAATTCTCAGTCCAGCAGAAAAGAAGACACCCTGCTCTCATCCTCCTCCTGCCTGCCACACTCCTAAAAATGCTTGTCATAAGATGAACCCAGCTGTGAGCCTTGTATTAAGCCACATTAGGTGTTAAAGCATTAATTCTAGTAACAAAAACCCCAAATCCCTTGAGTCTTCTCGGTATCCAATTGCATCATTTTTTAAAATAGGTAATTCTATCTCTTCTTTTCCAATGTTTATATCTAATATTTCATGTTCCTGATGTATTAGTTTGCTAGGGTTGCTATAACAAAATATCACAAACCAAGTGGTTTAAACAGCAGAAATCTATCATCTTTCATTTCTGGGGATAGAAGTCCAAGGTCAAGGTATCATCAGGGTTGGCTTCTTCTGAGGGCTCTGGGGGAACGTCTGTTCCACACCTCTCTCCTAGGTTCTGGTGGTTTGCTGGCCACCCATCACCCCGGCAGAGAGCAGGGTGATACTTGACTTGTAAAATCATCACCCTACTCTGTCTTCATGGTGTTCTTCCTGTGTGTGTTTTCTGTCTATTAGAGTGGGCCATTTGTATGTTTTCTTTGGAGAAATGTCTACTCACATCTTTGCTCATTTTTAAATTGAGTTCTTCTTATTGTTATTGAATTGTATGAGTTCCTCATGTATTCTGAATATTAATCCCTTATCAGACAGATGGTTTGCAAATATTTTCTCCAAATCTATACGTTGCCTTTTCATTTTGCTGATTGTTTCTATGCTGTGTCAAAACTTTTTAGTTAGATGTAGGTCCACTTGCTTATTCTTGCTTTTGTTGCCTGTGCTTTTGGTGTCATAGCCCAAAAATCATTGCCAAGATCCATGTCAAGGAGCTTTACCTTATGTTTTCTTCTAGGAGTTTTGGGGTTTCAGGTTTTACCTTTAAATCTTTAATCCATTTTGAGTTGATTTTTGGGTATGGTGCAATGCAAGGGTCGAATTTCACTATTTTGTGTGTGGATACTCAGTTTTCCCAGAACTGTTTATTGAAAAACGAGTCCTCTCTCCATGGTGTGTTCTTGGCACCCTTGTCAAAGATCTGGTGACTGTATATGCACGGGCTTATTTCTGAGCTCTCTATTCTGTGTCATAGGTTTATAGACTGAAGTGTTCTCTTCATTATTGTCTAAGTAGTTTGCTATTCCCCTTATAATTTTCTGTTTGACCCAATGATTGGGTGGAATTGTGGTTCTTAATTAATATTTTTGGTTGAATTATTTAATTCTAATTTAAAATTTTTTTGACATAATAATGTGGCCTTTAAGTATCAGCTTTTTTATTTCATTAAGATGTTTTAAGTTGACCAAGTGGGACATGAGTGATTTTTGTCCATGATTCATGTACACAAGGGGGAAATGTGTACTCTTTATTTGAGATACGTAAAGCTCAATGTACGTCAGTGAAGTCAGATTTATTGATGGTATTAGTGAATCCCTTTACATCCTTACCTTGTATCTAGTAGATCTATCTCCTTTCCTGTTGGTATTTTTAAAATTAAGTTTTACTTGCATTTTAACAGTTTCAGCTTAAGGTATTTAATTGCTACATTGTTGTGCACACAGATTTATGACTATTACCTCTTCTACATAAATTTTGCCTTTATTGTTATACAATGTGCCTCATTATTCTATTTAGCTCTATAAACCTAAAATTTCATTTTGTGACATTAATTTCTCATGTCAACTTTCTTTTTGTATGCTTTTATCTGTTAGCTCTTTGATTACTGATATTTTCAACCTTTTCATAAAAGTTGTCTTTCATTTCTCATAAACGGCATAGAGCTGGGTTTTGATATTTTGGTTTTTTTGTTTTTAAATACGGAGTCTTGCTTTGTCACCCAGGCTGGAGTGCAGTGGCACGATCTCGTCTCACTGCAAGCTCCACCTCCCAGGTTCACACCATTCTCCTGCCTCAGCCTCTCAAGCAACTGGGACCACAGATGCCCGCCACCACACTCAGCCAATTTTTTGTATTTTTTTTAGTAGAGACGGGGTTTTACCATGTTAGCCAGGATGGTCTTGATCTCTTGACCTCGTGATCCACCTACCTCAGCCTCCCAAAGTGCTGGGATTACAGGCGTGAGCCACCGCACCTGGCCTGGGTTTTGATTTTTAACTTAATCTGATTCTCTGTCTTTTAATAGGATCATTCAACATTTTATATTTAGTGCAAAAACTGATATTCTTGATTCTGATTCTTCTGTGTCCATGTTTATTTTTTGTTTTTGTTTCCTCTTTTTCTTTTTTCTATTTTTTTTATTTAGTGAAGTTGCTATTGCTTCATTTTCCCCTAGATAATGAGGAACTTCTACCAAACATTTCTATTCAATTAATAGTCATTGCCCTTTCCCCAGAACTCTTAATCAGAAACATATTAGTATTTCTGAATTATTATTTGAAATCAAGATACCAAGACTATTTCCCTAACCGGGATACACTCTTTCCCCTCTTTTGCTTTATCTCAGTAAGGTGAAATCATTTTAAAAATGTTCTTGGTTACTCTTGAAATTTTATTTTGTTAAAATTTAGGGTTGATTTATTAAGGGAAAAAATCAACAAACACAAAAACTAAAAAAGAAATTGGGATTGCGGTGAAAATTTCATTAAATAGGTTTTGAGGAGTAGTTACATTTTTACAACATTGACTTTCCTGATCTGAACACGTTATCTGTCTCTATCTATTCAGATATAATAGCCTTCCGTAAAGCTTTGTCAGTACTATTCATACCAAAGTTATGCATTTGTCAAATTAATTCCCCAAATTTTGTACTTTTAATTGCTCTTGTGAATGGCATCTCTGTTTCCTTTATATTTTCTAGCTGGTTATTAATGTTATAAAGGAAAGCAATTGAATTTTGTGTATTTATCTTGCATCTATTTAGAAAATAGCCAGCATACTAAATTTTAAAATTGATTATAATATTCAGTTGATTCTTTTAGGTTTTCTGGATAGACGGTCATATAATCTGTTCCAACATTTCTATCTTTAACTTTTTTTCTTGTCCTATTGCACTAGCTACACCTCCAGCATGGTGTACAATAATAGTATTTAGAGGAGGCATTCTTGCTCATTCTTAACTTCAGTCCAAATATCTTTAGTGCAATACTATTGTATATTAATTTGTTGTATTCCAAGATATGCTCTGTATTATTTTAACAATATTTTTGTTTTATGGCTATTTTCTAAAAGTTGTTACTTTTTTGAAAATCCGGAATAATGCTGAAATTTCATAAAATGTATTTTTTATTTTTTATTTATTTTTTGAGACAGAGTCTCGTGTTACCCAGGCTGGAGTGCAGTGGCATGATCTTGGCTCACTGTAACCTATACCTCATGGGCTCAAGCGATTCTCTTGCCTCAGCCTCCCAAGTAGCTGGAATTATAGGTGCCCAGCTGAGTTTTGTATTTTTTGTAGAGACAGGGTTTCACCATATTGGCCAGGCTGGTCTCAAACTCCTGAGCTCAGGTGATCTGCCTGCCTCAGCTTCCCAAAGTGCTGGGATTACAGGCGTGAGCCACGGCGCCCGGCTGCAATTTCGTAGAAAGTCTTGATGGCCCTTGAGATAATCACATAAGATGTTCTTCCTTAATCTTTTGATTTAATTTTGATTTAATAATTTGCATTAATTAGGTTCCTAAGCGTAAGTGATCTTTGCATTCTTAACCTATCTTATATCCTGTTGTAACTGAATTGCTAATATTTTATTTTAGAGGTTTGCATTTTTGTTCATGAGTGACAGTGACCTACAGTTTTCCTATCTTAAGCTGCGTTTGTCTGATTTCAATATTAGGATCTGTTAGTCATTTAAAATGTGTCTGGGCTGGGCATGGTGGCTCATGCTTCTAGTCTGAGCACTTTGGGAGACCGAGGCGGGAGGGTCTTGAGCCCAGGAGTTTGAGACCAGCCTGTACAACATAGAGAGACCCCATCTCTACAAAAAATATAAATAAATTAGCCAGGCGTGGTGGAATATGCCTGTAGTTCCAGCTACTTGAGAGGCTGAAGTAGGAGGATCACTTGAGCCTGGGAGGTTGAGGCTGCAGTGAGCTACAATCACGCTACTGTCGCCACTGCCAAAAAAAGACATAAAATAAAATGTGTCTGAAAGAAACTTTGATTGTGTTTTTTGTAAAAAATAAAAACATCTTCATTCTATTGAAAAGTGTCAGTCCTGCTAATAAGTTCTCCCTGAAAGGAAACGATTTTGTGCCAACAGATCCAGGAAATGTATTCCTCTGTTAGGGTTTCACAGTACACCATGTACAAAGGCTCTGAAAATTCCTGCAGGGAAGAGGCCTATTTTTCCAACCCAGCGTTGTTTAACTTAGCTTTTCCCAAACTAATTGGAGCACAGAACACTTCTTTTTTTTTTTTTTTTTTTTGAAGTTTACCTATTAAAACATCCTATAGGATATCTTTAAAAAGATATCAGTTTTGGAAATGCTCTTTATTTTATTTTATTTTTTTGAGATGGAGTCTCACTCTGTCGCCCAAGCTGGAGTGCAATGGCACATTCTCAGCTCATTGCAACCTCCACCTCCCAGGTTCAAGCAGTTCTCCTGCCTCAGCCTCCCAAGTAGCTGGGATTGCAGGCGTGTGCCACCACGTCCAGCCGATTTTTGTATTTTTGGTAGAGATGGGGTTTCACCATGTTGGCCAGGCTGGTCTTGATCTCCTGACCTCAGGTGATCCACTCGCTTCAGCCTCTCAAAGTGCTGGGATTACAGGTGTGAGCCACCACATCCGGCTGGAAATTCTCTTTAAATGTAAAATTGTTTCTTGCAAATTATTTACAATAGCAAAGAGTAGGACATGACCTTAACAAAAAGGGAATGTTTAGTTAAATTATAACAGAATGGACCACTATGCAGTCATAAGCTGATGTGTACAAATATTTCATAAAGGCATGAAAATGCACCTATTTTAATGTTAAGTGAAAAACCTAGATAAAAATATCCTATGTAATTACAGCTACATTAAAACCAAACAAACAACAGAGAAAAATAATTAGAAATAAATTCACCAAGGTATCAAAATTATTTTGGATGTTTTTTTTCTTTAATTTTCTTCTTTCTACATTTTTATTAGCATACATTGCTTTCATATTTTGGGGAGAATTGGGTCTGTTTGTTTTTTAGGGGGATGGAGTCTCACTCTATCGCTCAGGCTGGAGTGCAGTGGTGCGGTCTTGGCTCACTACAGTTTCCGCCTCCTGGGTTCAAGCCATTCTCGTGCCTCAGCCTCCCAAGTAGCTGGGATCACAGGTGTGCGCCACCATGCCTGGTAAGTTTTTGTATTTTTAGTAGAGATGGGGTTTCACCATGTTGGCCTGGCTGGTCTTGACCTCCTGACCTCAAGTGCAGGTGTGAGAATTGTAATGCCAAAATAATAGAAACCTCACATTTCCACCCAAAAGGAGCATGGGGGTTGGAGTTTGTTGAAGAGGAAGGAATGGCAGGAGAAGGCGGGGGCTCTGGGGTCTCTACCTAATATTCTTTCCTGCCTGGTCCTGTGGAAGGACCCCTGCCGTGGATTGCAGTGTGAGGGGCCTCTCCTACAGCCCAGCACCGGTTCTTAGCAGCACAGGCTGCTGCTACACATATGTTACCCTCTCCATCCTATTCCCTTCCTAGTCCACCCTCTCACTCTCTAGGCATGACTCCTTCCCGTTTGACTACAGGTTTCTCCAAGGATGAGGATCGTGTCTGACGGACCTCCGAGTCCCTCTGGCCATTAGCACAGGACTTTATGCGTGACATATGTCAACAACTATTTGTTCATACCCTAAAATAACATAAGTCAGGTCATTCTCTTTAGATCCCCCTTAATCAACCCTGCTCAGCATAGAGGAGCTGGGGAAGCAGCGAGATCCCATTGCTCCAGGAAGGACAACAAGCCCCAGAGGGACAGTCAGCACTCTAGGTCACTGTGGCCACTCACGTTCTCCTCCTCTAAATCCTGCTTCTCTATTACTGAACCTTGATCCCCCTCACCCTCAAAGTAGGGATTTTCTATTCTTCATAATGGGATTTTAATTGGTTACATATAACTATTACCCAATTTCAGAGTAACAATGATATTTCACATATTGGACAATCATCCAGGCACATCTTTTCTCTTTACAGGGGCCGAGAATTGGTATATGTAATGACAGCTCCAACTCTTGACATATTTATTCATGGTATCCTGGTTCTAACTAATTGCACAAAAGTTTACATAATTCCTGACCTCTTCAACACAGGGAACATTTTGTTATGCAATTTTTGAAGGCTAAAGGTTCAGAATCTCCTGTGAGGGCTGAATCCACACCAAAAAACATCAAGAGCTCATTTATCAAGGTGTGATCTCTGTCCTACCTCCACATTTCACAAGTGCAATGCAGAACCTTCTGGCCATTTCATTACTTTCTATTATTTTTATGTTATCTGTTGAATAAGACAAAGCCTAGCTTTCCTAGTATATTAAAATATTTTGATGAGCAATAACTTCTTAATACTGAGAATGGCGTGATCATTATCACTTTTATGGATGGAGCTCTTCCTGTGTGCCAGGCACCTCTTATGTGCTGTATGCACCTCACCACACTTTATCCTCTTTAACCTCCATCCCCCAACCCCGGGTGGTGGGTTCTGCTATTATAGATGAGCAAACCAAGGCTAAGGGAGGTTACATCACTGCACAAGGTGACACACCCAGTGCATCTGTGGCAGTCTAGC
Source organism: Macaca mulatta (assembly GCF_049350105.2). Classification (NCBI taxonomy): domain Eukaryota; kingdom Metazoa; phylum Chordata; class Mammalia; order Primates; family Cercopithecidae; genus Macaca; species Macaca mulatta. The sequence continues at coordinate 137,600,424 of NC_133414.1, forward strand.
ATTCGGATACAGGTCTAACTTTCTCCAAAGTCAATTTATTTGTAACTGCTACGTGGAAAAATTGGAACTGGCCTATGAAATAGATGACAGTGCTCATTCAGTACAATGAATACAGAAAGAAAACTCCAATCAGCGAACCCCCAGGCGGCACTTAATAAGCACCAGGCACTATTGTCAGCACTTGTCAAATAGGAACTCCTTACGATCTCAGAATGACCCTATGAGGTAGGAACTATGATGATTTCCAGTTTATAGGTGAAGCAGTTACAGCACCAATAGGTTAGATAAGTTGCCCAAGGCCACGGCCCTGTCAGCAGCAGGGTGGAGTTTGGAGCCCAGGAAGTCCAGCCCTAGATCTAGGGAAGAAGCCGATCCTCTAACCCACTTGAGAACAACAGAAGTTTGGGACTCTCTCCTGGCTGTCGATCATTTCCGTTAAAACCAACAAATCCAACGTTTCCTTCACCATTCTCAGCGTGGAGAGGTTTGGGGGTTCTCTTCAGAAATCAGTAGGCCATGTTTGTTCTGGGTCAGTCAAGCCAGCCCAGATTTCTTTCAGCTGAATATGTATCTTCGACCCTCTTTGGGGGAAAAAAAAAAAAAAAAGCAGTGGAGAAAATCCGGTTCTTGAGTCAGTATTTGTGAAATCTGCATGTTTAATCAAATGTCTACTTTCTGGGCTGTGTGTGTGTGTACGTGTGTGTGTGTTGCGTAAAAAGACCTTCCTTCAGATTTTCCTGAATCCAGCAAATAATACGATGGTGGAAATGAGAAAGTTTTGTATTTCACATCCTCACATTCTGGGCCACCAGCTGCCTTAGAACCACATTGGCGACACTGGTGACGTACTGTTTTCCTGAGAGATTTTTAGCATCAGAAGAGTGCCTCAAGTTCACGTTTTCCAAGAGCTTCCATCCTCCTCATAACCATTATTTGGCTTCAAATTACCTCAGTCAATAAAATTACTATCGTTGGTTCGCACCTTTCAGAAAATGTGTGTGCATTAAACACTTTGGCAATATTTATTTATTCTGCCATCTGTCCCACTATCTACACATTCTCAACAGTCTGGCCTAGAAAGCGCCCAAAATCACCTGAGCATCGTAAAATTAGTTCATGACTGTCAGAGAAACGCGTGGAGAACACAGCTGCTGCCCTGCCGCCTGATTTAATGAGGTTCCAAAAGTATGTGGACAAGGATGCTTTCCCTTAGTTACCATGGAAACAGGACGGGGTGCTTGGAGCAGGTGTCAGCAGCATCGAAATCAAGATGAATCAGCTGATGGCTCGTCATCTGGGGGAGGCACTGACCGAGCCCCAGTGGCTCCAGAACTCACACAATCGCACTGTCCTGATCCTTTCTTCCGAGAACTGGAGAACAGAGATCCAAACTCCTTCCAGACTTCCTTCTGAACATATTGTGTTGCCATATAAACCCTGTGAGCCTAGAAGGACTTATACATTAAGGATTTCAAAATTAGAAATGCGGAGTACTTCTGTTCTTTCAGATCCTAATTAATTGGTGATCTGTTGTTTCACCGAAAAAGAGAGAAACAATACAGGATCCACCTCCGTACCACCATCCCCCTCCTCCAACCTGGGTTTATCTGATTTTATTCAAAGCCAAACTTGCCTCCAGGAGAAACTTTTTGTTGTAATGAACAGAATGGGATAGCTGATGTTTCTGGTGAAACTCCCCGTTTGGAGAGTCAGGGACTTTTTACACAAACCTGGTTTTCATCCTAAATTATGGTGTCAAAAGTGAAACAGCCTAATTTACAAACTTGAATGTTAGACCTATGAGTGACTTCTCAGACTCCAATAGAAAACTTAAAAAAAAATTTTTTTGAGACAAGGTCTGGCTCTGTCACCCAGGCTGGATGCAGTGATGCGATCATAGCTGACTGTAGCCTCAACCTCCCAGGCTCCAGTGATCCTCCCACCTCGGCCGTCTGAGTAGATGGGCTGGGACCACAGGCACGTGCCACAACACCTGGCTAATTTTTGTGTATTTGGTAGAGATGGGATTTCGCTGTGTTGCCCAGGCTGGTCTCAAACTCCTGAGCTCAAGCAATCCACCCACCTCGGCCTCCCAGTGTTGGGATTACAGGTGTGAGCCACCGTGCCTGGCCAGAAAACTTTGATATTTAAAAAAAAAAAAAAAAAAAAAAACTCTCAACAGTTCATTTTACTAATGATTCCATGATATGGAATCTTTTCAGGTGAAAAAGTAAGAACGGAGAGTGGGACTAACTGAAATATTACTGAAGAAATAAGAAAAGTCTTGAGTTCTATTCTTCAGAAAGTTCCAATTTGACACCAGGAACTTAAAGCAAACGACCTTTGGGAAATATAGATCTCTCTGACTTTTGCAAAACGAAAGAATCTTTAACTTTCTGGCTTCATCTTCTTAAGCTTTTTCAGGGTCAAACAGAATTCATTAGCCAGTTGGCTCAGAGAAAATAAGGTGGCATATATGCTATTTCATGTAGAAAAAGAGCAGAGTGTTCAATTTTTCTGCTTTTCGGCTGAACTGACAGATATTATTTGTTCTCTGGGAATGTGATGATTTAGGCCAAAATTCTGCTTCCTGAATAGTTCAGATAATTGCCCCAACTCCACACTTTACTTGAGTCTAAGAGATGTGACTTCAAAAGGCAGGTGATCAAATTAGAATCATGTTTTGATGACCTTGGTTTTAAGCTCTTTTTTGAAGGAAAGGGATAGATATTTGCTACTTAATTAAACATTTTGATGTATTTTGGAAACACAGATGAACCACACAGACACTGAGCATTATTAGTGTAATATAAGTGTTGGGCAGTGGAGCACAAGTTTGACATACTAGACTTTGTTCCATAGGAGTCATCCAATCAGACGTCTTTGTCAAGCAGATGTTACAGTTTAGATGTTCAAGGAGACAAAGCTTTCCTCCTGGCCCTCAGGAGCTGTGTGTACAAGCGATGCTCGTTACGCGGGTCCGTAGTTATCAGTCTATGTCATGTCACTCAGTGCCACCGTCCCGTGCTGTAAACAGAAGAGAGAAGTCTGAGCGCTAGAATTCGATTAGGCATTTCTTGGGGTCTTATTGACATAGGAGCATCTAACAAGTGTACCTGGAATTTTACTACATAAAAACAAATTTAATTACAAAATTTGATTGAAAGCAAAGTCACTGCTGCTAAACTTGGCCCCTGTAATAGAAGGTGGGCTTCACTTTGCTATCACAATGTGATATCACTTTGTGGACATGTTCTCAAACCCTTGGGTAATGCTACCAACTTAGAGCAGCTTCTCATGCCCACATGGTTTGAGCTGTTTGCCTGGCAGGGTCCATAATTTAGCCTGAGCCACCTGCATGCCTCGTCCCAAGTGACCAAAATGTAGGTTTGCTGTCTAGGGTGGACAGGTGCCCCTGTAGCTACAGAGCAGTTGGGAGTCATGTGGCCCTGGCAGGTGGAGCCTTCAGAGTGGCGATGAGCCCACAGTCCGGGAAAGAGGTGATGTGGCCTGAATAAAGAGATATTTTGCAAGCAGTCAACAGCTGGTGGGTAACTGGGTGTGGGGATGAGGGAGAGGAAGCATACACGGCTCAAGGCATCTGGCTGGGGGCCCTGAAAATAGACAGATTTCTTTTCCTGGAAACAGCCTAAGAGCCCAGCTGGCCTGCAGACCCTTCTTTCATGTGACGTTTATGCTTAAATCCAGGCTATAAACAGATCAAAGTGGAGCAACCCTGGTGGAAGCAAGGAGGGATGCCAGGTCTTGCCCCCAGCTTCCTCCTATCCTGCTGTGGGTACCCCAGAGCACCTCCAGAGGAGCTGCATGCAGGGCCCCGAGCTTGAGGGTGGACGTCACAGGAGAGCCGTGAAGAGCACAGGTTCAGAAACTCGGCTTCTCCTGCAGGGCACTGGGCAGGTGGCTTAGACTCTGCCAGGGCTCTGTAGCCTCAGTCTGTAAGCTGGTGATCAGGATGGCTGGGCACCCTGGCTGCGAGCATGCCAAGAGATAAGGACTGTGTATTAGCCCGTTTTCATGCTGCTGATAAAGACACGCCCGAGACTGGGTCATTTATAAAGAAAAAGAGGTTTAATGGACTCACAGTTCCACGAGGCCTCACAATCATGGCAGAAGACAAAAGGCACATCTCACATGGCAGCAGGCAAGACAGAATGAGAACCAAGTGAAAGGGGTTTCCCCTTATAAAACCATCAGATCTCATGAGACTTACTCACTACCATGAGAACAGTATGGGGGAAACCGCCCCCATGATTCAATTACCTCCCACCCGGTCCCTCCCACAACACGTGGGAATTATAGGAGCAACAATTCAAGATAAGATTTGGGTGGAGACACAGCCAATCCATATCAGACAGAGTGCCCAGCTGAGTGAGGACATGGTGAGCACTGCCTACATGCTGTTGGGAGGACTCCTGCTCTTGCATCTTACAGACCAGGAGCCTGCCCAGGGCTCACAGGCATCCGTGTAGAGACAGCACTGGAATCAAGCTGCCCAAAGTCCTTGCATATTCTCACTCAGTGGTCGGCAAGCTTTTCTGCAACATGTATTTCTGTAGTGCATATTTGAGGCTTTGGGGACCATATGGTCTCTATCCTCACAAGTCTATTGCACCTTGGAGAGAAAGCAGCCACACACAACATGGAGGTAAATGGGCGTGGATCAGCCAACACAGCTCTGCAGGAACAGGCGGTGGTCCTCTGTGGGCCCCTGTTCTGAATTGCTGTGAATAAACCACAGCATCTTTGATAACTGAGTTCTGAGATGCCGGACTGTCCACAACTGGGGCTAATTTGGCTGGGTGCCGCGACTCAGGCTTTCTTGGTCACGTGAGGGCCTCTCACCTCTGGGATGTCCAATCCATGCTGTCTTCTCCTGACACCTGCCCGGGGCTGCACACGTAGCATGTGGCAGAACCAGGAGTTGACCACTCTTTAACCACTGTGCTAAGTCAGAGGTCACCTCTTCATCGCCGGCCAGTCCCTCCCCCAGGCTCCGGACCCTGCCTCATCCCACCTTCTGGACTCACTCCAAGGGCCATCTCTGCTTTCTCCTGGGCCATCAACCTCACCCTTCCTACTGGCCCCTTCCCGTCAACAGTTAACACACGCAAGCCCACTGCCCAGTTACCATCTTTAAAACATTCTCAATCCCTCTTCTGTCTCCCTTCCTCTCTTTTCATCTTCCTCTCTCCTCTCTTCTCTCCTGTCCCTCTCTCTCCTCTCTCACCTCCTCTGTCTCACTCTTATTCTCTCTCACACACTCTCCTCCCTTTGCAGCCAAGCTTCGTGTAAGCATCACGAGCACCCAGGGGCTCTGTTTCCTCACCTCCCACTCACACAGCCCACAGCAATCTGCCTTCTGCCCTCATCAACCCCCAGAAACCTCCCTTAGCTTGTCAGTGACCTCCAATGGGCTGTTTCAGTCTCTATTTTGCCACATTATTGACTTTAAATAAATGTTTATATAAAATGAATAAAGGGATAAACCAATAAATGAACCTATGAAATCTTACGAGAAAAACTCCACTCATTTCCCACCACTTTAACAAGTTTAACTCTGGAGAGCCACATCCCTCTAAACAGCTTAGCTCTGGAGAGCCCCAAATGAGCACACCCCAATATCATGGCTTCTCCAGCTGAGGTCCTGGGAATCTCATATCCCATCCTCACCCCATCCAGATCCACTGAGTTGTGGGTCTCTGGGCGTGGGTCTGGGACCCGCACTGTGAACAGATACTTGAGATGAAGCTTAGGCGCATTACAGTTGGACGGCCACTGCCCCACATCTGCTCTTCTGTGAATTTTTCTGATCCAGCAATCTCTTCATAATCAACGAGATTGAAAACAATGAGTAGGCATTCTGCCTTTAAAAACATCCACAGAAACAAAGGGAAAATAAGTGTTCTCTTTGGCACGCAATGGTGCCTGGGGTCTGACGGGTCTTCGGTTTGCTCGACACTCACCCTTTCCACCAAGGCTGTTACTGAAGGTTGCTACCGCAGAACAACACGCGACACTCCAGCCCAGGGATGCGTGCTCTGATCAGCTTCTGCTGACATCTTGGAGACAGTGATCTGTTTTATCTGCTTCCAATTTTTGGAACAGGAAAGTCTTATTTAGCAGGCAGAACTGCTTCTCAGAAAAATGCAAATGAGAGAACCCTTCCGCCCTTATGTGGAATGTTCGGTCGCTCTCGGTCCTTCTGATTAATAACTTGAGTCCTTTCTGTTTGTATGTTAGTTTCCATTTACACAACACTGCATGGACTTTAGCGCATTTCACTCAAACGACAATAACAGAGAGGTGGGTGGGGCGTTCACCACATCGTTACTTCCACAGATACCCAGTGGGTGCCTGTTATGTGCCCGGCGCCAGCCCTGGGTGCCATGGGAATACTGAAGAGAGACTGACATGGATGCTGCCGCCGTCAGGGACCTCCCAGGCTGCTGGAGGAGACATGCCACGGACACAGCCACTAGCGCCACCTACAAAGTGCCGAGTGCCTGTGGACTAGATTGTAAGTTCCTTGAAACCAAGAACAGAGATGACCACTCATATCCTCTGTGCCATGCACAGGGCGTGGTGGGAGTCCATTTTCACTAAACCTGGTCAAATGAATGAGACCAGTCAAGTGCTTCAGAAATTCAGAGTTGAGTTGGGATGAGTGGGGTCACTTCCTGATGGGGTGCACTCGTAGATTCGGGGCTTCCTGAAGGAGGCGACATTTGGACCCAGCAGCTCTCACCAGCCTGTAGAGCTTCACGTGATCTCTCAAGCTCAAACCTTTACAGATTAAAGGTAGATTTGTGGTATCCTTGGAAAGTCAAGTTTATTTCTTAGAACATCAATCTGCATACCTTACAACCTGTACTTGAGTGAAATGTTTTCTCCACCCCAAAGGCCCCTTTTCATTCAGTATTCTTAGTATAAATTAAAAGAGTTTTCTCTTTTTTGTTTTTACTTTATGATTAAAAATGTAACACAGTATCATTATAAATAATTTGGAAAGTAGAAAAAAGTTTGAACAATTAGGAAAAAAGTCAACCGTAATCCCATTACCTAGAGGTTATTCTGATTATTACTTTTGGCATATGTCCTTATGGTATGTTTCTATGTATGTATTTTTAACATTGATAAGCCCATATTAAATACACAGTTTAGAGTTCTTTTCCACTGTCATTAAAAACCCTTAAAAACTTTAAAAAACTACAGAATGTGACATTGTTTGCACTAGAACTTAAATTTTCTTATGTTTGACATTTGGAAGGTTCTCATTGAATGTTAATGTAAATAAAAGATGTAGAAAATGTTGTCTACATTTTGGGTTATTTGCTCAGAATGGATTCCTCAAAAGAGAATTAGGATCTTAGAGCCATATTACCAAATTGCTTTCTAGAAAGTGTGCCCCAGCGTGCACTGCCGCATTGGGTTTGAGAGTGCTCGCAACACTTCAGCTTCCCAGCTCTTCCGGTTACACACCACTGCAGAACAAACGATATCATGGGTCAGGGATTCAGGCACGGCTCAGCCGGTCAGTCCTTCTGCCCTACATGGCCCTGACTGAGGTTTCTTGGTGGTGCTGAGTTGGCAGCTGGTCAGAGGGTCCAAGCTGGCCTCCGCACATGCCTGCAGTCTGGCAGGGATGGCTCGAAGGTCCGGTTCATAACTCCCTTCCCCTGCTCATGTGCTCTCAGGGCCTCGCCACAAGGTCTCCCCCACTGGGCAGTCAGACTCTAGGTGCCACCAGTGAGCCAGGGCTCCCAGAGCCGGGAAGTGGAACCTGCCAGTCTCTTAAGGCACAGCAGCACTTCCACTGCATGCTGTTGGTCGAAGCAACCAGAGAGCTCACCGAGGTTCAAGGGAGGGGCTGAGACCCTGTTTCTTAGGCGTGTGAAACAATTTATAACCACCTGTGATTTGCCACATCAGCATTACGTATTATCACGAGACACATTTATTTGTTTGCTAATTCGAAAGCTAAGATATAATAAACTAGTGTTGCTTTCATTTGAATTTAATCATTCCAGTCTTCAACTTTTACACATATTCTCTCAGTCATTTAAATTTCCCCGCCTGTGAATTTTTTGGTCCTGCCCTTTGGGTCTTTTCCGGCTCTGCCTCTTCAACTGTGAGATGTCAGACAGGTTAGTGGAACTTTCTGCATCCTCACTGCTTCCTCTATAGCATGGGGGTAATAATCTTACCCCTCTGCCACTCTTCAAGGGTTTCTGTGAAGCTCAAATGAGAGACAAAATGTAAAGGGCATATTCAATACCATGCCTGACCCGTGACAGATGCTCAGTACCCGCTATTGTTAATAGTGTCGTCTGTTCAGAGTCTTGTCGTAATACTCAGGTGCCAGGTTGGTGGAAGCACGTGTGGAGAGGACGCAGGGTTCCTGGGTTGCAGGAGAAGGAAAAGCAGAGCATCCTCTGTGCGCCACTTGGTGCCAGTTTAAGCCACAATTCCCTGGCACCTTTGCCCAAGGGCAGGGAGCTGCCGGCTTGTGAGTGGGCACAATGCCATCCTACGAGATGGGAATGAGAACAGGCAGCCAGGGGATCATGTGTGTCCTGCTGTATTTGTTAAACAAACCGTTCCCAGCCGGAGAGCACTAAAACAGCTGTCAATCCTGGTCTTACAAGCCCCTGGTAATAGGAGACGTGCAATCATTAATCTAGCTCTGGGAAGAATTACCTTTCCAACTTTTTTTTTTTTAAAGAAACAGTACAGCACAGCCCACATATGCAGACAGAGGTGGGCATCGAAGTTGATTTATGTCTCATCCATCAAACTGAAATAAATGTTATTCCATGGAAATGAAACCAACACTTGCAGACTGAGGTAGTAAATTCCCTTGCTGAACCCTGACTGAGGGGTGATCCCATTTGTCACTTCCCCCTCTTGTCTGAAGGTGACACTACACCCTGCCACCAGCAGCGTAAGTGCCTTTAGTGGCTCTTCCTCCCCATGAGTGATAATGGGTCATGTATGGCCAGCCACTTGCTTTCTTCCTGATTCCTCTCAACCCCTGGTCACAGCTGGCAGCCTCTTCCAGGGACATCTTGGACCACAAGTCGATCAAGACGCAGCCTTGTCAGCCCCCACATCTCAGGATGCTCCAGGTGGGTGATAGGCCTGGACAAAGAACAGGCACGTGCCAGATGTGGCAGGGAGGGAAGGCATGTGCTCTCCCAGTACCTAAAAACCATGTGACTTGGGCTTCCCGGGTCTCAGTTTCTATGTCTGCTAAATGGGAACACAAATGCCCACCTTGCCTACTTCACAAGAATGTGAAACCACACAAAACAAAGGCCCATGACTATGTGAGATACAATAATAAACGAGGCAAACGTTATGCATTCTTTCTGTATTGTTCTTTTAAAGAGGTTTTCACTCTGATATGTACTTAAACAGGTTTGGAAAGGTTTGATAAATGTTATTTTCCACTTTCCAGAGTGGAAAACTGAGGTGTGTTGAGAGTTAGTGACTCTTGAAGGTCATGGAGTGGAACCCTGGTCTCCTGGTTCTCAGAAGTTCCCACTGGACCACGCTGTCCACCAAGTGGAAGGAGAACACGGGACCTTAATATCTTTCCAGGGCTTTCTTTTCACACCAGTTTACATTGGTAGGTCAGTTCCAGCTGCGCCTCGGTGAGCTGAGGCTCCACTTATACGACTGTAGGCTTCTCACCTGAGGAAGCCCTTCAAAGTCCACGCTTCATCTTTTTCAGTTTGTAGAGCTCTGGATAGGGAGGCTGGGTCATTTGCAGAGGCTCAGACTGGGAGTGTGTTGTGAGTCCTGGAATGGCAGAAGCTCTACAGCACAGACCCAGAACTGTCTGTCGGCAGAATTGGGTTTTACTGAGTAACTTAACCTCTCCAAATCTCAATGTCTTCATAAATGAAGGGGACTAAGTCGTGCTGTGTGTGGCTTTGGGGCTCAAGCCATTCTCTGTATATAAAGTATCAGACCCAGTGCCTGGCTCTGAGTCGGCGGTAGTGCTGTTCTTCCTTCTTTCCTTCATACCATCACTGCCTTGCCTTGCCTTGCCTTGCCTTTCTTTTTTTTTTTTTTTTTTTTTTTTGGAGTCTCAGTCTGTCGCCCTGGCTGGAGTGCAGTGGTGCGATCTCGGCTCACTGCAACCTCCACCTCCCGGGTTCAAGTGATTCTTCTGCCTCAGCCTCCTGAGTAGCTGTGACTACAGCCACGTGCCACCACACCCGGCTACTTTTTGTATTTTTGGTAGAGACGGGGTTTCATCGTGTTAGCCAGGATGGTCTCGATCTCCTGACCTCGTGATCCACCCACCTCAGCTTCCCAAAGTGCTAGGATTACAGGCGTGAGCCACTGCGCCCAGCCTTCCTTTCCTTTCTTTCATTCCCTTTTTCTTTTTTCCCTACGGATCTTGGAAATATCTCAAATATAAACCAGAATATCTTAAACTTGAGGATGTGTTGAGCAGATACATGAATGCAACGCCAGTGATCCAGTAGATAAAATGGGAAAGTAGAGTGCTCCCCCTAGAGCTTGGGAGGGGCCAGGCTGGCCTCCGAGGATGGTGAAAAGCAAGAGGGAAGTGACTGTTCACGTGGTCCAGTGCGCTCCACTCCAACATTCACTAACGGGAACATGGCTCCTCACGTGCTGGGGAGGGAAATAATCTCAGAGGCACTGAACACTGCTCCTACTTTTCCAAGCTAACCATGTGTGACCTGGGCAGGTCCTCAGGCCCTGTGGGGTCCAGCCTCAGCAGAGTGTCACATCAGAAACTTTCAAGCAGCAACAAATGACACCACGAATCTCAGTCTCCTTTGGAATAATAATATAATTTGGAGGTCATCCAAATTATAATATCTAGAAATACTTCTTTAAAAATCCCTTTTCCAAAACAAGTAATTCCATCAAAAAGTGTACTAAGGACATGAATAGAATAGCCAACAAACATATGAAAAGATGCTCAACATCATTCATGATCAGGAAAATGCAAATCAAAAACCACAATATGACACCACCTTACTCCTGCAAGAATAGCCATCATGTAAAAACAAAACAAAACAAAATACATGCTGGCATGGATGCGGTGAACAGGAAACACTTCTACACTGCTGGCGGGTATGTAAACTAGTACAACCACTACGGAAAACAGTGTGGAGATTCTTTAAAGAACTAAAAGTAGAACTACCATTTGATCCAGCAATTCCACTACTGGGTATCTACCCAGAGGAAAAGAAGTCATTATATGAAAAAGATACTTGCGCACACATTTATAGCAGCACAATTTCCAATTGCAAAAATATGGAACCAGTCCAAATGCCCATCAACTAACAAGTGGATAAAGAAAAAATACATATATATATACGTGTGTATTAAATATCACATGTTCACACACTATATATATATACACACACACACACACCATGGAATACTACTCAGCCATAAACAGGAATTAAATAATGGCATTTGCAGCACCCTGGATGGAGCTGGAGACCATTATTCTAAGTGAAGTAACTCAGGAATGAAAAACCAAACATCGTATGTTCTCACTTATAAGTGAGGACATAAAGGCATAAGAATGATACTGGACTCTGGGGACTTGGGGGAAGGGTGTGGGAGGTGAGGGATAAAAGATTATACTTTGGGTACAGTGTACACTGCTCGGATGATGGCTGCACCAAAATCTCACAAATCACCACTGAAGAACTTGTCCGTGTAAGCAAACACCACCTAGTTTCCCAAAACTATTGAAATAATAAATCAATAAAACTATTTTGCCTTCCTTTTTTCTCTCCAGTTTTTACACAATCGCTCTCAAACTCTAAATACTTCACTCTCAACATTCTGCCTCCAAGAGTCCCAGAAGCCCCAGCCCATGTGCCTTCTAAGTCTCTCCCTGGCTTCCCTCTTCTCCCTCGCTCTCCAACCCTGCGTCTCTCCACTCCGTCTTCCAGTGCTGTGTCTCAAAGTCTGGGAAGTGTGTGGGGGAAAACAGAACTCTCCTCAGAGGACAGGAGAAGAGGAGATGCGCCAAGGAGAGATGGGACCTGGGGGTGTCAGGCGACTGCGTGGGAATATCACAGGTGAGTATCCCATTACCATCCCCTGCCTGTGCACCAGCAAAGCTCCCAGCATGTGCTGCTCAGGAAAGCCAAGATGATGGAGCAGAAACAGGACTTGGTGTTCCCCTGATATTCCTCTAGTGTTCCCCTGGTATTTCCCTAGTGGTATTTCTCTAGGGAACGGCAGGCAAGGGTCCTGTGTGCACAGCCAGGCTGCAGAGAGATCCCTGGGACTACATAGATAGACACAAATTCTTTTAAATCCCTCCCTTTTGGTTTAAAGTACTAGGTGATTTTAAAATGCTCTGTGTAACCAGAAATACATTTTGTAAATTTCTCTAAAACTTAGATACTAGGTTTCCGTCCCAAAGACATTTTTATATCTCCCTGAATAGAATAAAGTTAAATCAAGGCTTATCATATTCCAGGCCATAAGGGAGCCTCTCATCTCCTGGATGAGTTGTCGTCTCACCTGATTCTATGCCATGTGCTTGACAACATCAGTGCCTTTCCAAATCGTTGCCTTCGGCTTGGTTTTACCGCCTTGCATTGTTGCACTTCATATCACTGAGCTTAGCTGCAAGAACTGAACAGTGGCTTGTAACATCCCTGTGCCTTCATTCAGCTTAATGGTCAATGAGCCTAGATACAAGGGATCCCTTCTGAAGGGCAGGAGGATATTATGGGCACTACTGAATATTTTTAGAGTGGGTGGGTTTTTTTGTTTTTTGTTTGTTTGTTTGTTTTGCTTTGCTTTGTTTTTTGGAATGCGGACTTTTTGATACAGGCTGAGCATCCCAAATCTGAAATCTGCAATGCTCCAAATTCTGAAACTTTTTGAGCACCAACATCACACTCAAAGGAAATGCTCATTGGAGCATTTTGGGGTTCAGATCTCAGGATTGGGGATGTTCAACCAATAAGTATAACGCAAATATTCCAAAATCGGAAAAAATTCAAATTCTAAAACGCTTCTGGTTCCAAGCATTTCAGAGAAGGAATATTCCGCTTGCACTAACTATGCCACGTAAGTAACATTGCGTATTAAGTGTGTATGTGTGAGAGCATGTGCGCATGTGTGTATGTGGGTGTGTTTCAATTGGCTGTAAGAACAAGGTTGGGAAGCCAGCCTTTTAAGCTCACCAAGTTACTGTTTTTCACCAACACAGTTGTTACTAGCAGTGACATCTGCCATGGCTGGGGCACTTTGTTTTAAACTGCTTGACCTGCATTACCTTATTTGGCTTCCACAAAAACCCTGAGGTCTTTCTGCTGATGCTTCCCTTCACAGGAAGTTGCTATGTTTAACATGGTGGGCTGCAGAGGAGGAGGCTGTACCTCACGGTCCAGGCAGATGTGCCTTCAAAAGTTCCAGGCAAGCTACCAACTTTTCCTGCCAGAAGGGCTGTGGTACACTGTGGCTCTGCCATATCCCAGTCAGGCAGCTGCTGTGACCCTGAACTGTCCTGGTCCCTCTGCCCTGTTTCTTCCCTGAGAATTGTGGGTTTTAAACTAGACCCCGGAGTGTTACAGCCAGAAGTGACTTTAAGGCTCACACAGCCCAAAGCCCAAGAGATCACGTGACTTGCCCAAGGTCACACTGAAGGTTGGTGACGAGGCTGGGACTGGACCCCCGGCCTCCTGGTTCCCACTGCCCTGGGGGTCTTCATGTCCTCAACACAGAAGGCACCTGTTCTAAGGAACTCACACGCACACCTCTGGAAATGCAAGCATCGCCCTTTCCCAAGTGTCCCCACCTCTGCACTGGAGACATCATGCTTTCTAAGAATGAGGCAGTTTTGTTTTAAGCAGTGACTCCGGAGAGTGTGGGGAATTTTGTCCCCTCTCTGTATCTGTTCCCCGTCCCCCGCCCCCTGCCCCGCCAAAATCAGCCTGGCCAAGCTAGTAGAAAACCTCGGCTTATAACGCCCTGTGCCCCTCCTGCCCCAGGACAGTCCACCCCAGAGAGATGCGGGCTGTCTTCAGCTCCCAGGGCCTCGCTGTGCCCCTCCTGCTGCAGATGGCCTTATCCCTAGCAGGGCCACACCCAGGAGGAAGAGCGGGAGCTGTGCCCCAGGGTTCTCCCATCCTGAACAGCTCTGTTTGGATGGCAGAAGAGCCATGGTGAGAGTGCCACAATCTCTTCTGGCTGGTATTTCTTAAACATCCTCACATCTGTCCAGTTCCCCCTTCCCCAGGCTGGAAACCTGGAATCCTGCTGAGCGGTGTCTGGTCCCCACTTCTCCTGGCGCCAATCGACAGCCACAGGACTCTTGCTAGCCATGCTCTCCCCAGCCATAGCATCAGCTGCAAACCTGAAGGCTCCCCACACTCGGTGGGGTCTTTGCTCCTCCATCCACCTCGCCCCCAGCTGCTCGCTCTCACAGGTATGAGGGTTTCCTTCTGAAAGGCAGTAGTAGCAGTAGTACGAATACAGGAGTGCCACGCCAGCTGCATTGCTCAAGCCACACTGGGCCTTCCTAGGACAGGCTGTGACATGCTGTTCCCTGTGACTAGGACACTGTTCCCTCACTCTTCTTCCCCCAGCCATAGCCAACACAGCTCAGGCACCAGCTCCTCCAGGAATCCTGCCTGACCACTCTCATCCCATCCCTGCCTCAAGTTGGCCACACAGGGAACCCCTCCTTTGTGCTTTCCTTCATTCAGCAAACACCTGTTGGCTGTCTCCGGTGTGCTGGGCCTGTGCTGGGCACCAGGGATGCAAAAGCACACAGGACATGGTCCCTTGCCTGCAGAGAGCACACAGTCTACTGGCCAGGAGCCAGATATGGGAGAAAACAGGACGGTCCTGCTTCCAGAACTTTCTGTGCCTGTGCTGTCTCCCTGTGTTGTTTTTTTATCTCTCCTACTGTGCACTTGTGGCACCCTTAGGAGGGTCTTAGCCCTGTTCATATCCTTACACCGAGCACCATTTCTAGCATAAATTACCCTACGCCCTCAATGAATGCACAAGGACTGAATCAACAAATGGGCTTAGCTGTGTGTTCTCTGCAGGTTAGTGCCACCACTGTCCTCTTTAAGAGGTTGCTGATGTCCCTGTCATGCATGTGTGCTGAAAGAAATCCCTTATTTAGAGTTCCCTGAGCAAATGCTCTGGGGAGAAACCAAGGGGGTCTCTCTTCTGAATAGATGCCTGTTGAAATACATGCTTTCTGCTAGTGAGCACTTTTCTTGCAAACTTGAGTCTTAGGTTAGGTTCCTCCAAGACAAGAATTCCTGTGCAAGAGATTTGTGAAGGAAACGCTCCTGGGACACGGGTGGGAGTTGGGGCAGGGAAAGGGAAGATGCCACACACACCAGGGTGCAATTTTAGGAGAGCTCCTGGCCTCAGCCTGCTCCTGTGAGGAGCCTGAAGAGTGAGTCATACCTCAGCCTGGAGGGTGTCATGGCATTGGGTGTCATTGTCCTGCACCCAGTTATTGGCTCTGAGCCCCAAGAAACACAATCACTCAGGCCTTTTGGGCTCCTGGACACGTGGGCAAAGTGATTTTAGTAGCCCTTGGACAGGCCTCCAAAGGGGCCACAGGTACAGGGGTGGGCAAGAGAGACAACAGCTGGGGGCCTGAGAGGGGTACAACAGTGTCCTCTACAGCTTTTGGGGACAAGACCAAAGAGTCCTGGGGGTGAGGGAGCCCCTTTTTCTATCTTTACTTCAGGGTCTGTGTTTAACTGACAAATACTCGCTCAGCAGCAGCCTGGTCTGCAGCCGAGTCCTCCTGCCTGGACGATGAGAAATAATGCCCGGGGCGTGGCCTAAAACCCACAGGCGGGGCTCTGTTGTCCAGCGCTAAGAGAGACCTGACTCTCAGCTTCACATTGTTTTCTGAGGTGAACGGTATTTATCACGCCGTATTGGGTAGGAGCAGACAGGAACCCTGTACCTCATCCAGAAGGACAGAGAAAGATCTTTCTCAAGAGCAAAGTATGTCCCTCAGATGTCTGGCAAATGAGTGGAGATTATAAATGAGAAAGTAGCCGGCCAGGCGCGGTGGCTCACGCCTGTAATCCCAGCAGTTTGAGAGGCCGAGGCAGGTGGATCACCCGAGGTCAGGAGTTCGAGACCAGCCTAGCAAACATCTCTACTAAAACACAAAAAATTAGCCAGGTATGGTGGTGTGTGCCTGTAATCCCAGCTACTCAAGAGGCTGAGGGAGGCGAATCCCTTGAACCCAGGAGCTGGAGGTTGCAGTAAGCCGAGATCACACCATTGCACTCCAGCCTGGGCGAAAGAGCAAGACTTGTCTCAAAACAAGAAAAAAAAAAAAAAAAAAAAGAAGGTAGCCAAGGATGCCTCAGGAGCTGAGCGCGGAGAGACCAGAACATGTGTTCCGTCTTTGTCATGAGTCTATTTCTAGAAAAAGACTATTTTTTAAAACAGTCATCAAAAGCTATCATAGATGCCATGGCCAAAACATTTTCGTAGGACATACTGTTACCACCTCACTGCCTACTGCTTCCAGTTCTTAGGTGTAAATTTTTTTTTTCAGAGAAATGAAAACTAATGTTAGAAAGAAGCACTTGGGGAATGATACCACTTCACTGATTTTATAAGTGTTTACAGCAGATGCTGCCTTGGTGGAACGTTTGGAGGGGAAAAGAGAGCCTCCCAAAGTCTTTATAAAAGGTAGCAGCGCCCCTGACACAGAGCGGAAGGGAAACCGCAATTAAGAGCATCAAACTCGGGTGGAAAAAAGGGTGGTTGGAGAGGGTGAGGGGAGGCAGAGAATGCATGAAAAGATGTTATTCCCACTACTACTGATTACAGAGATCAACCAAATCCTCCCACGCCGGAAAGAACAAAGTACTCATTTTTTAGCAACCCAAGAACAGAAGAAGAGGATATTGGCGGAACCTCTTCATATTAAAGACCAATTAAGTTATTAGGCAATTTCAGAGAAGTTCCAACAGAACAGAGCCTTTCTCTTACATTGCAAAATACCTCTGAGCACTATATGAAATCACAAGATACAACATGGTTGTGTTACTCGTTATTTCTTTGGCCGTTACATTCACTCATTCCTCCAACAAATGTTTATCAAGTAACCTCCATGTGCAAGTCATGGAAAACGATTTGATGGACACAGAATCCTCCAGAAGAAATAATCTAAGATCTGGTGTTAGAAAACCTCGATTGGAGTCACCACTTTGCTGCACACATGATTTTTAACATGCCACTTAAATGCCAGTTTTTGGGCCTTAGTTTTGTCATCTGTAAAATGATGATCTAATACTGCTTCACAGAGTATGGGAAGTGTCTCTGTAAGTGCTAAAGTCCTTTACAAGGGTCAGTTGCTGTTGTTTTTGTAAGTCTCCTAGCAGGATGGGGTGACCACATTCCTGGTTACCTACAACAGTCTCAGTTGCACCTGTTCTCCCAGCCCCTTTTCATTCTTATGGGAGTCCAAGTTTGGCAAATAACTGATATGATCCCCTACTGATAGGGTCATCTGTGTAGGAGAAAAGCATGCGACAAGGACCAGAGTTCTAATTTTATTGCTCAGTTGTAGTGGATTTCCATATCTTACTATCTGTTCATGGAGGTTTCTTGCTGCCTAACAATACCTTGCTCTTTTTGAAGGTGCAGCCAACTCGGCTGTGAAAATTCAATGTGTGCCCAGAAGTGGGTACTCTGCTGTGCATTTGCACAGAAGTTTCTCATGAAAAGAAACAATTTGTGGAGCACCCGTCGTGAATACAGAATTTGGACATAAAGAAATGTTCTCCTGCATAATGGTATTCTTCAATTCACAAATGGAAATGTTATATTTCAAGGCAACAGTGTTGTGGGCCTTTACAATAAGCACAAAGCACTACCCCAGTCTGGCAATAGCTGAAAACCCAGGGGATTTTGGTCTTAACAGGTAGAACTGGGCTGCTAAATTGTGGCTGAGTGTGAGACACCGGCCGTGGGTTGGATCTTGCACTTCAAGAGCCCTGTTCCCAGAGCCCTGGGCTGTGTTTCTCAATCTCACCCAGCTTCTGTTTCCTGACTGGGGGAGCAGATGATTCTTTTACCTGCCTCTTGGTATTGCTTTGAGGGTTACAAAGGCTGATGCATGGAGTCTTTAGCACAGCACCAGATACATGCAGATTGTCCATAAGTTGTAGAAAGTCTTATCATTCTCCACTGGGCTGCTCCCAACAGAGCACTCTGCAATGGTTAACTTGAGGGGACCAACCCCTGCTATGCCCTCTCTCCTTTGGCCTTGTTTCCAAATATTTGTAGGAGTTGTCCAGACCAAAGCCTTTCAAATATGGGCAGTGAGTTGCAACCCTGTCTGTATCAGTTAGCCATTGCCACAACGATGCTGGGTAACAAACTCCCCCACAAAACGTGGTGGCTTAAAACAACAATGATGCATTCTCACCAATGTGTGGGGCAGCTGGTATCAACTAATCTAGGCTGGGCTCTACTCCAAACTGCTCTGGTTGGGGAAATTTTGGCAGCAGCTCTACCAGTACATGGCTCTCATCCTGCTCCTGTAACCAAGGGCCTCTCCAGGGCATGTGCTTCTGATGACAACAGCAGGAAGTACTCGAGGGCTCGTGGAAACCCTCCAGGTCGCCTAAGGGGTAGGCTCAAAACCAGTCGCTGCCACTTCTGCCCAGATATCATTAACAAGAGCAGGTCATGTGGCCAAGTCCAAGGCCAAAGGACAGGAGCACTCCCTTAAAAGGGTCATGGCAAGGGTGTGCTGGTAGAGAGGTGGGAAGAACTGGGGCCAATAAATCAACCAACTGCACATTCTATCTCATCTTTTGCAGAAAAGGGATGGAACAAATTTGGAGCACCTACTGTGGGCCAGGACTCATTTAAGCTTCAAGAAACCTAGGGAGGAGGCAATTTCTCTCCATCTTATGGGTGAAAAGACTAAGGGTGAATACTGAATTGATTCACTTTTGCCACACTCCCAGATGTCTCCATTTCTTTCGCTCACAATGCTATTGGTAAGCAGTTTGGGCTGGACTCAGATGGACACCCTTCTGATGGTCTCAGCGAGACACTACCCACTCATGGTCAGCTAGGAATCAAGTGGAGGCTGGCTGGTCTCACCCACCTGTCTGGTAGTCGATGGCTATGGGCAACACGAATGGCTGGGGCATGTGTTCTCATGAACCCAGCTTCCCAGGGCAGCAAGACGGCCAGCCCCAAAGTGTGAACACTTTTTAAAGCCTTTGGTAGCTTGTTTGCTAATGTCCCAGGAGCCATGTAAGACATAAGGCCAGTGCAGAGCCAGCATGGGAGGGGACTATCCAAGGGGCAGATAGAGGAAGTTAAACAAATTATGGCCGTTTTTGTAATCTGCGACAAGAACCCTGTTCAAGGAACACACTAAATGCATGGCAGAGCTTCCTCTTTGATCTTCTGAGCTGACAGGCATGTGGTGAGCACAGCCTCATGTGTCCCTAATGTGTTCCAGACACACTTAGCACTTCCCACACAGCCACGTAAACTGCCTGGTCCTCATTGAACTTTCCACTCTGACGGATCCTGAGAGGCATATGTCTCAGGAGTTAAATACAAATGAACAAATAAATGTATTTACACAACCTTTGGAAAAACAATGTAAATGTCTTGGAAGCAAAATTTATTTTCAGAGGAAGAAATCTTGTTTATGTGATTCTAGATTAATTCTCAGAAAGCGTTTCTACAACGGAAGCAGTGAATTCTATATGTCTCTGGCCTCATGCCCACAGCAGTGCACCAACTTCTCAAGGCATTGTTGGGCTTGGTTTCCAAAGAAGTGCCAAGGAGTCACTGAGGGTGCCCAGGTTTTAGGAAGTGAGCTTTGACTCTGTAGCTGTGTTTAAACAAATTCACCCATTTTGTATCATATATCTGGAAAGGGCAAAATCATTTTCCAAATTGGAGAGGATGGAGAAGAGGGGAAATGTGTTCGGTGTTATTGCAATTAGTCACGCTTTGGAATATCCTGGGGAAAGTCGACTCTTGACTTATTATTGACATAGTGAAGTGGAGGAGGTTAAAAAGAAGTCTGCAGGCACCATTAATTAACCTCTCCATTATTTTTATTTCCCTGTGCATTTTTCTGATGGACAGAAGATCAAGGGGTCAAACCCTGTTAGAGCTGCAGGCATCTCAGCACTCACAAAGCCCAAGCCTCTTGCTTTCCAGAGACGAGAGGAATTGTTGTCACTCTTCACAATCACAGCAGGCTTTCAGGTGGGCACAGATCCTGGGCCCACAGCGCTTGTGAGGCAGGTCCCCTCCTCCACCTCGTACTATTTCTCCAAAGGCTGCTCATACATTGCTAATCCTCCTCCAGGAAGCCTTCCTGGATGTATTTCTACTTCCTCTGTAACCCACAGCTTTTCTTGGTGCCTCCTTGTTGTGGATTCTGGGGTACTCTGCCCAGATCCCCTCTTTAGGACCAAAGCATACATTCCCCCAGCTGTTCCCAGCTGTAGCCCTCACTGGAAATTGCATTTAGCCTCAGGGAATAGCCTAGCCCAAGGTAATGGCTCCTGCAAAGGCAGCCTATGACTGGTGACTGGCTGAAGCAGGGAGACCAAGCCCAGCCTACTTCCCTCCATTTGGGGACAATGCTGAAGGGCCACCCTGGCTTCGGAGCTCCCATCAGAGCAGCTGGGCCTCTGTTGTATCTGTTGTAGATCCACTTCTCCTTCTGCCCAATCCTTACTGCCTTATGGGTCCATCTCTCAAGAAACCTACACGCAGCTCTCCACCTCAGAGTCTGTTCCAGGGAACTCATCCTGAGACACTCCTTCCTGGCATCCCATGTCTCATTTTAAGTTTGCTAACTGGGTTCTCCGACACTGGGCTCACCCCAGTATATATATTTAAAAACCAGAATGGCTAAAAAGGAGGAAAACCGCAATTGTAAAATTGCCCACAATTTTCTCCTTCGCTTTAGGTGGAGGTCAACTTTGCCTCTGGGGAAAGATTGCACACCCATCTACTGGAGGGTAGAAAGGACACTTCAATGTCCTTGTGATCATGCAGAGAAGACCCCAAGCCCACACTGGCATGGAGAGGATGAGGCCACAGTGCAATCGATCAAGCACTGTGTGTTGATGCTCAAGGTTGTCTGCACCAGGCAAGGAGTTCCTTCTCAACTGAGATCACCATGATGCTGTTGGGAAAGCAGTCATGAGGGAAATGTGGGTTTCTTTCCTCCTCTGAGCTGAATCCACTGAGGGTTGGAAGAATATAATGAAAACTGTCCCATCGCTCCTCTGGGAACCTGGCCAACCCTGTTGAGAGTAGTGTCTGGGCTGGACACCTAACGAGAGCCAAAAGGGGATCCCATGAAGGCCACAACCAATGCACTCTAGATGTTGGTTCAAGAGGTGATTTAAAAATTGTTCTCAACTGCACTGTAAACCCTGATGCTACCCCCAGATCCCCATGGTCATCAGCATGGTTTGGTCTTTGCTAAACTTTGTGGAATTAAGTTTAAGTGCCCATGTTCACCCTTGGGATGTATAAGGAGAGCTCTGGCAGCCTAGATCATGACTGTGGCATGAGGGAGTGGACACAAACAGCCGAGGTGCTAAGATTCAGTTCAGGTGGGCTCACTGAGCCAGTGTATTTCTTGGAGACTTTCAGAAACCCTTGGAGAGGGAGTGAGGGTTCTGACAAAAACAGATGTCCTGAGTTTCAGGAGGGCCTGGGACTTGTTGGCTGGGTACTGAAAGGAAGCTGCATCCTGGAAACCTTGGGTCTATTGGACTCTGGTTAGTTGGGCTATTTCCTTGACTGAGTGTGTAAGCTCCCCGCAAGCAGGAACCGTGCTTCATTCCTTTCTCGGGTTGTCCACAGTGCCTAGTACAGTGTTTGCATATTGTGGGGTCTGATGTGATCTTCAATTTTGGGCCCCAAACCTGTTAACAGAGAGCACAGTGATGCCTCAGAGAGAATGTGGCTTGGCAGGGTCACAGAGCAAGTGAGTGGCTGGATCCCCAGCTCCCAAGGAGCTTGCAGTCTTCAGCCACCTCTTACTGCTCAGGAACAATGGGTGCCATGAGTAGAACTAGAGTCAGCTTCAACCTCTGGGAGGAAGGATTTGGTGTGTTCCCTTCCACCAAGGATGCCCTGCTGAGCACCTAAAAGCTGGCAATTCCCAGCCCATGATCTCTGTGGTGGGCAGAGTTCTAAGATGGCCCTCAGTCTTATGTAATTCCCTCTCATGTGTATATGATAGGACTCCTCTGATTATGTCACATGCTGTGGCAAAGGGATTTTGCAGCTGTGATTAAGGTTACTAATCAGTTGACCCTAAGATGGGGATATTATGTGGATGGGTCTAACACAACCAGAAAGTTTTCTCCAGCTGGTGGTAGAAAGGGAAATCAGCAAAAGGTAAGCAAAAACAAACAAACAAACAAACAAAAAACAACCACTGTTGTTGACTTTGAAGATGCAGGGAGCCACATGTAAAAGCTGGATAGCAGCCTGTAGGAGTTGAGAACAAACTTCATCCAACAGTCAGTAAGGTCAGGGGGACCTCAGTCCTACAACCACAAGGAACTGAATTTGGCAACAACCTGGATAAGCTTGGAAGCTGATTCTCCCCCCAGGGCCTCCAGCAGCTGGTACTTTGATTTCTCTTGTGAGATCCTAAGCAGAGCCCGTGTGAGCCCAGTGGATTTCTGACCTATAGAATTGTGAGATAATAAATGGGTGTTGTTTTAAACCACTACAGTTGTGAAAATTTGTTGCCTAGCAATAGAAGGCTGACATTGTCTTTGAAAACTCTTCATAGAATGGAGCATGGACAAGGTTTGAATTCCTATTATACTTCTCCTTAGTTGCACAACCCCTGAGTCTCAGTTTTCTCATCTACTGAGTGACAGATATAACACCCACATCTCAGAGTTGTCCCAGTGACTGCAGTCTGAGGACTTGGAGTTCAATAACTTCCTTCCTCTCAAGGTGGCTGCTCTTGGGAGAGTCATTTACCCGCTCTGCACCTTAGTTGTCTCCTCTGTGAAATGGGTCACATTAATCGTCATCTTACTGTTGTTCTAAAGATTATATCAAATGAGATAATGGATGTATAAGGCATGACACCAATGTTTGTTATTTACACCCCCAGTCTGAGCACAAACCACAGACATCATACACCCAAGAACAGGCCATAAACGTTCACTTTCTGCAAGCCTATCATCAAGCACCACCATTTTTGTATAGTTCAGGGCCCTCTAATTCAGAAATGTATTTAATGTTTAAGGAAAATTGCCTAGATACCATGATAACCCTTTGAGTAGTGTTGTACCTTATGCAATATTTTATTTGGTCAAAAAATAAGGCATCGTGGAAGCTCAGAGGAGGTCCTGAGCTTTGAACTCACTCTCAGGAGTGAGCATGACTGGCTCAGTCCCGATAGGAAAGAACCTTCTCCAAACAACTCCAAGCACCAAAAAAGGTTTTTCTGTAAGAAGTTGTCAAATCATAAACTATGTTGTCATTCATCCTTTCATGCAGATCCCCTCCTGTGTTGTCCCACAAGGAAAGCTCCTGATTAAGATGTAGGGGCTGTAAATCAGGAGAAGGCACCGGCGTGTTCTACATGAGGGAGCCATATGGCTGACTGCATCGACTGCTGGGGATGTGACCATCACCCACTCATTGCGCCATATCTGAGCGCCAGCATCCTCTATGGTGATTCATGGGTGCCCTGATCACAGGCCCCATGTTATCTAATAGATTCCTGAAGTTTTCCACCAAGCATTTTATTTTAAATGACAGTTATTTCTATTAATGGGTGGGCCCTGTCAGTTTCCTGACCCCGGTCGGGAAGGATGTCTTTCTGTTCAAATGGCAGTCATCATTTCTGTGAAGCCATGCATGCAAAGAAGGCAGCCAGAGCAAGGCACCTCGCGCAGGGCTGTCATTCAAGTTGACATCTCCATGTTGGAGCATTTTTGCAAAGTTTTCTCCATGTGACCTGCAAGTTAAAGATCAGGGGGCTCCCTTCATCCAAGTCATCCATGTGCCAATCATCCTTACCTAAAAATGAAAGTTACAAATAAGCCAGCGCTGCTATTTATACCCTCCTGCCTGGCCCATCTTCCTCCTGTCAATCTTGGTCTTTCATTATGGATACATACGCAGCACCTCTTCTCCATCGAGATCACAGATTAGCTACTCCCACTTCTCTACTGTTTGTTTTTCCCTTACCTTTTGTGATGTTTTATAAAATAACCACGTTCTCCTGGCCTTCAGGGTTTTTTCTATTAATAGAAGATAAATTTTTTTCCCTCTCCTCTGTCCTTCCTTTCTTCTCTCCCTTCTTTCTTCCTTCCTTCCCTCTCTTTTCTTACTCCTTCATTATTTCCTACCTTCCATCTTCCTTTGTCCATCTTTCCTCTCTTGCTGTTTCTTCCCTCCCTCCCTCCCTTCCGTCGTTCCTTCCTTCCTTCCTGCCTGCCTGCCTGCCTTTCTGCCTTCCTGCCTGCCTTCCTTCTTCGGTGTCCTCCTCATCCTCCTTCCCTTCCACTTCTTCTCGGTCCTCTTCCTTTTTCTTTGTTCTTCCTTTATTCCTCCCTTTTCCTGATATTTTCAAGCAGGAAGTTAGGAAATGGCCTGTCCTTGCCCAGCCCCTTCCTGTAGACCTGCTTGCTGCCAGCCCCACGTGGAAGGCCCTGTCTCCCCATACATCCTGTCCCAGGCATCTTGCCCAGAGGCCAGTCTGAACCCTGAGCCCAACTGACACCGTTCCACTTGCCCTTGACTGAGCTGCTCACTTCTGATGGATTCATTTCCCTGATAGGACTTTCTTTGCCTCTCCCCTCAGGTCGCCATCCCCTCTCCACCTGGGGGCCTTTGCTTCAGCACCACAGGAGATCTTTCCTAGCTCATCCAATAAAAGCACCCTGCATAAATAGCTTGTTTATTCACTCAACCAGTATTCACTGAGCACCTTCCACCTGCCAGGCTCTGCAGAGGCGCTGAGGAGAGTCAGGCAGTCACAGATCCGACGCACAAGAAGCGTGATGTTTCCTAGGGAAAACAGACAGTAAGCAAATATCTACCTAGACTTATTAAACACAACCATGATGCGTGTCACAGAGGAAGAGTCTGTCATCAATCATACACGTCCTTTTGTGCCCCTCTCCCCACGTGGTCCCCCGGGTGCTGATGGTCATTAGAGGTGCCCGTCCTTGAAAAACGTACTCTGTGGAGTATGTGGCGGGGGAAGGTTTAAGACCTCCCCGCCCTGGAGGTGAGTCTGCTGGCCTGGTGATTTATGGACCCCTCCACTGTGCCCAGACATCTTCCGAGGGCTGATCTGGATGCCACGAAACAGAATAGGAAAAGGTCCACTGTGCCGTGTGGTCCTTCCCGGGGAGCTCAGGCCTGTTTACTGGCCACGTCTGAAGTGTTTTGTACCGTCTCAAGTGTGTTCTCAAGTGTTTTGTTCTGAAGTGAAGCGTGAATGCATTTTTTCAACCTCCTCTTCCACACGGGAGCCGCTGCTTGCCGGCACACGCTCACCAGCCATTTGCACTCACCTGGGGCAAAGCTTAACTATAGATTTTGATACACGAACGTGAGTACTGAGCTGTGAGAGCCCAGAGGTGCCTGTACAACTACAGAAAGGAGAAAAAAAAAGTGAGAGTTTTAAAAAGCACAAGAGCAGCGGGAAGAGGAAAGACATTCATTTATTAACTTCATCAGCCTCACTTTTCTCATGTGCAAAATGGGGGTGCTGATTGTACAAGAGATGCTTCTAAAGCATTGCACATATCATGTGCCAAACTAAATGTCAGTCTTCTTTCCCTGATATTTGCAGTTAGAAGTCCCGATGGAGAATGTGGCTGTAACTGTGGAAACTGTACAGAAAGCCTTGGCATTCGTCGGGGTGGGCTCTGGAGGGCCCCACTGCTAGGGAAACTGCAAAAAGATCTTCAATATTCAAACAGGATGGGGAGAAGGTCGGGGGAGCATGCACACATTCCTTTTTCTACTTCATCCTCTACCTGGTGGCTGTCACAGTGAAAGGAGGTCATGGGGGTAAACTGAGGAAGCTGGACTGAACTGGAGAGACTGGCCGCACTGTAGGGAGGCGGGTTTGCATTTTGCAAGCCAGTCTTGATGTCTTCCACACAGACAGTGGCAAACCAAGATGCACAGCAACCGTCTGAACTTTTCTGTGAGGCGTTTCTCCTCATAACTTCAGAAATTTACTGTCTGTGCAAAACTGAGCAGAGGCAGACATTACTAACCTAATTGATGAGATGTCATCAGGAAATCACAATACTTTACCTGGATGACTGGCTCCAAAGAATGAAGAGTTAAAAAAAGAAAGAAAGAAAAAGAAAAAGGAAAGCTACGATTAACTTTTAAACTCAAACAGCAACCAGAAGTCAGACAATTAAATGGGGAAGCCATGCACAAATGTCACACACAGAGGAGGAGATCAAAGAAAACAGCAATCTCTGATAAAGATCAAGAGGGACAACTCGGGTTTTTATAGCATCTGCCGACAAATGGCTCAAGTGGAAAAAACACACGGTAGCTTGATTTCTCAATATGCTACAGAACGGCCTGTGATGCTACAGAGATCAAAGGCTAGCCTGGGAAACAAAATGCCACAAGAAATGACACACTCTTTGTTTTTTGTTATTATTTTGTGGGGCAATTTGTATTTCAGACCCATGACTCAAGGAGTCGGAAATCTACGAGCCAGTGTGGAGAGAGGTCGGTCAGCTGGCTGAACGGCAAGGAATAAAAATTACACACTTAGAAATTCATTCCATTCCTTCTCGGCTTACTCCCATGGAATAAAGAAGGTGATAAAAGACCTTTGTAAATTACATGGCATCTCCATTAAACCTTCACAGGTCTGAGGCAACACTGTGTTTTCGGAGTGTGATACTGTGTAACTGTGTGTGCACATGCCAGCTGCTCTGTCATTGTCATTCCTGGTGTTTTATCCTCTCCTAATGTATCTCTATCCCCTGGATTTTCTCCCTCCAAGTTTCTCTTCAACATCATCTTTTTCATCATCTAAGTCTGGTCTTCTTTGAATTGCCCATAGTGACATCTGTGTCCACAGCACTGAAAACCATCCATCTCCCGGATCTGTCCCAATGTGTAGACATTTGGCAGCAGGTAAATAAAAGACCCAGATGTGCAACTTCTTTGCTTTTCATCTGGAACTCTGGCATAATGTACAGATATCTTGAACGAAAGCTAGCCTATATTCTTTTGATTTTCCACATGTGGTTATCATTATATTATTATTTATTGTGATCTTTGTACAATTTACCGATTATCTAGGTAGCCATCAACAGGCATAATAATATGGTTAGTATTTGTACAAACAATTATCCTTCGAATATAAGTTAGTAAATGGATTACAGATGAATCCAGGAATATTTTGGCAAATATCCCTGGGAAGCTGTGTTGGGACTAAAGCCACGTAAAGCGCAGGATTCTGGCTAGGGGATTGATGATGTGTTTGAAAAGCTTAATAAAACATTAAGATGGCTGATACTGTGGATTCCAAGAAGGCAGGTAAAGAAGTTTGATCACATACCAGGTGACATAGAGAATATGAATGAAACCTATCAGAAATATATTTAGTAAATTTGCATCTCAACAATGGAAAATTACAACACAGAATAATGCCCTGATTTTTGTAGCATGTTAGAGGAACCTGAGAAAAATAAGTGTGCCATCTACTGTTGCAGACAATGTTTCCAACAGATGTGGTCTGTCTGGCGGGCAGCACAGCGCTGTCCTCTCCCTTTGCAATGTCAGAAGTGACCCCCGTGCAAATGTGCATTTCAGTCAAAGCTCATACAGTCTCAATCCTGAGTCTTTGGCTGTTTCAGAAATCTAGATCATTGCTGAATCTTTCTCAATGTGGCTTTAGTTAAAAAGAATTGTGTTCTTTTCTTAGCTACTTTTTTTTTTTTTTTTTTGAAATAGAGTCTCACTTTTTTACCCAGTCTGGAGTGCAGTGGATCTCAGCTCACTGCAACCTCTGCCTCCTGGGTTCAAGCAATCCTCCCACCTCAGCCTCCCGAGTAGCTGGGACTATTCCACCATCACGCCAGGCTAATTTTTGTATTTTTTGTAGAGACAGGGTTTCACCATGTTGCCCAGGCTGCTCGCAATGTTGGACTCAAGTGATCCACCTGCCTTGGCCTCCCAAAGTGCTGGGATTACAGACGTAAGCCACCATGCCTGGCTCTTAATTACTTTTTTTTGTTTTTGTTTTTTTGTTTTGAGACGGAATCTCACTCTGTGGCCCAGGCTGGAGTGCAGTGGTGCGATCTCGGCTCACTGCAAGCTCTACCTCCCAGGTTCATGCCATTCTCCTGCCTCAGCCTCCCAAGTAGCTGGGACCACAGGCACCCGCCAAGCTTAAACCTAGAAATGATTAAGCTTGGTCAGGAAATGCATGACAAAAGCAAAGACAGGCTGAAAGCTAGGCCTCTTACGCCAAACAGGTAGCCAAGTTGTGAATGCAAAGGGAAAGTTCTTGAGGGAAGTAAAGTGCTACTCCAGTAACCACATGAATGATACGAAAGCAAAACAGCTTTATTGCTGAGATGGAGATGTTAGTGGTCTGGAGAGAAGATCAAACCAGCCACAACATTCCCTTAATCCAAAGCCTAATACAGAGCAAGGCCCTAACTCTCTTCCATTCTGTGAAGGCTGAGAGAGGTGAGAAAGCTGCAGAAGAAAAGTTTCAAGCTAGCAGATGTTGGTTCATGAGGTCTAAGGAAAGTTGTCTTCATAACATAAAAGTGCAAGATGAAGCAGTAAGTGCTGAAGGGGAAGTTGCAGTAAGTTATCCAGAAGATCTAGCTAAGACCATTGATGAAGGTGGCCATGCTAAACAATAGATTTTCAGTGTAGATGAATTAGCCATCTAGTGGAAGAAGCTACCTTCTAAGATTCCCTTAGCCATCTAGTGGAATGAAGATACCATCCAAGATTCCCATAGCTAGATTAAAGAAGTCAATGTCTGGCTTCAAACCTTCAAAGAACGGGCTGCCTTTCTTGTGAGGAGCTAATGTAGCTGGTGACTTTAAGTTGAAGCCAGTGCTCATTCACCACTCTGAAGATCCTAGGGCTCTTAAGAATTATGGGAAATTGGCTCTGCCTGTGCTCTATAAATGGAACAACAAAGCCTGGATGGCAGCACATCTGTTTACAGCAGGGTTTACTGAATATTTTAAGCCCACTGTTGAGACCTACTTCTCAGAAAAAAAAATATTCCTTTCGAAATCTTACTGCTCACTGCTCACTGACAATGATTCTGGCCACCCTAAAGCTCTGATGGAAATGCACAAGGAGATGAATGCTGTTTTCATTGCTGCTAACACAACATCCATTCCGCAGTCCATAGATCAAGGAGTAATTTCAACTGTCAAGTCTTATGATTTGAGAAATACATTTCATAAGGCTATAGCTCCCATAGGTAGTGATTCTTCTAATGGATTTGGGCAAAGTAAATGGAAAACCTTCTAGAAAGGATTTACTATTGTAGATGCCATTTAAAAATTTTGCAATTCATTGGAGGAAATAAAAATATCATCATTAACAGGAGTTTGGAAGAAGTTGATTCTAATTCTCATGGATAACTTTGAGGGGTTCAAGACTTCAGTGTTGGAGATAACTGCAGATGTAGAGGAAATAGCAATCAAACTAGAATTAGAAGTGGAGCCTAAATATGTGACTGAATTGCCTCAATTTCGTGATAAACCTTGAATGGCTAAGGAGTTGCTTCTTATGCGTGAGCAAAGAAAGTGTTTCTTGAAATGGAATCTACTCCTGATAAAGATGCTGTGAACATTGTTGAAATGACAACAAAGGACTTAGAACATCCCGTAAACTTGATAATGCGGTGGCAGGGCTTGAGGGATTGACTTCAGTGCTGAAAAAGATTCTAATGTGAGTAAAATGCTACCAAACATGATACAGAGAAACCGTTTGTGGAAATAAGAGTCAGTGGGGTGGCAAGCTTCATGGTTGTCCTATTTGAAGAAATTGCCACAGCCACCCCAACCTTCAGCAAGCACCACCCTAGTCAGTCAGGAACCATCCACACTGAGGCAAGACTCTCCACCAGCAAAACATTGTGACTCATCGAAGGCTCAGATGATTGTTAGCACTTTTTAGTATTTTAAATTAACGTATGTACCTTTTTTAGAGAAAATACTATTGCACATTTAACAGGCTACAGTATAGTGTCAATATAACTTTTATATGCACTGGGAAACCAAGAAATTTGTGTGACTCACTTTGTTGTGATATTTGTTTTACTGCAGTGATCGAGAACCAAATCCACAATATCTCTGAGGTATGCCTGTGCCAAATTTATTTTAAATAAATTTTAGAGAATTCTATGCTATACAAATAGAGAGAGCAGAATAATGAACTTCAGTGTACCCATCACTCAGTTTCAACATTTCTTATTATACCAATCATAGAGCTGATTTCTTCTTTTTGTGTGTGTGTTAAAACAAAACAAAACAAAACCATGTGACATAAAATGTACCATCTTCGCCATTTTTAAGTGTTACACTTCGGTAATGTTAAACATATTCACATATTGTAAAAGAGATCTTCAGAAGTTTTTCATCTTGCAAATCTGAAACTCTATATCCATTACACAATAACTTATTCCCTCCCCCTGCCTGCCCCTAGCAAACACCGTTTAACTTTCTGTTACTATGAATTTGACTCCTTTAGATACCTCATGCAAGTAGAATCTTACATATTTGTCTTTCTGTGACTGACTTATTTCACTTAGCCTAGTGTCTTCAAGGTCTCTCCTTGTTGTAGCATGAGGCAGGATTTCCTTCCTTTTCAAGGCTGAATAATATTCCATCTTATGGGTAGGCCACCTCTTGTTGACTTATTCATCCCTGGGTGGGTAGGTCGCTTCCACCTCTTGGCTATTGTGAATAGCCTAGAATATGGGAGTCCAAATATCTCTTTGAGACCCTGATTTCAATTCTTTTGCATACATACCCAGAGGTGGGATTGCTGGATTGTGTGGGAGTGCTAATTTTAATTCTTTGAGGAGTGTCTATACTGTTTTCCATAGGGTTTGCATCATTTTACACTGTTGTGTCCTACCAACAGTGCAAAGGGGTTCTAATTCCCATTCTTTTCTGGGTTTTTTGATAGTAGCCATCCAGCAGGTATGAGGTTTGGATTTTCATTTATCTGCTGATGAGGGATAGAGCAACTTTTTCTATGCTCCTTGGCCATTTGGCATATCTTTGAAGAAATATCTACTTAAGTCCTTTGCTTGCTTTTTAATTGTTATTTGATTTTTTTGTTATTAAGTTGTGATTTTTTCTTCCATAGTGATGTAAAGATTTTCTGTTTTGTTTTGCTTTTAACCATAAAAATTGAAAAAGAAAAAAATGACTAGATTGCTGTAGTGGAGATCCAGATACTTATACAGAGGTGGTTTCCAATATAAGCCAGACAGAATTAAGGGGTGAATTTGAACTATCCATATGGCCAATATGAATCATCATTCAGACAGCAAACATTTCCCGATAACCTTCTCAGCCAGCCCTCCCGAAGGCGCTGGGATATGAGTGTGGACAAGGCAAGGCCTCTGCCTTCAAGGAGCTCACAACTATTCAGAAAAAAGGCAGGGGTTTTAGTCTGATTTTCAAAAACCACCTTTATTGAGATATACTTCACATACCATATAATCCATCCATTTAAAATATACAATTCAATAAGTTTTGTATATTACATTATTAATTTTTAAATTTATGGTAAAATATAAATACCATAACATTTACCATTTTAACCTTTTTTTTTTTTTTTTTTTTTGAGACAGAGTCTCGCTCTGTCACCCAGGCTCGAGTGCAGTGGTGCGATCTCGGCTCACTGCAAGCTCCGCCTCCGGGGTTCACGCCATTCTCCTGCCTCAGCCTCTCGAGTAGCTGGGACTACAGGGGCCCGCCACCACGCCCGGCTGATTTTTTGTATTTTTAGTAGAGACGGGGTTTCACCATGTTAGCCAGGATGGTCTCGATCTCCTGACCTCAGGTGATCCCCCGCCTCGGCCTCCCAAAGTGCTGGGATTACAGGCGTGAGCCACTGCGCCCGGCCTTTAACCATTTTTAAAGTGTTGTCTGTTTGATCTTTTAATCAAAGGATTGTTTCTCTGTGTCAGGGTGCCTGCGGTCTATTAGGCCTATGGAGTCTTCTAAGAGAAGCTTCCCTCTGCTGATGGGATGGTGGCTGGATGTAGTCAGATGGCCACATCCGGACCCCACGACCCAATCTTGTCCTGCCTGCCTCATGCAAAGCCATACACAAGTGCGCCGGCTAGGGAGAGCTGTGGAGCACAGGACGTTTGGGCATGCACTCCATTGGCAGCCGGCCAGCAGTCTTCAAGGTGGTCGAGTTCTTTCTGCTGTACAGGCTGGACAGTCAGGGGCTCCTCTTGGGTGGTTTGTGAGAAAAGGTAAATGCATCAGCCCTTATTCCTGCCTCGCTCGTTCCCTTCAGTTAAAGAATAAATACTAAAGGGAAGCTGGTGAGGTATCTGAACATGCCGCTCCATCATTTAGTCACTAATCACCAATGACTTTTTTTAATTAAATAATTATTTGGGTTTTTGGCCAAATTACTCGTTGACATGAATGAGTTTTTTTTGTTCAAGCATCGAAAAATCCCAAAAGGCACCCGGTGGAAAGCCTTCTTCCACTCCTAACTCCTATCTGCCAACTCCCCATCGCTCTCAGCCAGGGACCAGGGTTATTTGATTTGTCTTTTGCTTTTATTACTTTTTCCTTTCCGACATTTTAAAGCATTTACAAGTCAATACAAATGTGTATTCTTCTCCTTTCTTCTTTTATCATAAATGGTGCCATATTATATACATTCTTCTGCATCTTGCATTTTTCACTTAATATATCTGGAGAGCTTTCATGCTACTTTTTTATCATCACAAATAACAAGAAATCAAGACTCCTGATGGGAAGAATTTTTGCAAAGTTTTTAGTTAGTACCTGATAACTAATATGTGAGTTATTTACAATCAGTGTCTACAGAATACACCGAAATTTACACCTAGGTAATTTACAGCCTAAATTACCTAGGTCACTTAAATGGAAAGAGATCTCATTTCTACCTGAATTATCTAGGCAATTGTGGTTGATTAGAGTGGATCTTAAAATACATGAATCTTCCTCATTTCCCATCAGGGAAAAACTCTGGATTTTGATCCCAACTTCTCTTCAAAATCAGCATAACTGGATTGTGGCTTGAATTGATTTGCCAATGTTTCAAATGTAGGGCAATGCTCAGAAAGATGAGAAATGGCTCAGTGGGAACCATTTTGTATTCTAGAACACCAACAGAACACTGAAGAGTAAATAAAGAGCCTCTGAAATGTGAAAACCATTTACCGGAATGCAAGGTTGTGGCAGATTCTGAATTAGTAGATCAGCTCCCCAAGAAAAACCACATCATTAATCAAAAATGAAAAAAAATTATCCTTTCAAGAGTGATATATATTGTGAGAAACTGGACTCAACTTGAAAATTCATCTAGTCATTGTAGCTGGGCTATTCCTGAGCAAAGCTCTTGATGACCAGCCAGCGAGTGCCCAGGACATACCATGAAGGTGAATGGAATTAATTGCATCTGAAGAAACAATGGGGGTACAGAGATAGGTTACTGAGGATTAAAAAAGACTAAATTTAATATACCTCAACTGATAATACTTTCCTTTTGACCTTACGTGGGAAAATAAAACGAGGTGAGAAAATGGGAAAATTGCATTTTGGTGAAAATATTTCATGTACAGCAGCAGTCTCCAATCTTTTTGGTGCTAGAGACCAGTTTCGTGGAAGACAACTTTTCTACAGGCTGGGGAGGGGGATGGTTTGGGGATAATCATAAAACTCACCATAATGTAGAATCGGGGGAGCCCTGAGCGTGTTTGCCTGCAACTAGACGGTCCCATCTGGGGGTGATGGGAGATAGTGACAGATCATCAGGCATTAGATTCTCATAAGGAGCAGACAGCCTAGATCCCTCATGTGCACAGTTCACAGTAGGGTTCGTGCTCCCATGAGAATCTAACGCCACACTGATCTGACAGGAAGCGAAGCTCAGTGGGTAATGTGAGCAATATGGAGTGGCTGTAAATACAGTGGCTATAAATACAAATGAAGCTTCCCTGGCTCACCCGCCACTCACCTCCTGCTGTGTGGCCAGTTCCTAACAGGCCAAGGACCTGTAGTGGTCCATGGCCTGGGGGATGGGGACCCCTGATGTACATACAGGTCTCTGTGAAGACATTCACCATCACCCTGTTAAATCTTCCTCTCCTTATTGAATTATCATCCAAGTCAGTCTCATCCCACCCTCCTTCACTCATTGCATCTCAGCCCTCAATCCTTTTAAATTGGATACCCACTTTAGTGCTAGTGAAACAAACAAGCTGCACACAGTCGAGTACCTCCTAGGCCAGCACAGACTCCACTCCTGAAGATGATGAATGGAGCCTGCTACCTTGGCCTTCAGGCTCTGGCATGCTCAAGAATTCACGGAGCTTTAATATTTTTCCCAGATGTCTCATAATTGTGCCAATTTAATGTTTTAAAAATAATCTATATTTTATTTCCTTAATCCCATTAACAGATTTATGACTTAACATTTCGTCAATAGCACAAACTCGTGGGGTTTTTGCCAGAGAAAGCAAGTTTAATCACTGGAAGTTGTCTGTTGCAACATTTATCCTTAAACCTCAAGTAAGCGGGACTGGTCGAGAGATTTTGTATGTGCCTGGGGAGGAATTCATTTGTGCCACTTGCCCCAAAGCCATGTCACAGCTCCAGCAAGGAGAACACTGGGGTTTGTGAGCACATTGTTTTTGGAGAAGGATAATGTGGCAGGAGTTTGTTATTTAATAACCAGTTGCCTTCTGAGCTGGAGAGTTAATCACTACCATTAAGTACTGATCACTCCAGGTGAGAAGATGAGAACAGTTTCACATTTGCAAAAGTTTGGAAGTCAAAAAGCTAATAGGCTTATGCCATCGAAACTTGACAAGAATGCTGTTTTCCCTTCTGATTGCATTTGAGCTTCATTACCTTGCTTTTGCATGAAGTTTTTTTTTTTCTAAATGGAAATTAAAATAAAACAACTAGATCCCGGGCAACTGCCCCTTTCCAGGTTTTATCTGTCTATCATGTTTGAAATTTTTTACAATAAGCCCATATAATTTTTGTAATTAGAAAAGGCAATTGACATTCCTTAAAACAAAATAAAACTGTTTTGTTTTTTATTTTCATTCTTGTTTTTGTCTGGCTCAGCCTTCTGTGGCTCGCAGGAGTAGCTAGGGGTTTAAGGATGTTTATTCAATTGTGATAAACAACAGCAGATTTTTGTTTGTGCTTTCTGACTCTATGAAAGACGAGATACATGAAGGCTGTTTCCAAGTAAGACAGCAAAATTAAAAGCAACAAAGAAGGTGGAGATGAAACAGCCATCATTTCTGTCCTACTAAGCATTTGTCTTCAGTTTGTCTTTCAGTTCCCCAAAGCCATTCTGCACACTCTGCCAGGAATCAGCTTTGGCATTAAAAGCCAGAGAAATTAACGCACAGGAGCGGGAGTGGTGTGGCTTATGGAGGGATAAATTCAGCTGACACTGGCTCTATGACACTGCCACTTAACCTTGCTGGCAGTTTTAGTCACCTGGGGAGCTTTACAAAATACTGATATCTGTGTCCACCCCCGAGAGATTCGGATACCATCACGCTGGATGTGGGCCAGGTGATTCTATTGTGCAGTCAAAGTCAAGAACCTTCATCAGTCTCCTCCCCTTTCTACCCTCTGCTGCTGCCAAAGCCCTCCTTTTTAAAGTGTGGTCCAGGGACTCACAGCACCAGCAACACCTGGGAGCTTGGTAGAAATGCAGAATTTCAGACTCCGGCCCAGAAGTTCTAAATCAGAATCTACATTTTAATAAGATCCCCAGGTGTACTTTGTGCACATTAAACTTTAACCTTCATAGCTCTTGCCCGGACTCATCCAGTCTCCAGAGGGATCTCCTGTTCTCTCTTCTCTCCCATTTCAAAGCAATCTCCACATTGAAGTGATCCAGAATAAACCACTGTGGCATAAAAGTTGTTTTGAGCTGAAGGTATTTGAGTTTCCAAAATCTCTTATCTACCTAAAAGAACAGCCTCCACAAAACCCAAAAAACTAAATTGTTATAAATGGCCTCCCCAGGAGCAACTCTAATCCCTACTCCCTGTGAACCAAAAAGTATCGGAGACACGTCTCAATCAAGTTGGTAACTTTATTCTGCCAAGGGTAAGGACACACCCATGACAGCCTCAGGAGGTCCTGCCAACATGTGCCCAAGATGGTTGGGGTACAGCTTGCTTTTATGCATGTTAGGGAGACATGAGACATCAATCAATACATGTAAGGTTTACACTGGTTTGATCCGGAAGGGTGGGACAACTCAAAGGGAAGAGCAGGGCACTTCCGGGTCATAGGTAGATTTAAATATATTCTGATTGGCAACTGGTTGAAAAAGTTATTGTCAGTAGAAAGGAATGTATGGATTAGGACAAAGGGTTGTGGAGATCGAGGTTTTATTGTGCAGATGAAGCCTCTAGGTAGCAGGCTTCAGAGAGAATAGGTTGTAAATATTTCTTATCAGACTTAAGGTCCATATTGATGGTAATGCTGGAGGGGTACAGTTAAGCATGTCTGACCCCCAGTTCCCATCATGGCCTGAACAGGAGGGCTGGGAGGCCTTTGAATTTTATTTTTGGTTTACATCCCAAACAAATGTCACAAAACCATCGTTATCTCTCATCTTTTCTCCTAAGGGCATATTTATTTTTCCAAAAAGACAATTGTTTTTCCATAAGTGACCCTTCTTCCCTTCATCTAAGAAATCATTTCTCCCAGAGGTGCCCCTTCCCCTGTTAAGATGATACATAAACCCCAAATTCTAGCTGCCTCCTTGAGTCACATTTCTTTGTGAACGCCCACGCATACACATGTAATTAAATCTGAGGGGTTTTTTCTCTCGCTATTTTGTCTTTTTTTTTTTTCAGTTTAATTTTCAGGCCCTCAATACAAAACCTGAGAGAGGAGAGGAAAAGACTTTCCTCCCTGAAACTGTACATATGACCGTATCACACGCATGCTGACACGGACAGGAAACAGAAGGGCGTTTCCCCGGCAAAGGCCCCGCCCCCAAGTCTGGAAACCCGTGGCCGTAAATGGGAACAGGCTTTCCTGTTTTTACGCCCACATGTTGCCTTCTCCAAGACCACTCTGTCTCACCACACCCCTATCGTGTGTCCATATAAACCCCAAGCTCCATGAGCAGAAAAAAACAACAGCAGAAGAGCGGCAGAGCGGTGAGGCAGAGAAGGAGAGAAGAGAAGGTGCGTCTGAACATTGGGAAGGGTTTGGCTGGGGATGGTCAGAGAGGAGATTGGCTGAGGGACAGCTGGACTCCAGAGGGAAGATAATCTTCCAGTCCATCTACTTTCCATCTCCCCATCCATCCCGCTGAAAGCCACCTCCACTACTCAATAAAATCCCCACATTCACCATCCTCCAAGTTCGAGTGACCTCATTCTTCCTGGACACTGGGCAAGGGCCTGGGTACCAAGAAGGCAGGGTGTAAAAGGCTGTCACCCTGACTCTCCACTGAGCTGGTTTAACACTTAGCCATTTGTGAACGGCAACTGATATAAGAGCATTAATTGTAACACACCCTAGATGCTACCGTGGGGTCAGAGGCCAAAAGTGCTCACCCTGGCTCCTGCACCTGCCTGTCTATGTGCTCCCTCTCCGGAAAAGGGTTTGAGCACACCGCGGGCCGAGCAAATGATCCACACCCCTGTTGCAAGTCCTGCAAAGGGGTCAGGGAACTCTATCATTTCAATGCCTATAGGATAAATTATAAACTCCTTAACATGAACAAGACCACTCAAAACTAGGCTCCAGCACACCTCTCTAGACATATGGTGTGTTCCTGGCTCCTTGAAACTTGGCCCATCAGACATGTTCAAAACTAGACATTAAAGCCCTTTCATGAATCTGTGCCTTTGCACAGACTGTTCCCTCTCGTCTGTTTTTCTCTCTTCTCGCCTGGTCATCACTGACTCTTGAAGACCAACTTTGATGTTGTCCCATCCAGTATAGCCTTCTCTGTTTTCTTCTACAGAAGGGTTCTCAATGCCCCCAATCTGTGACCCTAGCACCTAGCATAGTACCTAGTACACAAGAGGTACTCAAAAAAATAAATGTATTTGAATAAATGGATGGATGGGTAGATGGACTAAAACCCTTGTTTCCTAAATCTCTTCATTTACAATATTCAAAAATATTTAAATGTTGGTTCTACCCTTAGTTCCAAACAAGAGGAACCTCTGTCCTAGGTTCTGAAATTCCGAGGGGTCTGCATATCACAAATACACACGATGAATGTTTTAAAAAATACACAGGGGCCAGGTGCGGTGGCTCACGCTAGTAATCCCGGCACTTTGGGAGGCTGAGATGGGCGAATCACGAGGTCAGGAGATCAAGACCATACTGGCTAACACAGTGAAACCCCGTCTCTACTAAAAATACAAAAAATTAGCCGGGTGTGGTGGCGGGCACCTGTAGTCCCAGCTACTCGGGAGGCTGAGACAGTAAAATGATGTGAACCCGGGAGGTGGAGCTTGCAGTGAGCCAAAATCACAACACTGCACTCCAGCCTGGGCGACAGAGACTCCGTCTAAACACACACACACACACACACACACACACACACACACACACGTGAGCTGGGCACAGTGGCTCACACCTGTAATCCCAGCACTTTGGGAGGCCGAGGTGGGTGAATCACAAGGTCAGGAGTTCGAGACCAACCTGGCCAATATGGTGAAACCCCATCTCTACTAAAACTACAAAAAATAGCCAGGTGTGGTGGTGTGCGCCTGTAGTCCCAGCTACTCAGGAAGCTGAGGCAGAAGAATCGCTTGAACTCGGGAGGCGGAGGTTGCAGTGAGCTGAGATCATACTACTGCACTCTAGCCTGGGCGACAGAGCAAGACTCTGTCTCAAAAAAAAAAAAAAAAAAAAAAAAAAATACACAGGTGCTCTGTCCCTTGGGATCCGACAGGTAATGCTGGCATAGTGCCACCTGCCACCTTAAACATTTACTCAGTTGACTAACACAGCTCAGGTCCCAGGGAAACACTTCTCTTTATCCCTTGCCCTATTCCTTGAAACGAAAAGTATGGGGCCTAAATGCCACAAATGTTTGTGGGTTGTACCTGCACATGTCAGAAACAGACACTGCTTCAGAATCAGGGAGGACCTGAGCAGTAGAAGTGCTTAGGTAAGATAAATCACGAATTAATTACCTTGTCAACTCCATCTTCTGAGTTAAGGCAAACACAATAGATTCTCACATAATGAAGCATTTTTTCTCGGTGGTGCTGAGATTCCATTTTCTTCTGTCTCTTCATATTCTAATTTGTGGCCCAGAAGTCCTGAAGAATTAGTGCATAATCTGCAACAGTTGCATCTAATATCTGAAGAATATTTTTCAATAGTTAAATAATTCATATTACTCTTAAATTTGCATGTATGTGGATCTAGCTATGACATGCATGAAGCCTGGTACCAACTCCTACATGCACAACTAGATGGCCATTGAGCACTAGAATTGAAAGTAATCCTATTATTGTAAACTATGCAATAAGATAGAGCTAAATTTTCAAAATTAAATGTAAAATTTTATTTGTTAAAAATGTTTCATTTTTTATATTTGTTAATGATGCTGTTTTTTCTTTAATTTTAAAATTTAACATCTCTTAAAAGTAATATTTAAACATATAAAAATAACTTTTTGTCACATTTGCTTTTTATTTTATTTTATTTTCACATTTGCTTTTTAAAACAAATATATTTAAATTGTTTTTTCTTAAAAGACAATTACATTCCATTTTTAGTCTTTAAATGACCGAGAATAAATATAAGGCAAGATCATGATAGGAATAAAAATAGTAAAACTCAAAAAGAAAAAACTAAAACAAAAACAAAAATGGAATACCTTCAAAGAAATGGTTTGCTTAAATTTTGTAAAGCTGAAATAATAAAAGTGAGAAGTCTTATACAAAAGCATGAGACATAAAATTTGCTAGTAAGACATTACAACTGCTACATTTAATAAAGTTTTAATTATGGATCAAAACAAGATAAATGAGCAAGAAAATGATTCTCATCAAATTCACAACTTCAAGAGGTCGATGAAATCCCTGGAACCTCACATTCTTCAGTACATGAAGATTTAATTAGTGCTCAGAGCAATGAGAATGAAAAAGAGGATTGTTCATAACAAATTCACAACTCAGGAGTGCAACTCCGGCCTGTCCTGTAGAAGGGGAAGAAATTTCCACCGTGAAAGCAGCAACCTGGAGAGAAAGATCAAGTCTCCAGAGCACCACTCATTTAGGTGGATCCTAAAAATGGCGCCCATCCCCCTCACAGCATGAGAATGTTTCTAGCAAAACACAGTCTGACTCAAATTAGCAAATACGATTTTTCACTGGGTGAGCATTGCAGGAAACTTAGTATTTCATTTTAGACCAACATTCTTTCAAATGGAAAAAGAACTCTAGAGACAGATTTTCATATTTCAAAGTGAAACATGAACTTTTTGATTATATGGGTTACGTGATTCACACCAATTTTCAAGATGAGTTTTAGCCAAATAAGTTATTTTTGACCAGAAACATTTGGATTTTTAATTAAAATAACACAAAATGTCATTCACACACATAAAAAAAAAATTCGTGCGCAAATACTAGAAATTTAAAAATAGGCCAGACCTCCAATAATATTCAACAATGGTAAGTGAATAATATTCAACATTGTTGTGATGTTCTGAAAAAATATATTAGGGGTCCAGTATGTAACCAAGAGTAATGATGCTTTTCACGGTATTAACAAGCACCATATTCACAGAAACAATAAAAGAATTTTTGGTTTAATAGAAATAACTCCAATTTTTATGCTAGAATGGCCAAAAATGTAAGATGAATGAAAGTAATAAAGCAATCACTATCTAGGATAAATAATTCAAAATGAGATTACTAATTTAGTAGGTAATAGAGTGAGAGAATAAATCATACATAACACACAAACATAAGTAAATATTACTCAATGCAACTAGATGGTACCAGGGACAAAGGTCATGTTGAACAACTAACATTTATGATACGTATTGTTGAAGAATAAAACAAGAACATATTACATTGTCTCCACACCTAGAAGTACAGGTTTTGATTTAAATGAGGAACTGGAAAGATAACTTACAATTTTAGGAATTAAGTTAAAGGACTGTGAAGCTAAGTCTATGAAAATGGCGTGAACATACTTAGTAAAGGAAAAAGCATATAGGCCAGAATTTTGTCCGAAAATTCAGCAGCATCCACTGTAAAGCCGATAGTATAAATCTGTTGCTAGGACACGTGGTCTCAACTTGACCTATGGTGATGCAACTTTCAGAACAATTAAGCAAGTCTGAAGGGTGGTTTCTGGACCCACCCAAAGAGGGAACATCTTCATGAAACATACATCCAGTTTGACCTTACACGCTCTCTCAGCATATAATGGGAATGCCAACTAAATGCTGTTCAAGCAATTCGATTTCATTTAAACACGACAGGAGAAGAGTTAGGCAAAGTAACAGAAGATCTACAAAAAAAATTCATAAATAGAAAATTAAATTTACTTTGAATTTGCAGTATCCATAATCTTTTGGTATACATTGTTGCTTGCTCTCAATTATATTATCAGAAGCTTTCAAAAGAAAAAAAATTTTAAGTGTGGCTACCTCATTTTTTAAATATCAAAACGAATTTTTTGAAATTTTAAAGAAAGTTTTCTAAATCAAAAGAAAACACATGTAAAATGTGTGACATTCCAATAAAATGTAAAGAAATTAGAACAAGGAAACAAAAATAATTGAGTCGCTGTGAAGAAGAGCTACATAAAAATAATTCCCAAATGAATTTCCCTTCGATAATATTTTGGGGATACTGTGGGTCAGGGAAGAGTCTTAGTTGAGTAGAGATACGAAAAAATTGAGCAATTTACTGACATTTTCAGCTTTCTTCATAATATCCCAGCACTGAAAAATCTGAAAGAAGAAATTGAGAAATATTAAATCAATCCAGACACTGCTTTAAGAGATGGCTAAAATTGCTAAATACATGATTATTGTGTATATGATAAAATTATAATAATTTATAACATTTTCTGCAATAATTTATCATATGTAATTGTATTATAATATGTGAATGTGATATGTAAAATTCATGGTCTATTTTGGCATCTAGGTATTACTGGAAGACGTTTATTGATGACTCCAGCAGCTACTGCTTCAACTTGAGGTTCGTAAAAAACTAAGAACTATGATAACTCAAGAAATGTTGTCTAATTTGGCATTATTCCATGTGACATGTAAATTGTATGGAAATCTTTATTATAACAAGATAATTAGTGATTTTACTGAAATATAAACAAGAAATATAAATTTTATGGAATAAGTATATAATTTATGAGTTACGCATCTCAATTTTATTACCGGCCCATCAGTAAAATGCTTAAACATACACGATAATAATTAAATTCAGTCGTCTTTGAAATTTTGCCAACTTTCTGTCATGTACAAACTACAAACATATTTTTACCATATTTAACACATTTGTTTTCAGCACACACTCACGTGCTGGGCTCCACCAATGTCAGGAGTCGGCCTTCTTGTACCCAGCGACAGACATTTCACCCCAGGCTCATCCACTGTCACTCCTGGAACTTCAGCAACACTTTCCTTTCTCTTCACCCTATGGTTTTTGCTCAGCAGCTGGGAGGAGGAGGTGGGGGTTGGGGGACACTCAGCATTGGACTTCCCTGTAGACCCCCTGGGGCTGGGGCTGCTGAGGGGCTACTCAGCACCTGCCCTGACCCCTCTGCTGCCCTCTTGCCTGCTGATGGCTCCTGCCAGATGCCCTGTCGTAGCAGGATGTGGTTGGGAGTATGGCCACCACCACCACCTACCTCCCATGTGGACCGCTTGTGCCACCTGAGAGGGCCTGCCTCTCTCCCCAGCCTCAGTTCAGCAATCCCAGGGACCCCATGTATACCCCCAGAAGTGTGGCCGCGTGCTCCAAGCTCGGTGACTGACAGCTCCCCCAAATGCCATGGCTGCCGTCGGGGAGGAGAGGAGTGGCTCCCCCTAGCTTCCTCAAGGTGGGCCCTGCAGCCAGCGTTCAGCCTTGGCATCTTGCCTGTCGCTGCTGTAACAGATTCCCACAGACTTAGTGGCTTAAAACAACACAAATGTATCATCTCACAGTTCCAGAGGGTGGAAGTCGAAACTGGGTCTCCCTGAGCGAGGGTCAAGGTGTTGGCAGGACTGCTTCCTCCTGGGGCCTCGGGGTGCATCTGTGTTCTTGGCTTTTCAGGCTTCCAGAAACTGCTTCATTCCTTGGCAGTGGCCCCTCCCTGGATCTTCAAAGC
The DNA here is from genome assembly GCF_049350105.2 of Macaca mulatta. Taxonomy (NCBI): domain Eukaryota; kingdom Metazoa; phylum Chordata; class Mammalia; order Primates; family Cercopithecidae; genus Macaca; species Macaca mulatta. The sequence continues at coordinate 137,644,070 of NC_133414.1, forward strand.
CAGCAATGGCAGCTTGAGTCGTTCCCATGTCACCTGACGGTGCCTCTTTCCTGCCTCCCTCTTCTACTCACCGGGACCACTGTGATGACTTTGGGAGCACCTGGATGATCCAGGAAACTCTCCCCATCTCAGGGAATGGTTGACAACTGTAATTCCATCTGCCACCTGCATTGTCCTGTGTCATAGCATATTCACAGGCTCTAGGGACTCGGTTGTGACATCTTCAAGGGGCCATTATTCCACCTTCCACACCTTCCTTCACCCAACCCTGGCTGTGCTGGCCCTGACTGAGAGGAGTGGACTTCCACTTCTGTGACTTGGTAAAGAAACCTCCACAGCCCAAGAGTAGTAACAATTTACTGGGTGCCGGGCTTGGGCCTTACGTGTTTTATGTAATTCAATCCTCACAACAAACGTATGAGGTAAGTAAAATAATTCCCACTGTTGTACAGGTGAGGAAACGGAGACATGGAAGGACTCCATAGCGAGACTAAATCCCCATAGCTAGGAATGGACAGTGTTGAGATTTTAAGGCAGAATATGGCTTCCTACAGATTGATTCAGGTGGCCATTCATTGGGGAATGGATGTTTATTGCCCACCTAGTGCCAGGCGTAGTGCCCAGCTGGGGACACAGAACAGGGAGCAGCACCAATATGCCCTCTGCTTCTCTGTAGGGAGGAGTTCTCCTGCACAGAAAACTTGGCTGTAGAATTGGATAGGGGCGAGGGTGATGGTAGGCCAAAAGGGAGGAGCGGGGACAGGCAAGCTTCTCCCACCCTGCAGTCTCCCCTCCTCCATTTTATTCTGTATGTAGCAGCCAGGGTTGTTCTTAAACCCAGACTTGACAATTCTCTGCTGAAAAACCTTTCATGTCGCTCTATTACTCCCACCAAAAAGACCACACTCAGGCCAACCACAGTGGCTCCCACCTGAAATCCCAGTGCTTTGGAAAGTGAAGGCTAGAGGATTGCTTGAGCTCAGAAGTTCAAGACCAGTCTGGGTCCACAATGAGATCTCATCTCAAAAGTTTTCAAAAAATTAGCCAGGCATGGTGGTACATGCTTGTAGTCCTAACTATGTGGGAGGATTGGTCAAGCCCAGAAGTTTGAGGCTGCAGTAAGCTCTGATGGCACCACTGCATTCCAGCCTGGGCAACTGAGCGAGATCTTGTGTAAAAAAAAACATAAAAATAAACAAAACAAAACAAAACAAACTCTCTTAAACCTAGCTTACAAGTCTTTGAACATGGGGCCCGCCCACCTCCCCAACCCCTTCTTTCATCTTTCAAGACTTGTCCACCCACACCCTATGCCCCAGACATCCGGAAACCCCTTTCTTCCATGTCTTGCCTCTAGGCCTTTGAACACCCTGTTTCCTCAGCCAGGGCTGCCTTTCCTGCTTCCCCGACCTCTCACTGCCTTCGCCATCTCCTCCCCTACCTCCTACTCCCCATCAGGACTTGGCTCAGAGCCATTCCCACCTAACTCCTTCAATGGGCGGCAACCTGCTAGAGACTCCATTTCCCTATTGCACACTTGCCACTTCCTCGTCTTTGTTCGTGACCGGACTGCAAGTTCCTTGAGGTCAGGGGCCAACCGTCTAATTCAGTGTTGTACTGCCAGTGCCTGACATGGTGCCTGGCTTATGATGCTCAGAATATTTTTGTGGGTGGATAGATGGATAAATGGATAGGTGAATGAATGGACAGACTGGTACCTCAATTTTCCTGTCTTAATGTATTAATCCACAGCTACATCAGAGGCAGCCCTGCACGCCAGCCTTCAACATGAGCAGCTCCTGCTCTCTGTAGCTCCAGCCCCAGCCTGGACCTATCTCTCAGAGCTACAATGCTAAGAGACAGTCCCTGAGTCTTGGATGACCACGTGAGTACCTCCACATGGTAACTGTGGAGGAACATGGCACACCCATCTTTCATGGAGCCGGGGGCCTGCCTACCTCCTCCCTGGGCCAGCCGTCATACCATACCAGTGTCCCCAGTTCCTGAATCCCTCTGAGTCCTTCCTGCTCCCCTGACTCTTGGATGGCTCTGCCTGAAGGACAGTCAGGACAATGCAAAGTTCAGACATGCTCTCACTGCATGGGATGGGCCCTGCATGTGTAAAGAGCTGCGTGTTTTTCTGTAGAGGACTCGCAGTGTCTACACCGGGCAGTTGCTGTTTGCACGACATTGAGTAAACGTCACTTCCATCAGGGACAGTTACCCTTTGGGATTTCTGATGAAGGTACACCTTTTGAGATGCTCTCAAACAACTCCAAAAGATGCTCTGTCAGGGGCAGAGTGGTCCTATCTGACTTTTAGGGTTTATACATTTACTCTGAGAGTGAAACAACAGGACAAACATCGTCTCACTGGCTTAAGAGAGCAAACAAAAAAGACCATTAGACAGATCATTCTTCCTGCCAGGGAGACAGCCTATTGATACTTGCGACCACACAGGCAAGCAGAATAAGAGGATTTCTCCACAGCTGGGAATTTATTTTTCCAAGAATACCGAATAAATCCTTGTGGTTACCAACCAGCGAGGCTAAGACAAAAGGTCCTTTTCTTCCCAACTAATACGCATTCTATTAGTCAGGACTGGGGAACGGGTGACAGAAACTTGCTCCCAAAGAGCTCACACGACAAGGAGGGGTGCATTAGTTCTCAGGCCTGGACGAGGAAAAGACTGGGTCCTCACCGGCTCACAGAGCTCTTGTCTCTTGCCTGGTTCTCCCTGTGGCACCGTTGCTGTCATTCTTTCCTGTGAGGAAGAGGGAGGAGGTATTACCATGAGTAGTTGTGTGCTTCAATCCTCGTAGTTCAGCAATCGGAGAGGACAGGGGGCCTTATTCTCCCTGCCCAAGCTTTAAAAACACCCCAGAGAAGGATTTAGTGAGGCTTAGCCTGAGCCCTAGGCCCATCCCTGAATTGGGGCGAGGGAATGGGATGTCATTACCGGCTCAGTTGGGTCATACATGTGTCTGTCCCTCCGACTGGAGGGATAGGGTACAATGAGGGGCTGCCCTCAGCAGAAGCACAGGGTTGAATCCAGGCAGGAAGGTTTCCAAAAGGTCTCAGGTTCTCTTCTGCATGGACAAAACAGTAAATATCAGGCTGGGTGCAGTGGCTCACGCCTGTAATCCCAGCACTTTGGGAGGTTGAGGCAGGAGGACTGCTTGAGCCCAGGAGTTGGAGACCAGTCTGGGAAACATGGTGAAACCCTGTCTCTACTGAAAATACAAAGAATTAGCCAGGCACGGTGGTGCACGCCTGTAATCCCAGCTGCTCAGAAGGCTTGAGGTGGGAGCATCACTTTAGCCTGGGAGGCAGAGGTTGCATTGAGCTGAGATCGCAGCAGTGCACTCCAGCCTGGGGTACAGAGTGAGACTCTGTCTCAAAAAAAGAACAGACAAAAAAGATGAATATAAGTATTCATTATTTTAAATCATAAAAAATAATTTAAAATGTGGAGTGAAAACATCACCCCTAATCCTGTCATCTCCAAACAACTGTAATTAACACGATCGAGTATTTCCTCCGAGTCTTTTTTCTCCAGGCACATGTACATGTTTAATATAGTCCTGCCATATTGTATAGACAATTTTGCATCCTGCTCTTTTTACTTAAGATGATAACAGAAGGATTTTCTCATGTTATTTCCTTTGACTCTGTTCCCTGCACAATCCACTTCCTTTCCTACTCAGATCTTTGGCAGAAAAAGTTTGTAGACTGCACAAATAACTGGAAGGAGTACTGACTTTTTTTGGTTTCCGGGGGAATGTGAGCAAAGAGAAGAGCAAGAAAGATTAAAAAGGGCAGGTCTTGGTGACCCTCACAGGGCTGCTGAAATAAACAAATGTCATATTCTATGTGCATGCCTTGAAATGGCTATATTTATCAGCATTATAGTCATTAATCACTAAATTTATTTTTCCCTGTTTTTATTTTAAATAACTAAGTCCACTGGACAGCCTTGAACACCAGTAGAGGGTGGTGCTCTCCTGCCACAGCCCACTGCAGAGAAAGGAGTAATTTCTCAGAGAATCTATGGATTTACTGTGGGTTGTGGGTGATAACAGGGTTTTCTAAAAGCACTTTCTGCTTCAGGTGAGGAGAGGATGCTGTTCTGAGAGCTGCTGATAATATGTGGATCCAAACCCACAGGCTTGAGCTGCTTAATTGAAATTCACATCAAAATGGAATTCTGGTTTAGCTCAACTTGACTACTATGGATGATGAAAATAAATCCCTGGGTCACACAAGGATAGTGATTGAGTAGAGCTTGTTTGCTGGCACAGGAATGACATTTCGACTGGAATTAAATTGTCGTCAGTTAACAGAACTGAATTTTCTGTCATTCTTTGACTTGAATTTTCTTTTTTCCCAAGATAACATGGACAGGACCCAGGTATTTCCAATGACTCAGAAAAGAGTACATTTGGCTACGGGCTTACCCAGCTTTTAGTGGGCTCTGCTCTCCCTGAAGAACAGAGCCAAGGGAAGGTGGGGTACCCTGTCGTCCCTCCTTCTCTCATTTTCCATCCTGTCTGTCCAGTCCGTAAATGTTCTGTGGCTCTACTTCTAGAATCTCCTCTGCTACACCTATGGCCAGACCACCCCATCTCATGCCTAGACTACTGTGGTCCCTTCAGCCATTATCCACACAGGAGTGACAGCAACCTTTCAAAAACCAAACCCACCTGTGGCAATCCCCTGCTCACATGGGTTCTTGTTGCCCTGAGACCAAAACTCTCATTTGCAGCCCTGCTGATGGACTCCCTTTCTGACCCACCTCTACCTTTCCCCACATGCTGTGCCCTGGTCGCCCATGCCTCCTTCCTAGTTCCTGAACCCCCCAAACTTGTTCCTGCCTCAGGGCCTTGGCACATGCTCATGTCTCTATCTGCCTCATCCCCAACTCATTACACAAAGGACTCCTGATTATTCAGATATTGACTCAAAAATGCCTTCCTTTGTGAGACTTCCCTGAATAGCTTCTGCTTTACTTCATTTCTGGCACACTCATTCTTGGAAAGAAGCTTGCCATATTAGTCCGTTCTCATGCTGCTATAAATAACTGCCCAAGACTGGGTAATTTATAAAGAAAAGAGGTTTGACTCACAGTTTCTATGGCTGGGGAGGCCTCAGGAAACTTACAATCATGGTGGAAGAGGAAGCAAACACGTCCTTCTTCACAAGGCAGCAGGAAGGAAAAGTGCAGTGGGAAGGGGGGCAAAGCCCCTTATAAAACCATCAGGTCTCATGAGAATTCACTCACTATCATGAGAACAGCATGGGGGAACTGCCCCCTTGGTCTAATCACCTCCCACGAAGCCCCTCACCCAACACGTGGGGATTACAATTTGGATCACAATTCAAGATGAGATTTCAGGTGGGGACACAGCCAAATCATGTCACTTGCTTTCTCATTCCTGCATGCCCATCTTCTTGCTCTGATATGGTTTGGATTTGTGTCCCTGCCCAAATTTCATGTTGAATTGTAATTCCCATTGTTCGAGGAGGGGCATGGTGGGAGGTGATTGGATCATGGGGATGGATTTCCTCCTTGCTGTTCTCATGATAGTGAGTGAATTATCCTAAGACCTGGTTGTTTAAAAGTGTGTGGCACCTTCCCTTTTGTTCTCTTCCTTCTTCTCTGGCCATGTAAGACATGTCTGCTTCCCCTTCACCTTCCACCATGATTGTAAGTTTCCTGAGGCCTCCCCAGCCATGCTTCCTGTACAGCCTGTGGAACTGTGAGGAAATTAAACCTCCTTTCTTTATAAATTACTCATTCTCAGGTAGTACTTTAGCACAATGTGAGAATGGACTAATACAGTTTCCCCAATTTGAAGTAAGCTTCTTGAAAACAAGAATGTTGTTAGAACTTAGTCAACATGATTTAGAAAGTATCTGTTGGGTACTTAATAAATATTAGTTGAATAAAAGAAGGAATGAACATCCAATTCTGAAAAGGCATGGTCTGTATTATTAGACATAGAGGAAGATATTTTGGAGTGTCGGCTTCTCTCCAACCAATGGCTGCTTGGTTTTTACCACTAGTTTCTTGCACATTGGACTTGTCTTTAAGCCATGAAAGGATCCCTTTAACATTCATTAAGGTCAGGCAAGTGAAAGTCTTACTTCTAGTACAGGAAAGCAAAAGCATGGATCTAACTAAAATGTCAAGTGCCCTAAGGTGTGAAAAATATTTAAAAACTTTCCATTTGCTCTTTTATGGTAGTACCCTTTGTCAAAACCTTTTCTCCAATTTTATTCATGCCTGATAAATGGAAGAGGAGAGTTTTCCCAGAACACCATAAAATACACCCAGCTAGACAGGGCTAGGAGATTTAAGTGGCTTCCTGCCTGTTCCAGTGCCTGGAGGGGTAAAGCGGAGAAAAGAAACCTTTGAGCTTGAAGACAGCTGGAGGGAAGAAAAGAGAAAACATAAACTTAGAGCCCAGAAGCTTCTGAGAGGGAAGGGATCAGACCCCAAACCCTCGTCACCAAGGGCCCACATTACTGAAGCCCGCTAGGTGGGCTGGCTGGTCCTGGTCAAAGTCCAATGACCAGAAAGGATGCAAGCTTCTACTGGCCTCAGCCTCCCACTTCCAGTTACAGGCCTCATCCCTCCGACCAGGGGTGGAGAAACGACCCATCCTGGCCCATTCATAATTTTCCATCACCCTGACTACCATGATTGGCCTAGGGATGGTCACATGACCCAACCAAGCCCATCAGAGTCCTTCCCTGGGACTTTCCTGCCTGGAGCTGGAAGGGAAGAGTCCTCTGTAATCTTTAAGGACCTCAGCCCAGAGTGGCCTGAGATGGAGCATGCTGAAGAAAGTCCACTTGCTGTCAGAGAGAGCACATCCTCCTCAGTAACTCCCCACTCCGGCACATCCTCCTGGGTATTCTCAATTTCCTGCCCCACTTTTCCCCCATGTCCTTACAAGGACTTTCCGGAAACACCTTTTAAGCAAACTACCTGCACTCACCTATTTGTCTTGGAGTCAGCTTTTGGGGAATCCAAACTAATCAGGAATGGCCTGTCTGTGGAACATCCCTAAAGCCAGTTCCGTCTCTGCCTTTTCCCCGCTAAGGTTGTGTGATTGAATTAAATCCTGTCATTCTCAAAGAATCATGAAGCAGAAAAGGTGGGTAAGCCACTCAACCCTGGGATTTTGAGAGAAGTAGTCATGGGGGAATGTAGGGTGGTGGTCTCTCAACCTTATCTGAGCTCACACCTCCCAACCCATGGAAATGATTGAGGCCCAGGCGCCATGAACTGGGCATATCCCTGTAGAGGGTAGGTAACTGTCTGTCCTCCCACCCAAAGGAGCCTGCAGCTGAGCAGAGTTTGTCTTCAGCCACAGAGGCAGCAGTGAGAGGAGGAGGCTGAGTTCCACTCAGACAAGGCCACAGTGATGCATGGTCTTCGGGGGTAAGTAGGTGCTCTCAGCAGACCTCAGGGGTGGGGTGGTTTTCCCGACGCAGTCAGCTGGAGGAAGCGAATCTGAGTGCCTTCCCATGGCAAGACCAAGGGAGTGAGGAAGCCAAGGGACATGCTCAGAGAGATGGCCAGCAGCATCCCGCAGGGGTGAGGTGGAGTGGTGCCCTCAGGGAGGGCTGGCAGCCTGTATCCTAACTGCTGCATCATCCCTAAGAAAAACCTTGACTTTCACCTCAGTGATGTCTAGCTGTAAAGCACTTTCACTCCCATAATTTAACTGTACCTTCTTAACCTCAAATTCTAGAGCGCAAATTTTCTACACATTTCACAGAGGAGGAAGTTCAGGCTCTGGAAGGTGAGGTGGCTGCCAGCTCCACAGGGCCAGGGTTCATCCCTAAAAAGAGACAGCAACTTCCCCAGTCTCAAGAGCATGGTCATGTCTTTCAAATGCACATACCTAACTTTAAGTTTGTTTCTTCCATTCTGCTGCGTGCGTGCTTACAGATCCAAAATGGTGGCCAAGTGCACTGGATTTTATCATTTATTTGAGTGAACTTGACTGCTTAATTAGCTGCTTTAAAGTTTCGTTTAGAGAGTGATTCAGCGGCATACACCTATAGGCAGCAATTCGTCATTTGTTCATTCAGACAATCAATAAATAAACCTCAGGAATTTACATGGATTAAGAGCCCAAAGTCTTCTTGAAGTGGTATTTTTCAGTGCTTATTTCACTTTGGGTTGCTAGGAGATAAATTGGTTTTTTAAAAAAAGCAATTTGCATGAAGACCAGGAAAGCATTTTAATAATGTCAATATATAGCCAAATGGACTAAAGTGCTAAAGTGACAATTTTTCACTAGATAATTAAGCCTCCAAATTTAAATGTTATAAAAGAGATATAGTTGTATTCCACGGAGATCTATTCCACTTAGGTAGCTAATTATTTCTCAAGAACAACACTGAGTCATGTTAGACATCTTCTTGCTAATCTAATAATATTAAGCAACTGGGAGATGGTCCTATCCTACCACACAATCAGGAATGGAAAACTGGTAGGATTTTAATTGCAGAATTGTGGGAAATTTATTCTTCTAATCACTAGCACAAATCTGACAATCTGTCCAGCAGCTAGGAACTAAATTGAAGTTTACTTTCCCTGATAGATATGTTGTAAATTTCACTAATTTGAACGGGTGGAGAGGAAGAGTGTCTTAGTTCAGTTGTGCTGCCATAACAAAATCCCTGAGACTGGGTAACTTAAAAACAACAGAAATTTATTTCTCACAGTTCTGGAGGCTGGAAGTCCAAGATTAAGGTGCCTGCAGGTTGAATGTCTGGTAAGGGCATGGTCTGTGTTTTCAAGATGGTGCCTCTTGCTGTGTCCTCCTCCAGAGGGAATGAACGCTGTGTTTTTGCATAGCAGAAAGGGTAGAAGAACAAAAAGCTCTTTTTGTTTTGAATGCTGCATAGATGCTCTTTTGTAAGGCATTAATCTCATTCATGAGGGCAGAGTCTTCAGGACTTAATCACCTCCTAAAGGCAGAACTTCTCAATACTATCATACTGGCAATTGAATTTCAGCTTGTGAATTGTAGAGGACACATTCAGACTCTAGCAAAGAGCCCATCTATTTTGGTTAAAAATATCAGCTGTAGGACTTATGTAATACTTTTAAAATGTTTTCCTTCAAGTCCAAATAGAATCTTGAGTCTGGCACAAAATAATTATATAAGTGTTAGCCATTATTATTGCCTCAATATAGATACATAGCCTGGAAGAAGCTTTAAAAAATTCTTTGAAACGGTACAGTAGATCATTTGCAAAGAGTCTGATCATTCTTCCCATCCTTGTACTCCAGCCTTTTCATCCCGTGACTTTACCGCTTCTCCCATCCAGAGAGGCAGAAAATATGTCTCTCCCCACCCATCCCCCAAATCTGGCAGGCCTGTGACTTGCTTTGAACAACAGGTTGTGGAGAGAGTGACACTGTGGGAGCTTAGAGCCCAGGCCTCAGAGATCTCAAAGCTTCCACTCCTGTCCTCTTCGAACTCCTGCCAGTATGCAAAAAAAGTCCCAGCTGGCACTGTGGACATGAAAGACCACCTCGAGGGAGAGGCATGCCTGCCATGTTAGTGAGTCTGTCTTGGACCCAACAGCCCCAGGAAAGCTACCAGACTAGGGGCCACCTGAAAGACTCCAGGCAAGACCAGCAGAAGCACTGCCCAGCAGAGCCCAGCCCAAGCTGCTGACACACAAAACTGTCCACAAATAAAATGGATGTTGTTTGAACCCACTAAGTTTTGGGGTGGCCTGTAATGCAGCAACAGATCGCTGATACAAATGGGTTTTTAATACATGTAGATAACTCAGAAATAAGAGTATAAAAATAATCCTCATAACCCTACCCCTAATTTTAACAGCAATTAATATGTTGGTATTTTTCTTCCAAACTTTTTATGTTTTTTACAAGGTGAAAACATTGATCTAAAATCCGTCTCCTACCTCCAGTTCATCTGTTGAAGACCTTACCCCCAAGGTGACTGTATTTGGAGATAGAACCTTTAGGGAGCTAATTAAGGTTAAATGACATCATAAGTGTGGGGCCCTAATCCAATGGGAGTAGTGTACTTGTAAGAAGAGGCAGAGACACCAGAGATTTCTCTCTCTCTCTCCTCCTTGAATGTGCAGAGGAAAGCCTCTGTAAGAATGCAGCAGGAAGATAGCTGTCTAAAAGCCAAGGGGAGAGACCTCACCAGAATCCAACTATGACTTCCAAAGGGCAGAAATGTGAGAAAATACATTTCTGTCACGTAGTTTATCCATCCTGTAGTATTTTGTCACAGCAGCCTGAGAGGACTAATACACACATACTAACATTTTGAACATCTGCTGTTTCATGGACCCAATGCGAATGTTTCTTCATGTCATAGATAGTCTTCAACATCATTTTAAACAATATCTCAGATGAATGTCTCAACATGGTTCCATTAGAAAATGCAGCCTTAGGCAAAGATTAACCTGCTGATACTTTATTTGGGAGGTGCAAGCACTGGGAAGAAACGAAAGAAAAACACCAGGAAAAACACAAATGCTGTGTGATGAGTCACTGTGTTGACTGAGATCTCCTGACAAACTGCACAAAGACGTAGCAGGTCAGTCATCCCCTGGCTTAAGGTGTGTCCCCAGAGGGGCTGCGAGGAAGAACTACACCATAGACGAGTTCCCAGAGGGAGAAAGCAGGGAGGTTGTACCTGCCCAATTCCCTCCTGCCTCCCACTTCCAGCAGGTCAAAAGTCACCCCCAGAGGGAGTGTCTTGGGCTTAGAAGGCAATACCCCAAAGTATGGCACGTTGGTGCGCTGAGGACTTTGAACCGAAGAAGCCTGGGGAGGCCTCACAAACAAGGTCTCTTCAACCTTCTCCCCTTTCTCCCTCAAGGCCTGTCACAGAAAACAAAACTCCTCTCCCCCAAGGTGGATCACAGAAACTAGAACTCCTCTGCCCCACCGCTAGCCATCAAGTGTGGGAACGTCGCTCTGATCTCTCTTTCCCATGAAAGCCCTCATGGGACAGGTGTCCTGCCCTATGTGTGGAAGGGAAGGAACGTCCTCCAGAGGCAGAGCAAAGAATCCGAACAAACAGCTTTCTGGGTTCCCCCACACAACTCATCCAGTTTCTTGCCCCTTTTGTGTACAGTCATGTTTCTCCACAACTAGCCAACTATCCACTTCTTTCATCAGACTTCGCATCAAAATCCATAGTTCTCCCCAGGCTTTTGGGACTTCGTTTCCTTGTGAAGGCTCCCATGTCATACAAAACTTTCATTTAATGATTTGGATTCGTTTCTGCTGTTAAGCTGTCTTTGTCAGTTTTACATTCAGACCTAGCACGGCACCCTCGGAGGGTTTGAAAACTTCCCTCCCCTACAGGAGCTGACTGTCCCATATGACTGAGTTGTGTGGTGCAGTCCTTTGGGTTTGCACAGAAGACCTGGCTTGTGGTATTTTATCTAAGTTCAGTAATAGAGTGCAACTGTGTGCATGTGGGACACAGAGCTCAAATGACAGTGAGACAGAGGCCATCTGCAGCATCTGACAAAGCACACAAGTTTGTGTCCAATACACATGTAGATAGCATAATTTAGTCAGTCAATTGTTTCAGTCCTATTATTGTACACTTAGTTGATTTCCAATGTATTATCTTTACAAATAAGGTTGGGATAGACATTTTTATAGGTTAATCCTTATTCTCCTCTATGCTATTTCTTTAGCATAAGTGCCTAGAAGTAAAATCACTGGGTCAAAGGTAGTGAATAACCCGGATGGATACTATTATATATCTTGTAGTTTTCAGGTCTTGTACATTTCTTGTTAAATTTATACCTTAGTATTTTATTTTATCTTTTTGACTCTTGTGAATAAGATCTTATTCCAATAATATATTCCTTAATGGGTTAGTGTGTATAGTAGTCTATCAAAAAGATTTGCCAGGGTGGCACATGCCTGTACTTCCAGCAGTGTGAGAGGTCGAGGTGGGCAGATCGCTTGAGCCTGGGAGTTCGAGACCAGCCTGGACAACATTGTGAAACCCTGTCTCTACTAAAAATGCAAAAAAAAAAAAGAAAAAATTAGGCATGCGTGGTGTCCCACACTTGTAGTCCCAGCTACTCAGGAGACTTAGGTGGGAGGATTGCTTGAATCCAGGAGACAGAGGTTGCACCACTACACTCCAGTCTGGGTACCAAAGTGAGACCCTGTCTAAAAAAAAAAAACGTACCAGGTGATATGGTTTGGATTTGTGTCGCCACCCAAATCTCATGTTGAATTGTAATCCCAAGGGTTGGAGGTGGGGCCTGGTGGGAGGTGATTGGAAAGGTGGTTTCTAATGGTCTAGCAGGATCCCCCTAGAGCCGTTTTGTGATACAGTCCTCTTAAGATCCGCTTGTTTAAAAGTGTGTAGTGTCTCCCTCCTCTCTCTATTCTCCTGTGCCTGCCGTATAGACGTGTCTACTTCCTCTTCGCCTTCCACCACGATTATAAGTTTCCTGAGGCCTCCCCAGAAGCAGAAGCCTGAACAGCTCACAGAACTGTGAGTCGATTAAACCTCTTTTCTTTATAAATTACCCAGTTTCAGGTATTTCTTTACAGCAGTGCAAGAACAAATACACTGGGTATGGTGGTGTGCTCCTGTCATCCCAGCTACTCGGAGGCTCAGGCAGGTGGGTGGCTTAAGTCCAGTAGTTTGGGGCCAGCCTGGGCAACTTACTGAGACCCCATTTGGGAAAAAAAGGGTTTTATATTTTGTATTATCATGTTTTAATTTAATTTTTAAAGGTGATTAGATTTACGTGGTTCAAACTTTTAAAGTTTAAAAAAGTTATAGAGTAAAAAGCCTCCCACCAATATTCTCACCTCTGGAAACAATCAATGCTATCAGTTTCTTACCTTAGAGACACTTTATACAGGCTGGCCCAGTGGCTCACGCCTGTAATCCCAACACTTTGGAGGCTGAGGCAGGCAGAGCACCTGAAGTCAGGAGTTCGAGACAAGCCTGGCCAATGTGGTGAAATCCCATCTCTACTAAAAATACAAAAATTAGCCAGGCATGCTGGCATTCCCCTGTAATCCCAGCTACTTGGGAGGCTGAGGCAGGAGAATTGCTTGAACCAGGAGGTAGAGGTTGCAGTGAGCCAAGATCACACCAGCCTGGGCTACAAGGGGGAAACTCTGTCTCAAAATTTAAAAAAAAAAAAAAAGAGAGACACTTTATACAAATGAAGCAGACACACACATATACACACATGTATCCTTCTTGCTATAACTATAACAAGCAATAGTTCTTCTGTGCCTTGCATTTGTTCATTTTGCAATGTATCTTGGAGAGCATCCCATATTATCCCCTAAGGATTCCTTTTTTGGTTTGTTTTTTAACTAGATTCTCCATCGTAGTATGTATACCATAATCTATTTAATCATTCCACTGGCAACTGGCATTTAGAATGTTTCTAATCTTTTGCTATTTCGCAAACACAGCAGTCACTTTGTAAACATATCACTTCATGCACACGTGAGTGTATCTCTAGGATAAACTCTTAGATGATGGATTAATGAGTCAAAGGGTACAGACATTTGTAATTTGGATAGAGCTCTCCATAGAGGTTGGACCAATTTACATTTCAAAGGGATTGTATCCAAGAGAGTCCCTCACCCTCATCTCAGTGTGATATTGACCTTCTCTATCTTTGCAAGCGTGATTGGTTAAAAGTAGTATCTCAGTGTAGCTGTCATTTGATTTCACTTACTGTGAATATGCGTTAGTCCATTTTTGCATTGCTTTAAAGAAATAGCTGAGGCTAGGTAATTTATAAAGTCAACAGGTTGAATTGGCTCACAGTTCTGCAGGCTCTACAGGAAGCAGAGTGCTAGCGTCTGCTTCTAGTGAAGACCTAAGGAAGCTTCCACTCATGGTGAAAGGTGAAAGGGGAAGCAATGCAGCATGTGGTGCAAGCAGGAGAGAGAGAGAGAGAGAAGGGGAGGACCCAGGCTCTTGTTGTTGTTGTTGTTGTTGTTGTTGTTGTTGTTGTTGTTTTTGAGATGGAATCTCGATCTCTCACCCAGGCTGGAGTGCAGTGGCCCGATCTTGGCTCACTGCAACCTCCGCCTCCCGGGTTCACGCGATTCTCCTGCCTCAGCCTCCCAAGTAGCTGGGACTACAGGCTCGTGCCACCACGGCCAGCTAATTTTTGGTATTTTTAGTAGAGATGGGGTTTCACCATGTTGGCCAGGATGGTCTCGAACTCCTGACCTCAAGTAACCCACCTGCCTCGGCTTCCCAAAGTACTGGGATTACAGGCGTGAACCACTGCACCCAACAATCAGATCTCACGTGAACTCACACAACAAGAGGTCCCTCATCACCAAGGGCTGGCATGAAGGCATTCATGAGGGGTCCGCCCATGATTGAAACATCTCCCCCTCGGCCCCACCTCCAACATTGGGGGGTACATTTCAACATGAGATATGGAGAGGAAGAACATCAAACATTAGCAGAATGATTTTCAGCATCTTCCCATAAAACTATCTCTATTTCTTTTTTCTGAGAACTAACCATTTATGTTCTTTGCCTATTTTCATGAGACTGTTTATTGTATAGATTTGTTAAAAACAGCAAACTCACTGGATTCTCCTTTTCATTCCAATAGTTTGTCAGTTGACCTTCTTGGATTTTTCAGATGAACAGCTAAAACACCTGCAAATAATTACCACCTGTATCTTCTTTCTAACATTCTTATCTTTTCTCTGTGTGTGTATTTTTACATCGACTTAGAATTTCCAGAAAAGCATTGAAAAATAGGGGTGATAGTGGCCACCCTTGTCTTACACCTGACTTTAAGGGGAAGGCTCCTAGTGTTTCAGTAACAAGTGTGATATTGGTTGATACACTGAGATGGATACTTTTTACTCTTTTAAAGGAGTGTCTTTCTATTCCCAATTTACTGAGATACCATCAGTGTTTTGTAAATTTGATCAGTATTGGATATTGAGTTTTATTAAAATATTTCCAGAATAGATTGAAAGAACCATATATTATTTCTTTGTCTTATAATATGATAAATTATATTAATAGATTTCCTAATCCTAAACTATCTTCGCATTCCTGGGATGGTGCAAGACTCAATTATCTAGTATTGTATTTAGGATTTCTGCATGTCTTATGTATAGTCATACGAAAAGTCACAGTCTAATTTTCATTTGGTCAGAATTCACTGTATGACGCTGAGCTATTATCAGAATAATGTTGTCTGATGAAATATGATTCACTGCACGCTCATCTTTTGAAGTGATGTGGTTTGTAAAGTCTCGGTATCACAATCGGTTAGATGGCTCTTGGGCAATCTTCATCTTTGAGCATCATTTTGCTTTTCCAAATCTGCATAATTAAGTTGCAGGTCTCCTTTTTCACAACTACAATCACCTGTCTGCAAGGCTTCTGCAGGAATCCACTTATTAGCATTATACGACCTTGGACAAGTCTGTTAATGTCTCTCAGCCTCATTCTCTCTCTCACTTTTTTTTTTGTTTTAATTTGAGACAGGATCTTGCTCTCTGTGGTACGGGCTGGAATGCAGTGGCACCATCTCGGATCACTGCAGTCTCCACCTCCTGGGCTCAAGCAATTCTCCCACTTTATCCCGTAGCTAGGACCACAGGTGCGTGGCACCACACCCAGTTAATTCTTTTAAAAGATTTTTTTTGTAGAGACAAGGTCTCACTATGTTGCCCAGGCTGATCTCAAATTCCTGGCCCAGGTGATCCTCCCACCTCGGCCTCCCAAAGTGCTGGGATTATAGATGTGAACCACCATGCCTGGCCCTCCTTCTCTTTTATTTAAAAAAAAAAAGGTGGGGGGCAGCTACTAATAGTACTGTCTTCATGGTGGCACTATTTTGTAAAGATTCATAAAATTTTACAAAAGCTTTTAGCACAGCATTACAGGGTAAGAGCTCCAAATGTGGCAGATATTATTATTACTATTACCACTAGGCTGAAAGTGTTTCCTGATAACCAGTCCCATCCAATGGAAGTCCACGTCAACAACATACTGACTTAGTGCGTGCTGCTCAGTGCTCAGATAAGATGATGTTTATGAAAACGCATTGGAAAAAAGCACTAAACAGAAGTTAGCTATAATGAGAATAATATTGTCTGATGAAGAAATATGATTTACTTTGTGTTGATCTTGTGGACTGGTATGGTTTACACAAACATCATGACACAATAGATAGATTCTATATATAGATATAGATACATTGATATACATACATATGATGCAATCAGGAGTTACAAACGGGCTCCAAAGGTTGTTCTGTTGCACAGTTTAAATGTTCTTCTTCGGTTGTGTTCACATGAGTAATGTTCATGGGATATATTTTCTTTCCCCACATGTGGCCCAAAGGTGAATCATCTCACAACGGGCCTGGCCTGCACCATACTACACCTGGAGACAGCACACGGCCCAGTGATGAGGGCAGATCTGAGCGCCCTCCCTTCCACCCAGCTGTGAGGCCATGCGCAAGTGATTATCTTTCTCTGTGTCTTAGAATGATAATGACAGAAATCCATTTCATTTGGAATTTGAGAATGAAAAGGTGAGTTACTAAAGGTAAAACATTTAAAATCGTGCCTGGCCTATCTGGAAGCATTCAGTGAGCGTTTGATGTCATCTATATTATTTTAATTACTGCACTCTCCTCTCAACTATCAACAGGAGGCGAGATCAGTCGGTGGATGGTGAAAGTTAAAATTCAATGTAGTCCCCAAATCCCCCAAAACCCTTGTCATTGGCTCTGCCCTTAGTAACTGGGAGCCACCAAGACCGAGAAGTGAGGGCCGCCAGGCTGCGTGGATTTGTCTTGAAGATCTTCCTGCAGTGGGAAGCCAACGGCTGCTAGGATTCACACACTATCCTCCTGGAGTGTCCTGTAGGACTCTAGAACTGTCTCAGCTTCACTATCTGTGTGTACGCACGCTGGGAAACCGCACTGATCGATACCCTCGTGTCTGCCGTGGTTCTCTCTACACTGAATTTACCTGAATCAATAGGAAATTAGTGTTCCTGTATTAGAGCAAATCTTAGTCTTAGCCTTGAAAGTGTAGCTATAATACACAAGCATGTTCATGAAGCTGCCACATTAAGGGGAAATATCCCTCAGACTCAGAGAATCAATTAGCAGATGCGTTCATGACGAACTTGTTTACTCTGCTCTTGTCAACTTTTCTTTGTTGAAACTGACCTTCCCTGCTTGTATGAGAATCATTAGTTCCCAACAGGAAAGACAGGGCTTTCCGTTTCACAAGTCTGTGAGCGTTCATTTCTGAGTAGGGCCCAGGCTCAGCAATATTTTCACAGAGTGACAGTCATAATCGAGTCCTAACAAACGATTGTCCTGCACAATAGAACCGCAAATAAAACTCTACATGTTGAATGTGCTTATTGTTCCTCCTTGTTTGCAAACATGTACATAGTGAGATCTTGATTATTTCAGAGCTTGGAAAAACAAAATTGTCTTCCAGTCTGTTTGAGCACTGGTTTATTTTTCTGGCTCCTGGAGAAATGCCCAACTTTTTTGGAAGAGCGTATCTTGTGCATCCTAAACTCTCCTACTGGGAGAAAACCTTCGGTAAAGACAGCAGGCATGAGGAAAGCGAGGCTGGCGGTGGCAAGTGGAGACCATCCCCGTGAAGCCAGACGTGCGTCAGGCCACAAGGGCCACCAGGGCCACCAGCCACAGTCTCTCTTTGATGAGCTTCCAGTGGGTTCTGACCTCCGTGTAACGACCCCTCTCTAACTACATGCTCACAAATACAACACAATTTTTTCTTTGCTTGTATAGAATGTAGCCACTTGAATGTTATGTTTAGATTTCTGTAGAAGATAGAGGAGAAAGCAGTGTTTCTCTACTCTCTTACACAGTCATGCAACACAATGCTTCTGACACCAGATGTGCCGGGTTTCCTCCCTGCACATCCAGCAATTCTCTAACAGACACCAACTGAATATCCTATCATTTCATTCAGTTCTGACATTATCCACCAAGAGATCGCATCAGATCCCTCAGGGCGAGGGCTCAGTCCTACAGCACTCCCATGTGAGAGGCCAGTCCCAAGCCCCAGGTTGTGACCCATACTTCCCACCACCTGGCCACAAGTCAGGGATCCCACAACCCCCTTCCTCACAATTGATTACTTTGTTAGAGCAGCTCACAGAATTCAGGGAACACTTTACTTAGGCTCACCCACTTCTTATAAAGGATGCTACAAAGGATACAGAACAACTGCTAGATGGAAGAGATGCCTAGGGGGAGGTATGGAGGAAGGGGCGTGGAGCTTCCATGACCTCTCGGGGGTAACACCCTCCAGGAACCTCCAGGGGTTCAGCAACCTGGAAGCTCTCCGAACCCTTCCTGTTTGGGTTTTTATGAAGGTTTCATTATGTAGGCGTGATGGATTACATCATTGACCACTGGTGATGAAATCAACCTTCATCCTCTCCATGCTCCACTGAGGGTGGGAGGCGGGGCTAAAAGTTCCAACCTTCCAATCACAGAGTTGATTCTTCTGGCAACCATTCCCCATGCTGGTCTGCCCAAGGGCCTCAGCCACCAGTCATCTCATTAGCATGACGCTTGAGCACAGCTCAATATAACAGATAACCTGGGACTCTGGATTCAGAGATTCCTGGCTGGGAATCTGGACTTAAAATGCAGTTGTATAAATTTGTAATCTCTCTTGTTAACTTTCCTCATCCGTAAAATGGGTTAAAAATATTACTTACTTCAAAAAGCCATTATGGGATGACATGAGATGCCCCTTGCAACATTGCTAGAACATCTGGCGCCTATGAACTGCCTATCCCAACAAGAGTGACCCAAACTTGGTTGAGCCCTGCCAGTGAGCACATGCAATTTTAGGGGAGTGACTGTTGACTTCACAATCACTTAGAACTGCAAAGTGCTTACATTGCCCAATGTTGTAGTCCATCTGTCTTCTCTATCCACTGCAGATGCATGTTTGCACCTGAGGCTTGGACTTCACATCAAACTCTACTTGTATCCACCATGTGAAGTCCATTCTTGGTCCCACCCATTGAGGTTCCTCCAGAGCCCAACCACTGTTACGAAGCCGAACTTGGGTCTGCTCACCCAGTGCACAGAAAAAAAACACTGACATGGAGATTTGCAGCAAGAGAAAATGAGGCATTATTACAGGGTGCTGAGCAAAGAGAACCTTGCAACTAATGCTTAATACCCAAACTGCCTAATAGCTTACAAGCAAGAGTTTCTAATGGCAGGGGTACATTTCAGGAAAGCAGAAATTACGGTGAAAACCATAAATCAATACATGGAGGTTTTATGTTGGTTTGGCCCAAAAAGGCAGGATATCTTTAAGTGGGCACTTAAAGGTGGATTCAGAGCTATTTGATTTGCAATTGGTCAAGGAAGCAAGGCTGTGTCTAAAAACTGGGGGTCAGAGTAAAGGAGCCTTCAGTTCTGGCCTGGAGGACTCGCTCCAGGCCCCACAGGAAGAAATTTAGAATGGCAGTCAGCGTTCAGGCCTTAGTTCCCCCTTATCTGAGATCCACATGACAACGGTTGGCATTTTCCATTTGGTGGGGGCCTACGTTTCCAAAAAACAACTCAAGGACATATGCTAAGATGTTATCTTTTAGTTTCTGTAGGGATCCCAAACACTTTGTGACTCTGGCTCACTTGGGTGGCTGTTGTTGAAGTTATTATTTCCTTCTTGTTTAGCGGGTTATTTATTTACTTTCTTAATTGCTGATTATAGAGTTAGCTATAGGTGCCCGGAATCTTCCTTGAAGGGACTCAAAATTTGTCCTTTATTTCCATGCCAGAGTTGAGGAGGGTGGGAATGGCAGACCCCTAAGAGGGGTCCCTGCTAGGTCTCACCACCTCCTCAGTCTGTGGGTCACCTGCAAGCATGATTCTAGCCTCATGTCAGCAGGACACACAGGTTTCCTAAGTCTCCAGTGTGTGGTTGCTTGCCATGTTCTCTGGCCTGTCTTTGAAGACACTGTGCCAATATAATGCACATTTGCTGAGGTCATAGTCTAGGCTGGACCCTGCCCAGCTGTTATGTGTAAGCTCACAACAACACTTCAGGGTAGCAATAGTGGAGGAAACAGGATTGCAAAAACTGGGTTAGTTTTTTGGCCAGTGATGGTAACCCCGTCGGGGTGACGCTGAGGCCAGCACTCCTCCTGCCTTTGCCCCTGAGCTTGTCTAGGCCTCCAGGCAGCTCAGCAGCCAGCTCGCTCTAATCTCTAGGAAGAGGATCCTTGGAAAACTAGTCCTTTAGGACCTTGACAAGGCCACCTCTCCCCAAACCAACAGAGTCCAGTGCCAATCATCCATTGCCGAGCCGGCCTAATTTTCATGTGAAGAAAATGAATCCAGAAAGTCCATTCCTAGCATTCTCAACATCTCTTCTGACTCTATATTTTGCTAGTCAGTAGATTTTACTGATTTTTGCTTGGAGGTTTTTAAGAGACCCAGCAGATTCACTATAGGAAATCAAATGCATTCAGCAAACAGGCAAGTCCTGTTTAATCATTGGCAAGGCTCAAAATCCTGTCAACAGTAACTCACTTGAGTGAGTTAAATTAGTCGTTTAACTCACCTGAGTTAAATTGCACCTTTTCTGGAAAAGAAATCCCAAACATTGAGCTGTCTTGAAAATTCCATACCATTGTTGGAACCCCCAATCCAAAAATTTATAATTGGTCCTGCTGATTAACCACTAACAAATCAGCCAAATGTGAAGCTGACCATATCAACCCTATTTTTCCGTAAACTGGAAATTTCCTCTGGAATCTCGTCCTTCTTAACCATGACCTTGCCTGCCCCGCTCTGTGCCCCCTGCCTTCTGCTACCTGAAGAGTCACTCACTGAAAGATGAAAAGGTACTCATCTTGGATTTTTCTTCTTAAAATAATAGGAAAAAACATTTTTTATTATAAAATATAACCGCATTAAAGAAGATTTGGAAAATGGAAGAGGAAAAAAAAAACACCTATAATCCTAGCAAACTGCAACCACTAATGGTTTATGGCAGAAGTCCACATTGTGGCCCTTAGGATGTTAAAACTGAAATCTGTCTCAGTGTGTAACTATGGAGACGCATGTCCTGGGCTCTCGGAACCTGCTGAGGACCAGCTGACACCAGTGTCAGGCCATCACGCCTGCCCTGGGGGCAGCGTCCTGTTCTGTGTGTGCACATGTGTGTGTGTGTTTCCTCCTCACTTCACTCTCTTTATTGATGTTCATTCCTTTCATTTTCCACTTTCAGTTTTGTTTTTCTGTATTTCCTTCCTTTGTAACAGGTGTCTTTCAGTATCATGTTCTTAGATTCCATGCATGCTGGAGGACCTGGATAAATAGCAAATGGAAATTGCCCATCTGCTTAGGGAAAGATGGCACATGTGAGCACCAAGGTTTACCCAATGCCAGAACCACACACCTCGCTGGAATT
The DNA here is from genome assembly GCF_049350105.2 of Macaca mulatta. Classification (NCBI taxonomy): domain Eukaryota; kingdom Metazoa; phylum Chordata; class Mammalia; order Primates; family Cercopithecidae; genus Macaca; species Macaca mulatta. The sequence goes on from NC_133414.1 coordinate 137,665,578, forward strand.
AGTAACATTTTCACTGACTCAAACAACTGGCTAAAAAATCTGTGATGATATCTTTCCCTTAATATAATACCCTTTGTATTGTATTTGTGCAAATACTACTTTGTGGCCCAATATTTCTTTTTTATTTTTATTTTATGTAATTTTTATTATTATACTTTAAGTTCTAGGGTACATGTGCACAACGTGCAAGTTTGTTACATATGTATACATGTGCCATGTTTGTTTGCAGCACCCGTTAACTTGGTGCTATACATTAGGTATAGGAGATATACCTGATGTAAATTATATCTCCTAATGCTATCCCTCCCACCTCCCCCCACCCCATGACAGGCCCCGGTGTGTGATGTTCCCCACCCTGTGTCCAAGTGTTCTCATTGTTCAATTCCCACCTGTGAATGAGAACATGTGGTGTTTGGTTTTCTGTCCTTGTGATAGTTTGCTCAGAATGATGGTTTCTAGCTTCATCCATGTCCCTGCAAAGGACATGAACTTATCCTTTTTTATGGCTGCATAGTATTCCGTGGTGCATATGTGCCACATTTTCTTAATCCAGTCTATCATTGATGGACATTTAGGTTGGTTCCAAGTCTTTGCTGTTGTGAATAGTGCCACAGTAAACGTACGTGTGCATATGTCTTTATAGTAGCATGATTTATAATCCTTTGGCTATATGCCCAGTAATGTGATGACTGGGTCAAATGGTATTTCTAGTTCTATATCTGTGAGGAATCACCACACTGTCTTCCACAATGGTTGAACTAGTTTACAGTCCCACCAACAATGTAAAAGCATTCCTATTTCTCCACATCCTCTCCAGCATCTGTTGTTTCCTGACTTTTTAATGATCACCATTCTAACTGGTGTGAGATGGTATCTCACTGTGGTTTTGATTTGCATTTCTCTGATGGCAAGTGATGATGAGCATTTTTTCATGTGTCTGTTGGCTGCATAAATATCTTCTTTTGGGAAGTGTCTGTTCACATCCTTTGTCCACTTTTTGATGGGGTTGTTTGATTTTTTTCTTGTAAATTTGTTTAAGTTCTTTGTAGGTTCTGGATATTAGCCCCTTGTCAGATCGGTAAATTGCAAAAATTTTCTCCCATTCTGTAGGTTGCCTGTTCACTCTGATGGTAGTTTCTTTCACTGTGCAGAAGCTTTTTAGTTTAATTAGATCCCATTTGTCAATTTTGGCTTTTGTTGCCTTTGCTTTTGGTGTTGTAGTCATGAAGTCCTTGCCCATGCCTATGTCCTGAATGGTATTGCCTAGGTTTTCTTCTAGGGTTTTTATGCTTTTAGGTCTAATATTTAAGTCTTTAATCCATATTGAATTAATTTTTGTATAAGGTGTAAGGAAGGTGTAAGGAAGGGATCCAGTTTCAGCTTTCTACATATGGCTAGCCAGTTTTCCCGGCACCATTTATTAAATAGGGAATCCTTTCCCCATTTCTTGTTTTTGTCAGGTTTGTCAAAGATCGGATGGTTGTAGATGTGTAGTATTATTTCCGAGGGCTCTATTCTGTTCCATCAGTCTATATCTCTGTTTTGGTACCAGTACCATGCTGTTTTGGTTACTGTAGCATTGTAGTATAGTTTGAAGTCAGGTAGCATGATGCCTCCAGCTTTGTTCTTTTGGAATAGGATTGTCTTGCCAATGTGGGCTCTTTTTTGGTTCCATATGAACTTTAAAGTAGTTTTGCTCCAATTCTGTGAAGAAAGTCATTGGTAGCTTGATGGGGATGGCGTTAAATCTATAAATTACCTTGGGCAGTATGTGTGGCCCAATATTTCTGAATGGGCAATGGTCAGAGGCTTCAAAAGTGTAAATCCCTTTCCGAGTCTCAGTTTACCCATCTGTAAATGTGAGGCCCCTCAGGTGGACCTTCCCTGGCTTCCAGGCCACCCCAACCCTCCTCAATGGAAGCTGTGCCTGTGAGACCCCCAATCCCTGGCTCAGCCCTGCCCTAGACTCCAGGATCCATGCTGTCCTAAGACACGTGGGAATTAGAAAGCTTCAGACTCTCATTTCAGGATTGGCTGTCTGATTCAGCCCTAACATCTCCAGCCCAGTTCAGGAAACTGGGCCTGGATCCAATTTGTTTAGGCAGCAAACACAAATGAGTCCTTGCCCATAGCAGAGGAGCTAGTTTACAGGCTGGTGGGTAACTTATAACCTGTGTCATCTTCTTAGTAAGATGAGCTGGGTCAATCCAATTACTTTCTCAGAAAGTCTGCATGAGAAAACTAAAATGTTGGGAGAGTTGGTTGTGGGGATAAGTTGGACAAGTTGATGTAGAGGGGCCCAGGGAGGTTGTGCTGGCGCATGTGTGGGCTGAGGAGGGAGTAGAGACTGGAGACCTGAGGAAGGAAGAGATATGGGTGGGCAGATGCAAAGAGAGGTAGGAAAAATGTCCTGGGATTGATCATGTGGGTCTCCAACCTTTACCACCATACCTGTGTGATCCATGCTGCTGGAATCCTGGACTCCTGAGCCTGTTGTACTTCTGGTAGACCTTCCTTTACTTCAGCTAATGTGGGTGAGTTTCTGTTTCTATTTGAATTACTTAAAATCAGAAAAAAGAAAGCCCTTGGATCTAGCCCTACATGCTACATTTGTGGAAAGTGAGTCAAGTCACCGCAGTCAAGTCACTTGCTCAGGACCCCCAGCGATACCCCAGGGTCCCAATCACAACCCTCTATGCAATGGCCTTTGAGTTGAAGAGCTCAGGACAACCGTCCCATCTTTAAGCTAAACACAAATCATTCTGTTTCTAATTATAACCCCCATGGAACGATCTGAAAGTCTCTTGGTATCTCATTAGTGTTTCAAGGGTACATGGAGTCCTGTCTATGAGAGAGCACAACGATTTGATTTTGCAAACGTGAGACGCTGAATACCGCAGCCCATTTCTATCTGGATCCTACCTGGAACTGCACTAATCCCAAGAGCCTCACTGATGACCTTAGCAAGCAAGAGCAATTGCTAAAGAATACAGTACATTTGCTGAGTCCAAAAGCAATTTTGTTTTAGCTTTCTCGTTTGGCCAGAGGAGTTGGCATGCATAAGTGTTGATTCAATTTGGCTCTCTGGTTGAAATAGAAGACTCAGGAAAATTAAACATGTTTGTGAAATCTAAGCATACTTTATCTATAAATGCCCACATCCTAATATTTTTGGTTTAAATTTCAGTTAATCATAACAGCTAACATTTATGGTACGTTTACAGTGTTCGAGGAACTTTTAATTAATAATCACATTTAATCTTCACAATAACTCTATAAGACAAGTATATTATTAAAGAAACTATAATAATTATTATATGGATGGGGACCTCCATGTAACTTGCCCAAGAGGCATAACCAGGAAGTGGCAACGCCAGGTTCCCATCTCAGAGGCCCACTCTCTCCCAACCTTTTAGCCATATAGCCCCAAAGGGGGTTAGCTAAGGAAACAGATGATTGCTTGTTTGTTTGAGTTACAGACAGTGAAGATAATTCAGGAATCTGTAATTGCTCATCCCTGCTGGGGGATATTAGCTAGACATTAGCTGTAGCATGTGAATCATGACACTTGTTTCTGGCTGAGTTATTACCTATGCACAACGGTGCTCACCAGCTTGCCAGCTTGGTTTAGAAAATTTGGGGAAAAGATGGTGCACACTGCTTCCAGTTGCTTCCCACTGCTGATGGCTCAACTGGGGATCCAGGGGCCCCATCCACCCTCAGTTGTTAGCAGGCAGTCCCTTGCTTCAGTTTTACATCTGAGTTGTGACCCTGGGACAATTTGGGGGCTGTTGATGTATCACAGTCCATGAACTCTTCAGACACCCCCTGGGAACACTGACCTGCTAACCAGTTGGAGGCAGTGGTAGCCTTGGCAAGCCTCCATGCATTGCACGCTGGGGTCCTCGCCCTGGACAAGGTCCAGAGGCAGCACCTGCATGCTGGGAGTCTTCCTTGTTCCCTGCTCTTGCTGCTCTGCCAAAGACACAGACACACATCCAAGGACCATCCTCATACCCCCAGCAGGGAGGTGAACAGATTTATAGCAAAATCCAGGGAGGTGTTGCAGGGGGAAAGGGGAGGCCAGCCTGGGCTCTGCCTCTATCTGCTGAGCAGGCCACCGCCACTCTGTGCCTCAGCTTCCTTGCCTGTCAAAAAGAAGGGGCAAGAGTGTCTTGGGGAGAAGGAGGGGACTTAACTGTGACTTAGTGAGGCAGAGACACTGCCTGGTTTATGTGGGATATGAGGCTGGGCCAGCTCCCATCTCCTGGCAGGTACATCTCGGGATACCCAGGGCCTTCATTTTCACCATGAAATGTGAAGTGAATATTGTCATTCTTGTGCTTAAAGACACAAGTGGGAAAGCGCTTTTCATTAATTAAAAAAATTCTCAGCTCCCATCACATCCCTCCACCACTGTGTATTCAAGCCAAGGAGAATTTCATCACTCCCCAAGCCCCACTGGACACCTTCCGCCCCGTCTCGTGCTGTTCCCCTCTATCCATCCTTCAGGGGTCAGGCAAGCCCCATCTGATTCCCTCCACTGGGATTCATCTCTCCTTCTCATGCTCCCCGGCAGCTGTATTACTCTGACTTGTGCTTGATTCATTCATTCTTTCATCATTCATTGATTCATTCATTCAACAAACACACTGTGAGTGCCTGTTCTGTGTCTTAAAGACACAAATCAAAGATGAGACAGAGAACAAATGGATAAAGTGAAGAAGGCAAAGGTGAAGTTATAGAATAAGTCCAGACACATTTCCAAACTCTCGCCCTCCAGGTTTTTAAAAATTCTATGTGTTTATATTTCTATGCCACATAGAATTCTGTTCTCTTTTTAAAGAATTAACATTTGTATCCTTTCCATGGAATGCTTGTTAAGAATACATCAAATGAATGCGGTGCAAATGAAGACTTCGAGGACAGCCTGATGACTACATGACACCTGGAGATTTCCACGGGGACCTGTGTGGCTTGCGGGTCCAGTTCTATCCTCTCCAGGGCCCAGGAAGGCTCCACCCAGCTGGACCCTGCCCACAGGCCCACCTGGTGCCATGCATGGAAAGGTGAACATGGTTCCAAGGCCAAGCATGGCAGAACTGGGCAGAAAGAGATTCGGACCATTCTTCAGGAGTGATGACCATCTACAGACAAGGCCAACCAGCCTTCCTATCCTAAGAGTCCCATTTGCCCAATAAAACTACTTAAATAAAAGCACCACCCCTCCCCATGGCCCCCCCTCCAGAAACTACAGGAAGGGATGGTTCCCTTACCAGATGGTTTCCACTTTGATTTCTCCGACTTCCAAAGACCCGTGCCCCCATCCCTGCACCAGAAACCTGGCGGGGGTCCGGGGATGGGGTGGGCAGGGCAGAAGTCACAGGAAAGCCCTTGGTCTCCCCTCTGCACCTCTTAGTGGTCCCCCATCTGTCTGCCCCTCGCCTGAACCCATTTCCCCCACTAGTCCTTGCCCCCGCCACCCAGTGCTTCGCTTCTCTAACCCAGCCCCCAGGGGAACTTGTTGATGAATCTTATACTGCACAGTGGACACGAATAAGGCTGTGCAATCATTCTCACCTCTAAAACAGTGGCATGCAATTGATGGCAATATCTGGGGACAGGCTAAGCTGCTGCTGAAGCATGGCAGCCCTGGAGGCTGGTTCCTGGGACAGGACATACGGCCACCTGCACAAACCTCATGTCCACAGTGCCAGGCGTCAGAAGGATAGCATATTCACAGTTCCCCTATACAGTCCTAATACTGAAAATCAGAGCCACAACCTCCCCTCCCCACCCAACTCTTGCAGCCTGAGATGATCCACCCCCTCCACCTGAACACAGGACCCTCTAGAGTGCAAAGTGCCCCCTGTCACCGAGCAAAGAGTGACAGGAGGTACTGGCTGGGCCCAGTGGGCAGGTCAGGCAAACTCCAAACGTCTGGCTCTTATACTGCACTGTAAGAACCTGGGCGCTAGGGGATGAGGGGCCCATCCCGGTTCAGTCCAGGCCTCCCCCAGGACCCGAGAAGCTCAGAAAGTACCTGCTAGTGAGCAGTGAGCTAGGATGAGGGTCTGTATGTCAGAGTTGATAAGTCGGGGAGGGGTCCTCAGGGAAAGAGGCATGTTTCCCATAAAATGTGACCAGAGCCAGGAGAAAGAGCTCTCGATGGCAGGGTTCCCTGACCAGTACCAGGTGGTGGCCTGTTAGGAACCAGGCCACACAGCAGGAGCCCAGATGAGCAAGTGAAGCTTCATCTGTATTGACAGCCCCTCCCCATCACTCGCATGAGCTCCCTGCGCCCGTCAGATCAGGAGTGGCATTAGATTCTCATAGGGGCACAAATCCTATTGTGAACGGTGCATACAAGGGATCTAAGTTGGACGCTCCTTACGAGAATCTAGGCTGGGCACAGTGGCTCATGCTTGTAATCCCAGCACTTTGGGAGGCTGAAGTGGGAGGATCACTTGAGTCTAGGAGTTCAAGACCAGCCTAGGCAACATCGTGAAACCCCTGACTCTACAAATAAAGAAAAAAAGAGAGCCAGGGGCAGCAGCTCACGCCTATAATCCCAGCACTTTGGGAGGCCAAGGCTGGCAGATCACGAAGTCAAGAGATTGAGACCATCTTGGTCAACAAGGTGAAACCCCATCTCTACAAAAAATATAAAAATTAGCCAGGCGTGATGGTGTGTACCTGTAAGCCCAGCTACTCAGGAAGCTGAGGCAGGAGAATCACTTGAACCAGGGAAGCGGAGGTTGCAGTGAGCCAAGATCAAGCCATTGTATTCCAGCCTGGTAACAGAGCGAGACTCTGTCTCAAAGAAAGAAATAGACAGAGAATCTAATGCCTAATGATCTGTCACTGTCTCCTATTACCCCCAGCAGGGACCATCTAGTCGCATGAAACTAACCTCAGGGCTCCCACCGATTCTACATGATGGTGAGTTGTATAATTATTTCATTATACATTACACTGTAATCATAAGAGAAATAAAGTGCACAATAAATGGAATGCACTTGAATCATCCCAAAACCATCCCCCCAGCCTTGGTCTGTGGAAAAATTGTCTTTCACCAAACTGGTCCCTGGTGCCCAAAAGGTTGGGGATGGCTGCTCTCTGGGACAGGGGAGAAGGATGCTAGTGGGGCCTGTGCCCAGGCACAGCACGCAAGGTAGCTGGGCCCACCTTACCACTCTTCTTCTCCTGTTATGTCCTCAACTCACCTTATTTTTCTTCCTAGACAGCCTGTAAAGTCTATGAGGTCAGGATCATGCCCTCCCAGTTAGTCTCCATATGCAACATAGTGCAGCAATGTGGTCAGTGCTTTAAAATCTGTTAGTGAAAACAAAAGAGAGTGAAGGAATGAATGAAAAAAACGTTCTGGGTCCAATATGTTTATTTATTTATTTATTTATTTATTTATTTATTTATTTATTTATTTTTGAGATGGAGTCTCGCTCTGTCACCCAGGCTGGAGTGCAGTGGTGCTATCTCAGCTCACTACAACCTCCACCTTCTGGGTTCAAGCGATTCTCCTGCCTCAGCCTCCTGAGTAGCTGGGATTACAGGCGCCTGCCACTATACCTGGCTAATTTTTATATTTTTAGTAGAGACTGGGTTTCACCATGTTGGCCAAGCCAGTCTTAAACTCCTGACCTCAGGTGATCTGCCTTCCTCAGCCTCCCAAAGGGCTGGGATTATAGGCGTGAGCCACCACGTCCAGCCAGATTTATCTATTTTTAGATTCTAGTTACAGGGAATCTATTCACCTTTCATCTTATTTATTAAAACCAACTTTGTGGACTAAAATCAACGATGCATTTAAGTCATTCATCTACCGAGCTTTTATTTAGCACCCACTCTGTACGTTTTTTGTTCGGGAGTTTACCAGCCCAGAGGGAACTTTGTATCTGGAGACATTCTTAGACTGTTGGGCCGTGTTCTAAAAAATCAATTCCTGGAATCCCAGCAGTCATATACGTAGAAAAAGGGAAACTGACAGTCCTTCTAATTAAGCACCCTTGTAGGATTTATTTTTTCCCTATAATGAAACGTATTCAAGAACGACAAGACATCAATAGATTCCTACGTTTCCAAACATCTCTCCGAAAATCCAAACCCCAGACCACATCTTCCTGTCTGTCCAAACAGGTAATTATACTTTGTGTATTAAAGTCTTGTATCTTTGACCTATCCAGTGCACAAAAAAACAGTTTAACCTTTAAACCAAGTCATGTACACCATTTTACTCCTAGAAAGTTGAATTTATGTTATTCCGTCAAATCAGTATCAACCTGACCTTTAAACACATCAGTGTTTCTTGGAAAAATATTATGGCTGGGATGCCTACCACGGTAAACAATATTAGCTGCTCCTACCCAGTGCTGAGCCGTGCTGTGCTGTAGCTTATCAAATCAGGGGGTGGAAGTCGGCAGGGACCAGAGCTCTTCTGACAAACTCTACAGGATATGAAGAACAATGTAAATGCACCAGAGTTGGCAGATATATTTCTATATTACTGTTCCGGAGATAACAGCTAAGGTGAATCATTTCCTACCACCTACCATTCCAAATTATTTCAAATTCTGAAGGGACTCTTATTTATTTCATTGGTAGCTAGCAATTTACTTAGCTGAAGATCATTATATTTATGTGTCTGTGAAATCCTCACAATAATTACACATTTGAGCCGTCTCAGATGTGCTATACGTATTCTCATTAGTCATATACTTGCAAAGATATTATCACATTTTTTGTAGCAACCTTCACAACGTACACATAAAGGGCCCAACTGGATGTGAACTTTGATTCTCATGGTTTTCCTACATATCATATTTATCAAACAGCAGGATGCCTTCATTCACATGCAAATGCTTACAGAAAGCTAGAAAATTGTCTTAATTTCTCTTTTCTCTAGATCGCTCCAGTGCTGCAGCCCTGGAAGATATTGTATTGGGCAGCAGGGAGAGCAAACCTAGCTGAGATCTAAAATTACTTTAGGAACTTACCAAAAAGTTCCATAATGGGAAATATTTATAAGACAGCACACTTCCTTCCAAAGCGTAAAGTCATTGCAGGATAAGTGCAAGGCATTTGTAATTTCCAGTGCTGTCAAGCAAGTGTCCCCAGATTGAATCCTGGACAATATTTGTGAGGCTGATTGGTTTATCTGAAAGGTCTATTTTGTCATTTTTAAAGTCAGAGATTATGAAAGAGAATAGACTGCCTGGTGGTTTTGCCCATTTCTGCCCTCCCCATATTTATTTCAGAAGCCGTTGTTAGTATAAACATGGTGATTCTCAGAACATCTCTAACCTTGACAGCAAATATGAACAATTCTGCCTCCTGAGCAATGATTGCAAGAGAACATGGGGATTCATTCAGGTGCCAAAGAATACTGTAGAACCACTGAGCTCAGGACAGAAACACATACTCATTTGCCATAGTGTCTCAGAACACATGTGTGCTCCTTGGGTTTACATGTGACTCCCCGACTAGCTGGTAGGCCCTGGAAGCATAAGAACTCCATCCGCTCATGTCCACCTGCGCATCCCCAGCATCTAGTACAGTGCCCAGCACATAGTCAGTGCTCAATAAATATTTACTGGACAAACAAATGACTGAGGCAATGAGCTGAACTGCCTCCACGCCATAAGCCTTTTCATCGGGAGCTATAACCCCGTCTCGCATTTGAACTGCCTGAGGCTGTCACATGACTTTCGCATAGAAGATTGAAGCCAGAGTGAGAATTCAAGTCTCCAGAACCAGCAGGTGCCATCACCTTCTTCCATGCGTGAAACGATGGTTTAATGAGTACCTACTGTGAACCCAGAGCTGTGCCAGGCATAGGAGCAGCTACGGTAAACGAGTCATGCAGATCTGGCTCTCGAAGAGCTTGGAGGCTGATGAGGAAACTGGTCTAGCACAAGCTCACAGGAAAGGAGATTCCAGAGGGGGAAAAAAAACAGTCACTAAATAAGGACACTGTTCACAATAAAGAGAAAGGAGGGTGTCGTTCCTGTGAGTCTTGCTGTATATGAAACCATCCCGAAGCTCGGGTCTTAGAGGGGAGTGTGTAGGTGGTGGAAATGTTCTATGGATTGGTTGTGATGATGGCTTCATGACTACATTTGTCATGAAAAGCCATCGAACGGTATACTGAAAAGGGATGCATTTTACTAAATATAAATTGTACCTTAATAAACTGACTTTTAAAATTAAACAAAAAACTTTAAAGAATGAAAGCAACAGTCATTGGTTATACTCACAGATACTGTGGGTTGGGAATCTGAGATGACACCGTGGAAAAACTTGTCTCTCCTCCACGAAGCCTGGGACCTCAGCTGGGAAAACCCGTAAGCTGGAAATGACCAAGTGGCTGACGGCTGGAGGGACTGGGAACTCCCTACATGTCTGGTGTCTGGGCCGTGGGCTGGTGTGACTGGAAGACTAGAATGCCCCCTGGAGCACCCCTATTTCAGCCTCCCCACTCAGCACATCTTTTTGAGGACCTACTGTGTGCCAGCACTAGGGATACAGAAGTTAACGTCATAGACAAATAGCCCCTTCCCTGTTGGAGTTGACAGTCTAGAGAAGGAAGGCAGACAGGAAACAACATTATACGAAAGGAAATTAATGGTATGTTAGAGCTAATACATGCACGGAATAAAAATTTTAAACAGGAGGATCGGGCGCGGTGGTTCACACCTGTAATCCTAGCACTTTGGTAGGCTGAGGTGGGCTGATCACTTGAGGTCAGGAGTTTGAGAACAGCCTGACCAACACGGTGAAACCCCACCTCTACTAAAAAAAAAAAAAGAAAGAAAGAAAGAAAGAAAGAAAGAAAGAAAGAAAGAAAGAAAGAAAGAAAGAAAGAAAAATTAGCTGGATGTGGTAGCACATACCTGTAATCCCATCTACTCAGGAGGCTTGAACCTGGGAGGCGGAGGTTGCAGTGAGCTGAGATGGTACCACTGCACTCCAGCATGAGCAACAAAGTGAGACTCCATCTCAAAAAAAGAAAAAAAAAAAAAAAAGCAAAATTTTTCACAGTGGAAGGGGTTGGAGAGGTGGGAGAGGGAACATTCTCTGTGTGGAGTTGTGTGGTTGGTTGGTGGCTCTATGTTTTGTTTTGCCAATTCAATGGTGTGGAATTGAATCACATTATGATTTTAATTGCCTGAGCTCAGTGTCTTCAGATGTGTGGCAGACACTGCTAACCGGTCACCCAGCATGGTTCCTCTTTTTCTTGGGCACGGTTAAATATTTCCCAAGCTCAACTGCATTCAGCTGTGGCCTTGAATGGAGATCTAACCAACATAATGTGAGTAGCAACCCGCTACCATCTCCAGGTCCAGCCCAGGAAAACCTCCCATGTGGGATCCTTCTCCCTCTTTTCTTTTTTCAGCTGCTTAATTCCTACGGCAACTTTGGAACTACCATATTGAAGATGGCAGAGCCTCCAACAGCCAGAAACCCTGTGAGCTGTGAAGAACTTTGCCCCTCCCTTCACCAGCCTGGAATATTTGCCCTGTTTATATGAACAAGAAAGAAACTTCTGTTGTGGGGACGCACGTTGCGACAGCAACCCCATCCTAACTCACACCACGTGTTTATTGGTCGTTTGGTTCCTCTCTTCTGAGAATTACCTGCTCAGACCCTTCACCAAATTTAGTATGGGGTTATATTCCTTTATTTGTCTATAGTGAGGTAGGAGTTTGGCAGGACTGGTTTCACAAGATACAGGTCACAAAGACCCTGCTGATAAAACAGGAAGCAGTCAAGAGGCTGGACAAAACCTGCCAAAACCAAGATGGTGATGAAAGCAACCTCTGGTTGCCTTACTGCTCATTATGCATTTATTATAATACATGAGCATACTAAAGGACACTCCCACCAGTGCCACGACAGTTTACAAATGCCATGGCAATAGCTGGAAATTATCCTAAATAGTCTGAAAGATTGGGGAACCCTCACAGAATTCTCTGCCACTTCCTGGAAAACTCATGAATAATCTACACCTCATTTAGCATACGATCAAGAAATAACCATAAAAATAGCCAACCAGCAGTCCTTGGGGCTGCTCTGCCTATCGAGTGGTCACTCTTTCATTCCTTCACTTTCTTAATAAATTTGCTTTCACTTTACTCTGGTGGCTCACTCTTGAATTCCTTCCTGCGCGAAGTCAAGAACCCAGATGGCCTCCCAGGCTGAACCCCAATTTGGGGGTTCACAGTAGGAGTCCTGTATATCCTGCTGTTTTCGAAGTGTGATCTTTGGAGCAGAGTATACACTGCACCTGAAATCTTGCTAGAAATGCAGACTCTCAGGCCCCACCCAAACCTCCACCTGAATTGGAACCTGCGTTTCAAAAGATCTCCTGGTGATTCCCATGCGTATTAAAGTTGAAGAAGCTGGTACTCAAATGTTCTGAGATAATTCTTCCTCTTTTATATGTGTCAAATTCATTTTCTGCCACTCTGTAGCAACCTTTGCATCTTGAGGATCTATCTTTTCATGTACAGATTTTTTTGTTAATTTTAACCTTGTAGTGTTTGCCAATATTTTATGTTATGGTTTTTGCCCTCTTTGTCACTTAAGAAATCCTTGTCTTCCTGAGATCATACAGATATGATGTTATATTTTCTTCTAAAAGGTTTTAGGTTTTCTTTTCACAGATTGTTCTTCCATCTGGCATTTACATTTGTCTCTAGTGTGCTATAATGCTCTCATTTTGTCTTTTCATATTGATAATCTATTATCCCAGTGTCATTCATTGGATTATCCACCCATTCCCTCCCGACTGGTAGTGTCATTCCAGTCATAGGTGCTATCTATGCTATCTCACGTTTCCATGAATGTGTGGTTCTGGCCTCCTTATTTGAATTTTTCAGTTATGTAATCTGCCTTTTTTTCATTTAACCATATATTGTCAACATTTTTCAGCAACATTAGCTGTTCCTGTACAATGCAAATTTTAATGACTGCCTAGTATTCTGCCATACTTTATTTTGTTAGACAGTTGTGTTGTTTTCAGTTTTACTCTATTGTAAATAACACTGGGGTTAATATCCTTCACACAATCTCTGCACATGTGCATACTGATTTCCTTAAGATAAATTATTTGAGTGAAATTACCAAGTAGGCATATTTTTAAAGTGCTTGATAGATACTGCCAAATTGCCCTCCAGAAAAATTGTACCGATTTATATTCCCACCTGTTTCCTGCCACTTTCCTCAACATTTTAATACCTCAACATTCAAATCCCTGCCAATTTCATAAGCTGAATAAATAAAAAGACATGCTATTGTTGTAATCCATGTGTCTTTGATGACAACAGAAGGCAAATATTTTTAGATGTTTATTGGCCTTCTGTATTTACTTGCTTTAATGTGCGTGTGAGACTGTCCAGTTCTAAGCCTGTTTTTCTCTCTCTCTTTTTTTTTTTTTTTGTAGGTGCATGTATCTTTTTCTTATTGATGGATAATGCTCTTTATATATGAAAAATTTAACTCTTGCCTAGGCTTATTGCAAACCTTTTTTGCAATTTGCACTTTGCCTTTTACTTTTGCATATGGTGTTTTTTTCAATGAGCAAAAGTTTTAAATGTTGACAGGGTCAAATTTTGCAATGTTTTTCCTTAGTATTATGCTAAAAGAAAAATATAAGCCCTACCTCCAAATTATCCCTCTGTGTCTTCTTTCTGTTCTTTTAGATTTTGTTTTACATGTTTTACTGTTAAAACGAAATTGTCCCTCAGGTCGGTCTCTGCTTGTGTTTTTTCTGATTTCCCCAGCCAGGCAAAATGCCTCCTGAACACCAGGTACCTGCTCTCATAGCACTTTGCACAATGGCAGTATTTTCTGCTTGTGTGATTCTTTGATTAATGTTTGTGTTCTACTATAGCATGCAAGCCTCATGAAGGGTTCAGCACTGTCTCTTTTCCACTCCTTTTTCTTTTCTTTTTTTTTGTTTTGAGACAGAGTCTTCCTCTGTCACCCAGGCTGGAGTGCAGTGGCGATCTCGGCTCACTGCAACCTCTGCCTCCCAGGTCCAAGCAATTCTCCTGCCTCAGCTTCCCGAGTAGCTGGGACTACAGGTGTGTGCCACCACGCTCAGCTAATTTTTGTATTTTTAATAGAGACAGAATTTCACCATATTGGTCAGGCTGGTCTTGAACTCCTGATCTCAGGTGATCCACCCGCCTTGGCCTCCCAAAGTGCTGGGATTACAGGCGTGAGCCACTGCACCCCAGCACCCATCAAAGTGCCAAGCACTTGTATCTGCTCTTGTGTTACCACTCAGGGGACCTGAGGCTTTCTGTTTCTTTCTGTCAGCCCCACCTGTTCTATTTAGCTCAGCTAATATACATTTATATATATTTACATATGTATATATACACACATTACTATATATATAGCTTTATAGCTACACATTTATATCCTATCCAGCCTTTTTGCGAGTTTGCAGCCAGAGGTCTGCCTTGGCTCATTGGCCAACTGTCCTCTTCTTACCTGCAGTAGCTCCCTTAGTAATCCTCTGGGCTTTATAAGCAGGCAAACGTCATACCTAAAAGTAATTGAGTTTATCTTACTTTTACTAGTTGCAAAGCGCATGTTTGATTTTTTTTTTTTTTTTTTTTTTTGAGATGGAGTCTCTCTCTGTCGCCCAGGCTGGAGTGCAGTGGTGCGATCTCCGCTCACTGCAACCTCCGCCTCCCGGTTTACGCCATTCTCCTGTCTCAGCCTCCCGAGTAGCTGGGACTACAGGCGCCCGCCACCACGCCCGGCTTATTTTTTGTAGTTTTCGTAGAGACGGGGATTCACCGTGTTAGCCAGGATGGTCTCAATCTCCTGACCTTGTGATCCGCCCACCTCCGCCTCTCAAAGTGCTGGGATTACAGGCGTGAGCCACTGCACACGGCCCACCTTTGATTTGTTTATCGCATCTGCTAAAACTTCCAGAACATGTAGCGTTTTTTACAAAAGGGGAGTGGGGGGGAGGAAAACTATATAAAACCAAAATAGAAGAAAATGGCTAGATTTCATTTGGGTTGTAAATTTTTTTCAATCATAAATTTTAAAAGATATCTGGATGGTCTCCTGATGTGCACACAGACATAATTTCCATCATTTTTATATCAAGACTAAAGGCAGCCACCAGCCACCCCCACCAAAAGCCTGCTCTGGTCTCTTTGCACCACTGCAGGAGTCCAGTGTTCCAGCTGGAAGAAAAGACCTGCCCCCTCCAGCTGAGAGACTGAGAGCAGAACAGTAGCAGAGTGGCGTGTTGAGGTGCCCCGCCCAGCTGTCAGGAAAGCTAGAATCAGTCCCAGCTCTGCCGCTGGGCTGGCACCCTGTTTTGGACAAGACTGTCCTTCTCTAGCTCTCATTTCCCCACTTCCTAAGGGAGGTGCCTGCCTCCCAGCTCCCCAGCCTAGGCTCCTGATACAATGGCCTTCAGCTAGTGCAGGTCCTGCCCACCCTCCAGACCTTGATCTCCAAGAAAGGTTATCTCTGCCAGAATAGATGCAAGTCGAGTGATACTTAAACACTGACTCACAAGCCTGCTGCAGTGACGGTGTTAAAGAGATAAGCCTTGGGGAATATCTGTTATTGGTTGAGTTGAGCCAAGATAGATCATGGAGAAAAGTAAACCCTAAAGCACCATAAACCTATCACAGAAACAGAGCATCGAAAACAAGCAATGGCGGGAAAGAACAAAATCAACAGGAGGCACCACCACCAAGTTCAGGGGAAGCAGAGACAAGGGTGCAAATCCTTCAAAGCCATGCAGGCACAACCTCTGCTGGGCTCCATCCCTGGTACCTGCCCCAGCGCCACCACCCACACTCCCCTCTCCTTATAGTAGAGGTCTCCACCACCATGCCTTCTGCTCCTTGAGAACACGGACCATGCCTCATGATTTTGTGTCTCCAAGCACTTTCTGGATGCTCAGATGGTGAAGTAATTTGTTTTTGTTTGTTTTTGAGACAGAGTCTCGCTCTGTAGCCCACACTGGAGTGCAGTGGTGCGGTCTTGGCTCACTGCAACCTCTGCCTCCTGGGTCCAAGTTCAAGCAATTCTCCTGCCTCAGCCTCCTGAGTATCTGGGATTACAGGTGCACACCACCATGCCCAGCTAATTTTTGTATTTTCAGTAGACACAGGGTTTCACCATGTTGGCCAGGCTGGTCTTGAATTCCTGACATCATGATCCGCCCACCTCGGCCTCCCAAAGTGCTGGGCTTACAGGTGTGAGCCACCTCACCCGACCATTTTTTACTATATGTGTGTGTGTGTGTGTGTGTGTGTATGTGTGTGTATTATATATACATGTATATATCACCTAGTTGCATGTATCATTGTAAAAATTTTTCACATCATTAAATATTCTTGTAAAATATGATTTCTCAGTAGCTACAAAACATTGCATCTTATACCTAAGCATTCTCTTTTTTGCTAGGTATTTAGCTTTGCTCTTTGAGCTGTTATAAGTAACTCTGTAACATGCATCTTTGCCCCTGAATCTTTGTCTGAGTATCTTGTCAGTCCCCTAGGATTTGTCCTTCTTGGTTCAAAAGCTATGAACATTTATAGGGCTGCTGATATATACTACTACATTCCTTACAGAAATGAACCAGCGCTGTCTGAAGTCACCCATCTCAACAAATCCTTGCCAGCACTAGGTTTTTAAATTATAATAATAAAAATCGTTGCTCATTTTGTTGAGAGAAATGGAAACTCATTGTCGCTTTAATGGCCTTTTCTTTGATTACTAGTGAAGCTGAACATTTCCTCTTTTGGCTACTGTCCATTTGTAATTTATCTTTTGTGAGTTTTCTGTTCATTCCTTCTATCCTTCCTCTCTGTCTCCCTCTTTTCCTCTGACATTCAGTGAAGATGTGCTGAGCACTGATTTGTCAGACCGTGGCAGACGGGGATCAGGAAGATACAGTCAAGGACTCACAACACACCCCAGGCCAGAACACTAGCTGGAGCCAGTGACAGTTGCTGCCAGGAGGCAATCACAAGTCAATTTGTTTTTAGTTGTGGTAAAATGCACATAAAATAAAATGTATCATCTTAACTATTTTTAAATATATACTTCAGTAGTGTTAAGATAATTTACATTGCTGTGCAACGCATCTCCAGAACATTTTCATCTTGGAAAACTGAAAATCTGTACCCATTAAACCATAACTCCTCAGAACCTCTCCCCCCAGAACCTGGCAACCACCATTCCAGTTTCCATCTCTGTGAGTTTGACTACTCTGGGAACCTCAATTAAGTAGAATCATATAGCATGTGTCTTTTTGTGGATGGTTTATTTTATTTAATATAATATCCTCAAGATTTATCCCTGTTGTAGCATGTGTCAGAATTTCCTTCCTTTTTCAAAGCTAAATAATATTCCATTGTATGGATAGACCACATTTTGTGTATTCACTCATCCATCAGTGGACACTTGTTTCTATGTTTTGGCTGTTGTGAATTGTGCTGCTATGAAAATAGGTATACAGATACAGTATCCCCAAACACCTGCAAATATCTTCTGTGTATATGTTCAAAATATTCTTTGGGGATATATACACTCCTGAGCATATAGAATATATAGAGTAGATATCCAAAGAATACTTTGGATACATACCCAGGCGTGAATTGCTGAGTCATGTGGTAATTCGATTTGTCATTCTTTGAGGAGCCCCCGTGTGTAAGCAGTCGCACTATTTTACATTCCCTCCAGTAGAGCACAGGGGCTCCAGTTTCTCCATGTCCTCACCAACACTTGGCGTTTTCTGTTGTTGTTGTTTTTTAATAGTAGTCATCCTGACAGATGAGAGGTGATATCTTATTGTGCTTTTGATGTGCATGTCCCTAATGATTGGTGACATGTTTTCATGTGCTGGTGTGGTGTATATCTTCCCAGTATGTCATTTTTGACATTGCTTTTACCACTTATATTAGTCAGGGCTCTCCAGAGGGACAGAACTAATAGGACATATGTGTACATAAAATTGAGTGTATTAGGGAGAATTGACTCATATGATCACAAAGCGAAGTCCCACGATAGGCCGTCTGCAAACTGGAAAAGAGAAAAGCCAGCAATAGCTCAGTCCAAGTCTGAAAGCCTCAAACCCAGGGAAGCCGACAATGTAGCCTCTGTCTGTGGCCAAAGGCCCAAGAGCCCCCGGAAGCCACTGGTACAAGTCCCAGAGTCCAAAGGTCGAAGAGCCTGGAGTCTGATGTCCAAGGACAGGAGGAGTGGGAGGAAGCATCCAGCATGGAAAAAGAAGGAAGTCAGAAGACCCAGCAAGCCAGATCATCCCACCTTTCTCCACCTGCTTTGTTCCAGCCACGCTGGCAGCAGATGGAATGCTGCCATCCACATTGAGGGTAGGTCTTCCTCTCCCAGTCCACTGACTCAAATGCCAGTCTCCTCTGGCAACACCCTCACAAACACACCAAGAAACAGTACTTTACCAGCCATGTAGGCAACCTTTAATCCAATCAAGTTGACACCTTATATTAGCCATCACAAGTCCACCCATTGTCAACCTGTCACTCATACACGTCTCCTGAAATCATACTTAATCCCCACATAAAAACAATAATAAGGTCATAATTATGCCTAACATAATACAGCTATCCTTCGTACAAGGAGAAGCACACTAATCCTTAACCTAAATGCTATTACATAAAGCAAACAACGCCTAAATGCTGATATGATGTCAATAAATTTTATGCTACATGATAAAGGAAAAAGAAAGGAAATAAAATGAAGATATTTCCTTAGTACAGGTGTATACATGCACAAACATATTTTTAACAAAATAAGGAGGAAATACTCATGACAATACTCATGACAATCACAGTCCTCATTTCTACAACTGGTCACGTGGTCATAGCTGTTATTGATGACTACCTTCTTCTATGCATTCTGTATTCCCTTTGCCTTCAGCAAGTACCTTGGCTGATCATGATTCTTCACCTGGTAGAGTGACCCAAACCTTCATTCCTGAAAGTCTGGGTCATTTGTTCCTGCCTGGATTGGGTTGTAGTTTCCCATTGGCCTTAGCTTCCAAGATCAGACAAGATGGGGCGCATTCAGCATGGTATGGCCATAGAGCCATTGACCTTAATCACAGGGCTTGGTAATACTAAGAGATGCCCCGAGAGATCTCATGTGTTCCACACATACTCTTCCTTACCTTCATTGAGGAGTAGTAGTCTGATTTCATCTTGATAGTCCAGGTTAATCACCCCAACCAACACTATAACTCCCTTCTTAACCTGTTGGCTTGGAGGCAGGAGGAGCACAGAGCGGCCAGGTGGCAGTCTTAACTTCCAGTTCAATGGAATCATTGTTGCACCTCCTGGTGGCAGCATTCCTCCCTCTGGAACTAAGACTTCTAGGCCTGCAGAACATAATGTCACAGTAACAGGAAGCAAAAATTCTGCTAGTGGATTACTAGAGGTGATGGTGAGTGGTGCCATTTTCACTTTCACCCCTTGGTTCCTGGACCTGTGAATCCAGGCTATGGGAGAAACAGGACCATATATTGGAGGCTGATTCAGGGTATACACAGCCTTCTGGAGAACTTTGCCCAGCCCTGCAAAGTATTGTCACCTAGTTGGTATTGTAATTGTGACTTCAAAAGGCCATTCCACTGTTCTATCAATCCAGCTGCTTCAGGATGATGTAGAACATGGTAAGACTAGTGAATTCCATGAGCATGAGCCCACCGCTGCTCTGGTAGCTGCTGGGATACTGCCCACCCACATTGAGGGTAGGTCTTCCTCTCCTAGTCCACCGACTCAAATGTTAATCTCCTCTGGCAACACCCTCCCAGACCTGTGAATCCAGGCTATGGGAGAAACAGGACCATATATTGGAGGCTGATTCAGGGTATACACAGCCTTCTGGAGAACTTTGCCCAGCCCTGCAAAGTATTGTCACCTCGTTGGTGACAATACTCAGAAACAATCGTTTACCAGCCATCTAGGCATCCTTCAATCCAGTCCAATTGATACCTCGTATTAACCATCACACAACCATCACATTTAGCACAGCAATGCTGGGAGAGATTTGTCTTTCTGAATTATCTCATGATTGTTTAGTAATATCTGTAACATGAAACTGACTCAGAAATATCCCCAGGATTGACTGGTTTCAAAATGGAAAAAAAAAAAAAAAAAGTCTCCTGTTAGTCCCAAACCCTGCACAGCCCCAAGACAGGAAGGTGGAAGGCCCTGTACGGGACTGATGGGTAAGTGTGAAGAGACTCTGTAAGTGTGAGAAAGGCACTTTATGTTCATTCTGGCTCTTCAAAGTCTCGCTGTGAATGTTGTATCAGCAAATATGTACCCAGGGATTTAATAACACATTAAAGAAAGGATTGGATGTAAATTATTTTGAATGGCTGTCTATGCAGTTTGAATCTATAAATAATCAGTCGCCTCATTGCTTTGGCTCTGGAAAGAGGGCATGGAACATATTAATGGGGATCATCTTATCCTCACCTCAGAGTGGACACACGTGTGAGAGTTGGTGGGATTAACTCGTGTGGACAGGTTGGAAGGTTTTCTAAGATGTTGATTTTTTTTCCCTCTTGATATCACTAATTCTCCATGTCTCTGCTTTCAGATTTATCTGCAGTAACTTTTTGATTCTAAGCTGGACAAACTCTGTAGTCCTGAGTCCCTTCTCCCAGTTGTGAATTGTTACAGGCTCAGAAAGGCAGGTTAATCCTAGTGTTTGTGGAAGCAAAACACATTCTGGCTGTGGAATCTCTTGATCTCCTCCCAAGCCCTCCCTGCCATTCACTATCCCCCTAAGAACTTCCCAAATGACAGTGAGGCACCAATGCTCATGTGAATTTTGGCAGGATTCTCCTTTCCCTGAGCTGGGGGCAGGTGCGGCTCCACATAGGTGAGTGTTGGGGGTAGTCAGAGACCAGAGAACAAAGTGGGGAAACCCAGGGCAGGCATCCTTGTGTCCTCCAGTCCTGAGCCTGTTTGGGCTCTGAACTAGACCCAAGGATTTGATTCTCAACTCTGTCCTGCAAAACAGGTCAGAGGGGCCTGAGGAAGAGCTGCAATGGGTCATGACTGGTGGGGCTGGTCATAGCCTCAACCCTGAGGTCTCCATACACTCCCCGCTAAGCTTGTTCTGGTGAGCTCATCTTCATTGGAGGTGGAGAATGACCCTTCCTCAAGCTAACTAAATACTCATGAGATGTATAGTTCTGCAGAAAAAAAAAAAAAAAGGCCTGAAAGCAGCAGCAGAAACAGAAAAGATATGAATTTTAAAGGAGTGTTGTCCAGGGCACTTGGGGAAATGGCACAGAGGGTTTTGTGAGAGGAGACTTGGGGGCAGATCCCGGAGAAAGTGACTGTCCTTTCTGCAAGCAAGCACAGCCATCTAAGAGCAAGCCAGTTTTTTGCATAAAGAGATAAGGACGGGGCACAAAGGCAGGCACAGAGGTACAAAGGCAAGAGCCGTCAACACAGGAGCCATAACTGCGGAGGAGGCCAGGGTGACCTTGCCCTCTGGAGAACAAACACAAGCAAAACAAAGTTTCCAGGAGACATGCCAGACAATTTAGATAGCGATCTCTCTAGATCTGGCAAGGGCAACACCTCTTCCAGAAAGTCCGTGCTGACCCCTGCACCTCCCCAGAACTCCTGGTGGCCCCGGGCTCAGCCATTACTCAGTTTTTTTTGGTGGCCCCTGGCTCAGCCATTGCTCAGCTTTTCTCAGGACACGCAGGCGATATGTGTGCATCCTAATCTCCCAGCAGACATGAGCTCCTCCCGAGCAGGACTACCTTATTCAGCCCCGGGTCTAAGCCCAGAGCCAGATGCCGGGCCTAGCACAAAGTAAGTGTTCAATTAAACTTTGGTGACAGGAACTGAAAATAGTTTAGCTCCCCCACCAAATCCAAATGTTTTACTTTGTGGATGTGCAGTGTGACATAGGAGGCCATTAAAGGGTTTGAGTAGAGGATGGAGAGTTGCCCAAATTGAAAGTAAAAGTGAGATTTGATCCAAAGGTTATTTCGATGTTCTGGATCAGTTCATAGTTTAGTTTAAAAATGTTTGTTTCCATCTGGGGGTTGGCAGAATTGTGTGTAGTAAAACCCCAGTGACATGTTCTCTTTCAAAAGGAGAAATAAGAGGCAGACTGGAAGGTGAAACATAACACAGTTGTTATAAATTTTTAAACGAATTTTAACAACTTTATTGAGATGTAGTTTACATAACATGTAGAAGTGTAAATATGTCATACATGTTCAACTAGATGCAACCTCACACGCAGGGCCAGGAACAGAACATTGCCAACATCCCAGATGCCCAGCCCTGGACTCTTCAGTCTTGGCACCTGACCCAGTGCAAAGCCACTTTCGTGGCAAAGACTTTCTATGTATCTACCAGGCTATGTTTCTCCAACCGATGCCACCTCTTCTACGGGTGAAGGATTTCCTCAGCTCTGAGCACATTCCCTCCGGTCATGGGTTCTGTCGGAGTTGGTATAGTGGACACCGAGGTGTGCAACCCAGACCTCCCCCTGCCATGAAGGAGGCATTACCCATTACCTGCTCTCATAGACACCTTTGGGGACCACGGCTGCAGAGAGCCACCTCATCCAAGGTTGCACCCCTTCCTGGTTGAGCCATATCACAGATCAGTGCCGGGGATAAAGGTCAGGCCATCTTAGCCCAACTCAGGACAACTCTGAAGGGCCATTCCAGCTCAGAGCACACCTGGGGTCAGCCAAGAAGCCACACTTCTACCATTACCCAGTCCCACTCCCTCCTCCTCCCTTCTACAAGTTCAGTCCCACCAGCCCTCCCTGGTAAACACCCTGCACACTGAACTCCACCTCAGACTCTGCTTCCTGGGGGCCCATTCTGCAACAGTCAGCTCCCCATTCAGCCTCCCTGCCTTCACTTTCCACAGACAGTGCTGAGTCCCCCTATGTCCTGGGCCTGGCGTCAGGACTGGCCAATGTTGACAGAAGAGTCGTTAACGTTCAGGTGCCTGCTGTGGTGCTGTGCTGTTTACAGAGCACTTTCATGCACATTATCTCACCTCCTTTCTTTGTCTGTGCATTCATTCATTTACTCCTCATTCAACAGACATAGTGAGTGCCTGCTCCATGCAGAAGTGAAGATATAATGAAGAAAAACACCTTTCCTTCCCCTGGAGAGCTCACAGTCAAGTGCACAAGGCTGATGTCAAACCAGAGAATTCTCCCAGGCGTTAAAGCTGTGATGCAGCAGACACAGAGGCCATGAAGTGGGGAGAAGGAGGGCAATCAGGGAGGGCTTCCCAGGGAGGTGGGAACTTGGAACCAGCAGCTGGAAGCAATGGGATCCAGGGGAGCACTAAATCCAACACCGAACACCACAGTCGGTCCCAGCAGTGCAAGAAACCTGCACACAAACCAAGCTACTCAGAGGTTTCTATTGGTCTAACCCGAGATGGCAGGAAGTCAGAGACGTCTAATGGCCTCGCGCTTCCCTCCGGGCGTGACCTCCCGGAGGCTCCTTCCCACTGGGGCCTGGGAAATAGAAGAGAGGAGACTGAAAAGGGAAGGAGGGAGTTTCCGGAGTGGGCTGGTGGGATCGCAAATGAAAGAATAACAGGATCTTGGAAAGCAGCCCCAGGTCCCACCTCAAGCACTGGATTAATTTAAATCCTTCTTTGCCACTTTCCAGAGTCAACAGGATTTGCTAAATTTTGTATCTCCAGTAGGAGAAGAACCTTGAGAGAAAAAGATTTTTTAAATACATGTAAGTGAGATGTTTTCACTAATCTGATTTTGGGGCATATTGACACTTGTAAAATATTTAAATCCTTAATTGTGCTGTCAGACATACTACTTTAGAACATATCTGGATAGAAGAACAATGAACATTAGGTTATGCTTTTAGATGTTACAGAGATGAAAATATATCTTGGCTATTTATCAAATTAATCACCCTATAATCTAAAGACAAATGGGATTCCTAGGGCAGTATTCAGCCAGTAATTTAATACCTAAGTTTTTCTGATCAATAAACCATTGGCTTGTTAGAATATTTAAGTCATGTTTAAGTCATTCAGAAAAAAAAAAATCTATTAACTTACGTTCTTGAAAGCATGTATTTAATTTAAAACATCATTTTCTATTTAAGCATTGCATTTTACACCGTTCTAAAACAACCCTGATCTTTTTTATCTTAATTTTAATAAAAAGAGTGAAACAAATATTTTGAATCAGAACTACGTCATAAAGTATTATCGTTTGTTCAACAAATGTACAAATGAACAATGCCACCACATTGCACAACTCCAGGGGACACCATTCCTGTTTTGTCCTCAAGAAACATCCAGGTCTGCATGAGTCCTTGGGACACCAAGGGATAAAACAGAGCTCTGGGAGCTGCAGACGCCAGCACAGGGCACTGCAGAGCCCAGAGGAGGATGCCAGTCTCACCGGTGGATTTGAAAAGGTGCCAGGTGGCAACACTGAGAATGTCAAAGCCACAGGAGACTCTTCAAAGATTATCCAAATGAGAGATTAAGAGACTTGTCCAGGCTAACCCAAGTGACTGTAAGACTGGAGTCACAGTTTGCTGCCTGTCTGAATTTAGCGTGCTTACACTCACGGGTTAAAGGTTATGCAATTTATTGGTGCCTTAAAAAAAACTATTAATAAAATGTATTTGAGACCATGTAATGATAAGAAGCATTTGGCACTTGAAGGGAAAAAATGCGAGTGTGCTGATGTAGAATTCTCCACTATAAAAACATCTGGCTTTGTGTGCTGCCGTGGAAGGGAGCAAAGCTTTAAAGGATTCTATTTGGAGTCACTGCATTAGCTGTGCCTGCTTAATGCTAACAGGCTGCAAAGTCGCGCATGTTCGGTCGAAAATGATTTCCACCTCAGCACCCTGGACATGGAAGCACAGTTAATGTCCCACTGTCTATATCTTATTTGTTATTGTGGCCTCTGGTGTGGGCTTGCGGCTGCTGCGCAAAATCTTCCTGGAATCGTATTGCAGCAAACCTTCAGAGAGGAGAACGGAAAGAAAAGAAGCTGCTTTTTAGAAGTTGCTTTCTTTTGGAATGGATGAGCGTATCAGTCTCTAATAACACTGACCAGGAAAGGCTTCATTTGTCTTGACTTTTTTCTCCCGATGATGATAATTAGGTTTCTGGACACAGGAAGGAAGTGTGGAATGGAGCATCGTTTTGAAGGAATCTTTTAGAAGTGCTTTTCGAGATCTTGCATGAGTACGCAGCTGGTAACGAAGAGGCAGCGTTCATCTGCCATCTCTGTTTTCAAAATCCTTTCTAAAGATTGTTATAGAGTGAAAAGCTGGAGGGTAAAAAATAATAGTAGTTAACTGCCTAGGGAGTGCCTGCTGCGACCCAGACATTGTCACAGACATCCTAGGTGATGCGTGATCACGGAGATTTGTGACTGCGGTGGGGGGCGGACAGAAGAGTTCCTGAGCACTGATGACACATGTGCCAGGCACGGAGTTTCATGCTTTATATCCACTACCTTATCTATTCCTCACAACATCCTCTTGGGGAAAATAGAAGTGTGAGCTCCATTTGACAGGTGAGAAAGCCGAGGTTAAGAAAAGCTATTTCATTGACCAGTCACATGACTTACACCCAGTCTCTCAGTCACAAAGCTCCGTGGCCTCTCTGTAGTTAGGAATTTGTGCAGGGCAAATTGCAAGTAAGCCATCAGTCAGAGTCTGATATTTCAGCCTGATCTACATCATAACTGCAATTAAGCTGGGCTGCAGAGACCAGCACTGGTCACTCACAAAAAAAGGACTGACTGTGTGGTGTACAAGGAACACCCCGTGATGGAGACGATCTGATGTTCATACAAGATATTTTGAAAAAACAATTTAAAAACCCCAGGTTCTGAGAAGCCTGTTTCCTCATCTTTCTTGAAGAAATTGAGGCGACTTCAAATTTACCCAATGAATTAGTTCATTTTAATGTCAGAGTGCATGGGGGGAGATTCTAAGGCGAAAGAAAAATCAGTGTAATTGCTTCTTTTTTCAAAATCACATATTACTTTGTTCATTATGAAATAATGAAGCATTATTTAATCCCATTATGAAATAAATGAGATTGAGTAAATAGCATATCTGCATTCACTCGGTGATATAAAGTCAGGAAATGTTTATCCCACTGACATTTAAAAACAGCAGCTCGATTTTTCTTAGTAATGAAATTGTAGGTATTTTCATTACAAAAATATATTTTATAATAAATACAAATATGGCATTGTTAAGTTAACTGTTAGGGATGAAGGCCTTCCCAGCTGGCTGGGTTTTGAAATGTAGATTCACTTCTTCAAAACCGAAGTCTATCCATCACCGTGATCAATATGAAACAAAATCATCAATGAAATTTGTTTAAGTCACTGTGAGAGACTAGGGTTAGGTCTGTGAGGCCCTATTCCAGTATGTACACCTGCCCTCTTGTGGTATGTGTCTGTATGATCATGTACCATGCATTTTTAAGACCGTAAGAAATACAGTATTCCAAGTGGCTGTCTATAAGCCAAGCCATAGGGTCTAGTGCTCAAATAGTTCTGATTCTTTACAAAAAAAGTGTTTTCTAGATGCCTCCTCTGCTAGACATTGAAAATCTCAATGTGCTCATATTTAATGACGGCAATATTGAAACGAAATTCTTTTATTGGCATTTTATTATTTATTTTGTTTCAGCTACTAGGGGTGCATAACAAATTACCCCAGAACTTCATGGTGTACAATGTCCATTCTATGAGTCGGGAATTCAGACAGGGGATGGATTATCTGGGGTCTCAGGAAGAAGGTTTAAAGTCTGGGGACTGGATACACTCGAAGGCTTGTTTACTCCAGTGGTGGATGAGACTGACTAAAGGTGGGGAGCTCGGTTTTTCTCAGTGCATGTGGGCTCTTCATGTGGGCTAGTTTGGGCTTCTTTAGAGCACAGTGGCTGTGCTGCAAAGGTGAATGTCCGGAGAGAGAGAATGTGAGGCAGAAGCTCTATTCGTTTTTATGACCAGCCTCAGGAATTAGACATGGTCACTTCTGCCATATTCTACTGGACACAAAGGGCCAGTTGTCATTTAGTATGGGAGGGGACTGCCTAAGGACAAGAATACGGGGAAGTGTGGGTCATTCGGGCATCTGGAAGGCTGACTGCCACACATGCCAGTGGGAAACTAGTGTCTGTTATGGGGATGGCACCCGGTCCTAATGAACTCTCCATCCAACTGTGGACCAGTGTGGAGGGTCGACGTCCCCTCCCTTCCCACTTCCACTGGAATGTTTCCGGGAAGACGATCAAGGGGAGAAGTCCTAATAGAGGAAATCACCCCAGGGAAGAGACCCAGTCTTCCAGGAGGTAGCTCTGGAGTTAAAAAGGGAGGCCAGAGGCGGGGCTGTGGCACAGATGGATGGGAGGGTCAGGCTCCAGGGAAGGGCAGGAATGGCACTTCTCCCTCTGCTCCTGTCTCAGAGTTCCTTCCCCATCCCCACTTCTGCCTGCTTTTTAAAAAAGTCCCATCAAGGACTTCTGGGAGAAATACGAATGACTAATAAACAGTTTTGAAACATCTTCAATCTCGCCAGTAACCCTGGAAACAGACACTGAAGCAACAAATCAGGCAAACTGAAAGGATTTTATTAGGCAGGAAAGGTATGGTCAGAGTGCTTTCTCCAATGACTACAACTGCATTGGATCAGAACATTGACTGCTGCCTGTAATTATCTGAGTACATCTCAAGCCTTCATTCAGGTTTTTTTAAATGAGTATTTTGACTCCTAAAAAATAGCTGGTATTTAGGAACACCACTGCTAACATTTTGATCACTACTCATGAGCTATTTCAGGAGCCCACCGTGTAGCCCCATGCCCTCGGGGTGTGCCTCGGCTGTATGACAGAGGAGAGCTCTGTCCTGATCTTGAACATTCTGTGTCATCGCTGGAATGAGAGAAAAGCATATTTTTGGGGTATGCTCTCTTAGAGGCAGGAATGATCAACCATAGGAGCCAGAGGAGGACACAATTCATTCTCCTTGGGTTTGGAGGAATTTAATACAACGGAGTGACCAGGACAGCACTGGGATGTGTGAGGATCCAGAGAAGAGGGATTGCACCTGGGTCTTGAATAACAGGTGAATAGGATTAGGACCTCCCTTCTGGTGGGGTAGTGGGAGAAGCATTCTAGGTACAGAGAACAGCATGGCCAAGGTCCAGCGATGTCAGTGAGTGCTCTATGTGTGGGAAGTGGCAGGTGCCCGGTGCCCTGGTTGGTGACACAGAAAGGGAGTGTTTGGAAGCAAGTGAGGCTGCTTGTGGAGGCTGGTACAGAGTGGTTAGGGGTCATGCTGGGAGGATGCACTTGATCCACTGGTAGGGAGCCTGGCATGGTCTTTTAAGCAGGAACACCATGCAGTCAGGTGTTTTAGGAGAAGCCCTCAGCGTGGTGGCATGTGGAGGAGCCAGAGGATAGGACAGAAGATGGCAGCAGAAAGCTGGAAGTGAGGGGGATCTGGGGCAGTGTGTGTGGGCGTGGAAAGAAGGAAATGACGAAAGAGACTGTCCTCAGGCTGAATGGCAGGGTGTAGGCAAGGGGCATCTGTGAGGACTCCCAGGCTTGGGGCTTTGGTGACTACGTAGAGGGCAGGGTCTTTAACCAGACAGAATGTGGACTCTGAGGAGGAGAAGAGTGGTCTAGGGGAGAGCTGGCGCTCACATTTGGACTGGCTGAGTTGATGTGCTCATGAGATATCTGGGGAGCAAGTCCAGCAGAAAACAACCCTGGGTATGCCTCGGGATATTTATCTGGTGAAATCCTCTCGGCTTGTCTGTGTGTCTTTTATCCACTGAGATGCACAGTCCTAAGGGAAGAGACTCTCCTTCTTTGTCCCACATCTCCTGTGCCTAGTACAGGGCCTGGCACCTTGGAAGGTTCAGTAGACTTAGCTGGATAAACAGCTGTCTACATAAGGGACTGGCCCACAAAATGCATTCAGGAAGAGGAAGCGTAGGGAGGGAAGAGGGCCAAGAGCGTAACTCTGAGGACCACCTTTTGAGGAATGCTTAGAAGAGAAGCCAGTAAAAGTGATGGGAAAGAAGACAGAGTAGGAGAACGAGCCCAGCTGGTGTATCTGTCACCAGCGGCACGAGCTGCTCAGCTACAGTCCCTGTTCCACCTGGCAGTATGGGCTGGGGTGGGACAGAAATGGTTCCGTCCACTTTTGTGTAGGATCCCCTCCCAGTGGACAGCCAGGTGAATAAACCAGCTCATGTCTCTTGAGCGATTTTATTACCAAACATCAGAAGTAATTATGGCCAGGTGTAGTGGCTCAACCCTGTAATCCCAGCACTTTGGGAGGACAAGACAGGTGGATCATTTGAGGTCAGGAATTCAAGACCAGCCTGGCCAACACATGAAACCCCGTCTCTACTGAAAATACAAAAATTAGCTGGGCAGCAGTGTTGTGCACCTGTAATCCCAGCTACTCCGGAGGCGGAGGCAGGAGAATCGCTTCAGCCTGGGAGTAGAGGTTGTGGTGGGCCAAGACTGTGCCACTGCACTCCAATCTGGGTGACAGAATGAGACCCTATCTCAAAAAAAAAAAAAAAAAAGAGTTATATGCATACTTCATTGCCTTATCTTTCCATTCTGTCTCTCTAGAGGGAAAATTCCCTAAAGGCTGTTAATTACCTGAAATAATTCAATAGGTGGAAAGGACTGATGAGAGATGATTTTTTGTTAATGGTGGCAACTTTGGAAATCCGTAGGAGGCAACATCTCTCCAGATGAAAGCCAAGAAACCCAGTCTGGTGATATTTGGTTGCATGTATTGGGCTACAGCTGATTTGCTTGACACTGGCTGCCTCCTGTAATGCTCTTCGTTCTAAGTAATGACATCTGCTAAATAATTAGCTAATTGTTTTACCAATCGATTTTTTAAAAACATTCTGCGGTAAAACCAATATAGCAGGAGAAAATGTAGAAAACAGAAGGAAAGCGACCTCCCCAAATCCTGCCCCCAACACAAAGGCTCTGATAGCGATGGTTCACTTCCAGTCCCTCCCCATAAGCAGCTGGCTTTTTACTTGTAAACACCATGTACCTTGTATCCTGCTTTTTTCCCACTGAACATTATCTGATTCTTTTTTATGAGCAATGAAATTTGATACGAGGTGCTGCTCACATGATGTTTGGAAAAGACCATTGTTGGAAGGATTGGTGAGTACTTTCTAAGCCCCATCGACTTCAGGGAATCAGGAAATTAAACTTTTTATTTATTGGTCTTTGACTTTCCCATAAATGGACACAGTTCTACGTTGTTTGACTGCATTGTAAAAGCAGACGCCTGGCGAACAAAGGCATGCCGATGAGTAATTAGGCATTAAGCGGGAGGCAGGGAGCTCTTTATGGGACCCTTAGTACCCACCCCGCTGCCTCTAGGGTTCAAGTCTACTCCTCAGCATTGGATACCTTTACTTTCTTGGACTTAAAAAAAAAAAACTTACATTTTTTTTGGAGCGGGGAGGTTGTTTCTGGCTTTGTTTTGCTTTTGCCCAAATGTTTAAAAACAATGAGCTGACCTTTGTATATTCATTTAAGGAAGAGGATAAAGGATGCTTGTTACGTACACGATATTTTTTAAAAATCCTGTTGTCTGAACCTTATTAATCTTGCATAGCGCTTGAGTGATTGGGGACTTAAAATATAGAGAGTGTGATTCCTTCTGCAGAGCCAGCAGAAGCCAGGTCCCAACTCTGCAACATCTCTCTTTGATGCCAAGGAGGGGAGGTGATCTGACCTCATTTACCTCCACACATTTGACGTCATTCTGGAGACGGTATGTTGTTATGACAAGTTCCTCTGCGAGCCCACTGGGGTTGTTAGTCT
The DNA here is from genome assembly GCF_049350105.2 of Macaca mulatta. Taxonomy (NCBI): domain Eukaryota; kingdom Metazoa; phylum Chordata; class Mammalia; order Primates; family Cercopithecidae; genus Macaca; species Macaca mulatta. Next base: position 137,696,519 of record NC_133414.1, read on the forward strand.
TGATCCGAGTACTGACGGGGGAGCAGTTTTTAAGTACTGACGGGGGAGCAGTTTTTGCTTTGGGCACTTTTCCTTGTGAAATGCATCTCTTCATCTGCTTAGTCCAGAGCAAACTTCTTATCTTCTCTCCCTGTGATCACAGCTATTAAATAAATAACAAAGGGGACTCTATCTTCTCAGAAGAAAAACGGAAGCGTTCTTTTCTGCCTTGGTAAAATGTTATCATTTCTGCAGACACATCTTTGCTTGCGTGCTGCAACTTTGTAGAACAAAATGATAGTTGCTGCCTGCTAGAATGGATAGCGCCCATTTTGTTAAAAATCAGAAGGTTAAAAAATGCCCAGATCTGCAAACAATGGCTTAGTGTTTGGCTGTGTTGAAAACATCCACCAGTCCATTAGTGCAATATGTCATCATTGAGGGTAGAGAGAATGAAGTACTGTGGCAAGCTAAAGGTGAAACGATGGATGGTGAGCCCCTGTCCCCAAGGCATGGAGTTTGGGAGGAAGATGAAGCTGTACAAAGACGCCTAACACACAAGTGGGCTGTGCTCGGGGCTGTGAGGGAGTTCAGAGAAGAAGGTAACATTTCCTCCAGCTGGGGCCAGGATGGAATGACAAGGTCTTCCCTTAAGCAAGGCAGGGAAAGGGATTAAGGCCACACCAGACCCACTGCTAACCTAACATTCCTTGGTTTCCTGGGAACTAGCAGAATCTACCGATAGTGCATGAGAAGTGTAACTAGGAACTTGATTTTGTAAAGATTTAACAGCCAAGAGTCTTGCCAAGAAGCGGGCACCACCACGTTGCTCCTTGCATTTAGAAGGGATCCAGAAAGGTCATCCTGCAGGCCTCACTGACTAGCCATTGGAATCTTCTAGGTAGCCAGACTCTTACCCTGCATCTAGCACTTTGAAAAACGCTGTGCATTCATTTTCTCATGCAATCCTTAATTGTACAAGGTAGGTCCTATCATTAGCCCCAATAGAAGGATATGAAAACTAAGACTTAGAAGTAGCTTGCCCAAGGTCACGAAGATATCAAGTAACTGAGCTGGGCACCAAAGCTCTCCTCTCAATCAGTAGGCCAAGACCAGCCTTGACAACTGTCCATGGCAAAGGCATTTCAGAATGCTGTTTGCTAGTTCCCCTGCAACAGTGCTCTGCATACCAGGCAGGGCATCGCGTGCTGGGGTACGAAGGTACAGTGGATGGGGGAAGTGCACCAGCTTTCTCTTGTCCCCCAGCACTGCCATCCTCTTGGCCTGAGAACTCAGCAACATCACTGTGTCCATTCACGTCCTTGGGGCTCTGCCTGCTTTCTCACAGTTTCTCCTGTTCTCCACTCACTCCAGCCAGTGCCCAGTTAATGGTTTAAATGAACTGGGATGGTGGGTTCCACTTCCAGCCCAGACTGGAACCCAGCCATCCAGGGCTCTTTCAACCTGTCTGCTTGGTGATTGGGCAGCCTGAATTCCTAGGACACTTCATTTTTTTGTTTTTTGAGACAAGGTCAAGCTCTGCCACCCAGCCTGGAGTGCAGTGGCATAATCACGGCTCACTGCAGTGTCAACTTCCTGGGCTCAAGCCGTCCTCCCACCTCCGCCTCCTGAGTAGCTGGGACTACAGGTGCACACTACCACGCCTGGCTAATTTTTAAAATTTATTATAGAGATGAGATCTCGCCATGTTGCCCAGGCTGGTCTAGAACTCCTGGACCCAAGTGATACCCCTGTCTCGGCCTCCCAAAGTGCTGGGATTACAGGCATGAATGAGTCACCACACGTGGCCTTCAAATGTTTACACACTGTGTTTGCTGAATTATTTTATATGGATGACTCACTAAATGAATAACCAAATGAGATTCAATTTTGATACCTTCGTAAAAGTTCCAAATGAGTTCACAAATATGAACTTTCTAAACCCATGTTCCAGTTCTGTAAGTCTACCCCACACATTGTGACCCACCATTGTATCAGTGGCAGTCCCCCAACCCGCTCAGCCCCGCCCCCATCCCCACTCAGGCCAGTCCCCCAACCAGCTCAGCCCCGCCCCCCTCCCCACTCAGGCCAGTCCCCCAACCAGCTCAGCCCCGCCCCCTCCCCACTCAGGCCAGTCCCCCAACCAGCTCAGCCCCGCCCCCCTCCCCACTCAGGCCAGTCCCCCAACCAGCTCAGCCCCCGCCCCCATCCCCACTCAGGCCAGTTCTCACTTTCTGTGGTCACGTCTCTCTCACCCTCAGTTCCCTGCCGGTGTACTTGTGTGTGGGTGAGCTAAGAACACTCAGCGTGAGATGTGTCCTCTTCAATGTTAAGTGTATAATACGTTACTGTTGACTGGGGGTGCAATGCGGTAGAGGAGATTTCTAGAGCTTATTTGTCGTACTTAAATGAACCCTTATACCCATTGATGGATAACTCCCCATTTTCCCCTCCCCCAGGCCCCAGGTCACCTCCATTCCAGTCTTTGATTTTATGAATTTGACTATTTTAAACATCTCAGATAAGTGGAATTATAGGCCAGGTGCAGTGGCTCATGCTGGTAATCCCAGCATTTTGGGAGGCAGAGGCGGGCAAATCGCTTGAGCCCAGGAGTTTGAGACCAGTCGAGGCAACATTGCAAGACCCTGTCTCTACAAAAAAATTAAAAAATAAAAATTCGTCTGGCGTGGTGGTAGACACCTGTGGTCTCAACTACCTGGGTGGCTGAGGTGGGAGGATCACCCGAGACTGAGAAGTCGAGGCTGCAATGAGCCATGATATCGCCACTGCACTCCAGCCTGAATGACAGGGTGAGACCCTGTCTCAAAAAAAAAAAAAGTATAATTATGCAGTGTGTGTTCTTATGTGTCTGACATTTCACTTAACATAAGATCTTCAAAGTCTGTTCATGTCGCAGACTGCAGGGTTTCCATCCTTTTTAAGACTAGATGAGATTCCACCGTATGTATGTACCACATTTTCTTTATCCGTTCACCTGTTGACTGGATGTCCAGGTCAGTTTCACATGTGAGCCATTGCAAACAGTGCTGCGGTGAACATGGGAGTGCAGACATCCCTTTGAGATCCTGATTTCACGTCTTTTAGGTATACATTTCCCCCACTCCTCCCAGCAGTTGTCAGCCCTGGCTGACCCTAGAATCACTTAGAGAGCTTTTCAAAAATGCTGAGGCTGGCCCCACCCCCAGGAACCTGACTCAGCTGGTCCAGTGGGACCCCTGTGGTGGGCTCCCCAGGAGACTTGACAGGCAGTGGCCTCAAGAACCTTGCTCCCATCCATCTCATGGCACAGTCTCCTTGCTTTTCCCCACAAGAACGATTTCCACTTCAGTGTTCATTTTCTCCTGCCCCTACTCCTGAGCTGCTGAGTTCTCTTGGAAAAATCCCACAGCTGGACCACAAACCTCTACAAATCCAGACCCCCACCCTGCTGCCGGGCTCCGTCCAGCTTCCTCTCGGTTATGGCGTTCTCTTGAAATGACGATGCCACAGGCTGCCCATCTTCCTCCAGGTTTCATCTCAGGTGCCTCATTCTCAGCTGAAGACCTCTCTCCGCCTCCCTCAGACACTCCAGAGAAATCCCCAACTGCCTCCCTCCCCACTCTCAAGTTTCTTTCATCTCTTCCCATCCACTTGAGTCATGTGACACCCCCTTCCCCCACCCTCATCCCCCACTGCCAGAAGTGGGTCTCCCTTCCAGGTGCAGGCCCCTCCCCATGCTGCCCCTGCTCCCCTTCTCTCCTCCCCCATCCTCAGGCAGCCTCAGCCTGGGCATTCCCATTCCCTTCTTTGCCTTGGTCTGTAAACACCCCTCATTCCTATGTTAAAAAAAAAAAAAAATCCTAAAACAGAAAGAGAGAGAAAGAGAGAAGAGAGAGGGATTCAGAAGACAGAAGCAGAGAGATGGGAGTGAGAGAAAGTCTCAGTTCAACGCTGAAGCTGGAGAGGGAAAAGAAACAGATTCCCCCTGAACCCCCAGAAGGAAAACCAGCCCTACACCTTGGTTTTTATCCAGTGAGACCCACTGTGGACTTCTGACCCCAGAATTCTCAGATAATAAACTTATGTTGTTGTAAACAAACAAACAAACAAACAAATTTTGCTGACTCTATTTCTCCATCAAGCTATCTCCGTATCTCCTCTCTACAAGTCTAGTCCTGAGCTAAGCCACCGTGCCCAGCTGTCAGCTAGAGATTTCCCTCTGCCTCCCCTGGCACCTCGAACTCAGCTGGTCTGCAGCCACACTCACCTGCTACCCCAACCTGATCCCTCTGCCGTGTCCGTGTGCAGGTCAGTGCACTCCAGCAGGGGCTGCATGAAGCCTAACGTCACCCATCAGCATCACTGAGACTTCATGTTCTCCACTCTAAGGTGGAAATGCATCACCCTCCTTCCGTCTGCTGAATAAACCCATCATCCCTCTCTATTACACTATTAATTCTTCGTTTTATCTATCATTAGGCTTTCAGTAAATAAATAAGTGAAGCCAAAACAACTGCCTTTATCCATAAGTAATCAAAATGTGTTTAGTGCTTTAGTAAATAGCTCGTTTTCTAATTTTCCTTTAATTAGCAGAGAAAGAATTCAAATCAATTCCTTATCTGTCAGATAAAAAATTAGATTCAGCTTTTGTTCTTACACATATATCCAAATTTTAATGTACACAAGAAACACAAATTCATAATTGTTCCGTAAGATCATATGTATGCAATACTAAACACATTTCTACATTGATCTTCTCCCTTTCGTCACAGCTTAATAAAATTATAATGATGACCTTTCAAAGTCTCATTGCCTGATCCACATTTACACAGCATCCCTAGCTCCAAATCTCGGCTATTGCAAGGGGCCTGCTGCATCTCACTGCCTGACGGTCTATGCTGGATGCACCACGGGCAGCACTGGGGTCTATTACCACTCATGCGTTTCCCTAGAAGCCAGCACGGTACTTAACACAGAGGTAGGGCTGTGATAAAAAAATTGTCACCAAATGATGAGTAAATACGTAAGGTCTTTGGGCATGCCTTACATCGTGTTCATACCAATACACATGATACTGTGGCTACATCACCTGTCCCAAAGGGAATGGGGCAATAGAGAGTGGAGGGGTGTGTCATGAGGCTGAGGGTGGGAGGGACTGTGGCCATATTGAGGAGTGAGCTGTAAAACAGCCCAGATTCAGTTGGCAAACATGATTGCTTTAACCCAGACTCTCCTGGTTGATTGAAGATATCCAGCAGAGTCAAATCCTTTCTCTAAACATCTAGAATGTCATGAATATGAGGCAGTGCTTTCAATACAAAATATTCTTTGGAGGAACAATAAGATTTCTCCTGTGGGATTATGTTGAGACTTCTCAATCCTCTTTGGGAACCATAACGGCAGATGTTGGAGAGGGATTGGATATGCCACTCATAGCTGATACCGGTCATGGAATCTTAGACAGAGGCTATAAACAACAAAAGAATGTTTAAAATGGCTTCAGTGATTCTCCTTCAGGCCAAAGGAATTACAACCATGTGTTCTCAGCAGAGGAGGCGTAGTATTCCGCTATGGTCACTTATTATCCTGTCAGTAGCTATATGGAACGTGGATAAGGAGCAAAGTTGTTCTTTCCGTTCGGAACTGGGACTGTCCCCTGCAGATGCTGCAGCCAGATCAGTGCCCAAGTGGAGTAGAAATCATTGTTCTTGGACTGAATATTCTGATGCTAGCTCCTATTTGGCAGGAGGAGAGGAAGAAGGGAAGAAAATAGGATTTGTGTTCTTGTGCCTGTATTACCCAATTTGGGAACTTACAGATCTGTTTAATTTCGATTGGGAGAGAGAATAAAGCATTTGAGGTTATTTCGGTTACTCTGTGCGGAAATCACACGCTACACCTAACAGATTCAACAATTTCATAGAGCCGTAGTCAAGCGCGTGAGTTACAATTTTATTCATTCCATTTATTCAGTGAGTCAGGCTCTGACAGGGGGTTGATTTGTTGTTTAATATTTGGGGGGATTATTTTGGTATAGCCGTAACATGTTTACTTAAATACCGTGTGTTAAATGAGATGTTTTGGTTTGTTTTGATGGGTACTTATAAAGGCAATATACAGCACTTCACACTTAGCATTTTCCCATCCTCAACATGGCACCAGGATTAGCGCAATGACTGCCCTGTGTGTTTGGGAACAGCCAGGTTTGTTAAACCCAGAGAAAGGCAGGACTAGAAGACAGGGCTACTGCCAAGGCAGAGCTGAGCTGAAGGGGATCTTTCCAAAACACTGGGTCCCAGTGCCATGCTAGGACCAAAGACTGTGGGTGGCAGCAAAGAGCCCCAAGGAGAAAATTGATTCTTCTTGCTTGTTTTGTGGTTCTTAGGGTGTTACCATAACAGCATGGATTCTTCCCTGTACTCAACAGAACATATGGGAAGCCTATAGTTAGCTCATCATTTCAACCCTTCCTCCCCCACACCCATCTCTCCCCCCTCCCCCGGGAATCTTCAATATGGGACCAATTTTTCTGTAGGTGAAAAAAAAAAAATTAATTGGGATGAAATGTCCTTTTCTCCTGAACTGTAGGCCAGCTGTGATAGGTCCCGAACTTTGATTGAAGTTGCAATTGGCCACTAAAATGCAACGTAGAAATTGTTCCTAGAAAGGCTGTAGAATTAGCCAGGGCAGGAGAAATGTCACAACACCTGATTCCCGTGCCTGGCCACCCAAACAGAAATGGCTTTGGCCAAAGGCAGCCACAAGATACTCTAACAAAAAGAAGGCACAAGGCAACTTTTAAGTCATGGTCCTAAATGCTAAAGCAGACCAAATGAGAATGCACTTCTCTAAAAATAGGCAGCATTTAAAAGTTGGTTTCATATAGGAAATGATCACTTTGCCCTTCTAACCATCATGTCTGAGGGCCTTTACATCTGATTTTTGCAAATATAAATTAGATACTCAATATGCAGATGCCTGCTACATGCACGAACAGTGACTGAAGATTCCTAGTATGGGTCTAGAATGGGTACTAGACAGCCTCGCTATGAAACGTTATTACCCCCGGGTGTCATTTTAATGTCTAAGTCATCTCTCAGATGGCACAAGTCCAACTCTAATGCATTAAAACAGAAGAAATCTATAAACACCTTCATGTATTTGATTAGTAAGTTGGGGTTTCTTTAACTGGCTGTTTATTCCTCTGTTCAGAACAACACGTTAAAACAAGGAACCAACAACAGCAAGTCACTGACATTGTGCCAATTTATCAAAGACTTTTAGTTTTGTAAAGTGGGCTGTTGTATTGGGGGCATCTACGCTAGAGTTCCCAGGACCTACCCCCCCATTCCTGTGCAGTATCCTTTTGTTTTTGACTCACTGGATTGAGAATTGTGAGATGGTTGGACAGTGTTATTTCTTTTGTAGAAAGCTGCTAAGAAAGACTGGTTTTAAGGAGAGGTTATCTAATTTGTGTTTCCATAGGTGGTAAATATACCTTTCCCACTCATCAATCTCTGTGTCCCTCCACATAATTGCAGATTTGGTTCTGTATGTCTTTTGGGTAATTTTTTGAATTTCACTTCCCATAAATTGAATTTTGTGTCACTCCTGTTAGGGACTGTTGGTGTTTAGGCAGAGAAAGGAGAGAAGAGGCAGAAGGCTCCACAAGCAAGGATTTTGTGAGGACTCCCTGGGAGAAGAAAAGAAAATGCACCTGGTGGAGAACAAAGCTCCTACATATCGAAGGCAAAGACAGGGCCTTGCAGAGAACTTACCACAGACAGAGATAAAGTCACGTAACCCTGCGCGTCAGATATAAGCTTGAGAGTTATGCACATTGCAGGCCTCTGATGTCACAAACCTGCCTGTTAAATGGCATTCTGTTAAACCACAACAAAAACAGGGTCTCTTTGAAACAGAGGACAGGAGAGAAGCTACCAAGATTCCCTCAGAAAAAGGAATGAAAAATGGAAACTACGATGCTTGCTGATTTAATATACGTGAAATGTCTTTTGATATTCTCTTTATTTGTGACATTTTTTAAGATTTAATTTTAGTGACCACAAAATCCCTTAGCCTGTATTTCCTAAAGTATGGGAGGGAGTTTAGGTAGCTGCCAGGTGCAACATTAAATAATATTGACTTACATGTTAAGAAAGGTCTTTTCTTTTCTTTTCTTTTCTTTTTTTTCTATTCTATTTCAAACCTTCTGTTTAGGCTAAGGAGAAAATCTTGGGTTTGGTGAACATATGTCCAACACCTGTCTAATACTTACTAATTCCCTATTTCAACAAACCAAGACCAGGCCTCAGGCAAGAGGTCTTTAGGAGGCAACAAAGTCCAGCTGGAATTTAATCGTCCTGGTTGGTTGGTTTGGTTGGTGGGTGGGTTGGTTGGTTTGGTTGTTTGGTGGGTTGGTTGGTTGGTTTTTCCATTTTATTTACTTTTAGATTGGCTTCTATCTATGACAAGTGATCCCAGTTTTCTAAGTAATGGAAGATAGACAGGATCAAATTGGGCACAGGTCAGTTCGGCTACAAATGTTCTCTGTTCCAGGGGTGCTGGCATGGAGGCAGTGAATTTGAGAAGAGGCATGGTCCAGGGCATTTGACAGGGCTATTCACAGAGGTTCTCTGCCAGGGCAGTCCTCAGCACATTCTCTGTGCAAAGTGATGAACTAGATCTGTGTCAGTGACAAAGTAGATGAATTGACAGTTATCACTTGGGTCAGGAGGGCAGGGCAGTGTCCCAGAAAGGTGGCAGTAAACAGACTGGGAGCCCCTCCCCAGAAGAGGAGCTAGTGGCCACATCTGGGGCAGTCTTTTCTGCCTCTCCCCGACCCTCATGCAGACAGTGTGAGAAAAACATATATACTGCTCACAGGTGAGCTATCAAGGATCCTCAAAAAGCAACTGTAATGCCAGCACATTGGGAGGCTGAGGTGGGCCAATCATTTGAGGTCAGGAGTTTGAGACCAGCCTGGTGAGCATGGTGAAACCCCGTCTCTGCTAAAAATACAAAAAATCAGCCAGGCGTGGTGGTGGGTGCCTGTAATCCCAGCTACTCGGGAGGCTGAGGCAGGACAGTGGCGTGAACCCCAGAGGTGGAGCTTGCAGTGAGCAGAGATCGCACCACTGCACTCCAGCCTGGGCAACAGAGTGAGACCCCATCTCAAAAATAAAAAAAAGAAACAGAAAAACAAAGACAAAAATACAAAAATTAGCTGGGCATGGTGGCACACACCTGTAATCCCAGATACTCAGGAGGCTGAGGCTAGAGAATTGCCTGAACCCAGGAGGCAGAGATTGCAGTGAGCCCAGATCTTGCCGCTGCACTCCAGTCTGGGCAACAGAGCGAGATTTCACCTAAAAAAACAAAACAAACAAACAAACCAAAAAAACCAACATGAGCATAAAATCAAGTCACAAAATGTTCGCACCATGCAATAAAGACAAATAGACACAACAATACCCAAGGAAGCAAAGTGGGTGGAGAAAAATAACAAGCTACAGAAATAAGTAAAATCATTATCAGGCAGAATCAAATATTACACCCACAAACAAAAACCAAATAGAGACTTTGGAAATTAAACTGTTGTTTGGTTACAGGAAAACCTCTATAGATTGGCTAAATAGCAGAATGGATCATTGAAGAGCCACTTAGTAAACTGGAAGATGAAGTTTGGGGATTCTCCCAGAAACCAGTGCAAATGGGTAAGTAGACAAAAAATATAAAGGAATACTTGAGAGCTGAGAAAGATAGAGCCAGGTATTTAAGTAACCATCTAAGAAGCATTCTCGAAGAAAATAGAGTAGAGAAAATAATCAGAGATATAACTGAAAAAAAATTCTGTAACTAAAAGAAAATGGAAAATAAAAAGACAATACTGAAAGTGAAATACCCTACCTAATTCCCAAGTGTGCATGTTATATAAATGTCAGACATGACTAGCTAATTAAGAAGCTAGATATAATCTAATTTTATAGCCAGCAAAACACACACACGTAAAACTGTGAAGAAAATCTGAATAAGGCCTGTGAATTGCACCAACATCAATTTCCTGGTTATGATATTTGTGGCACACAGAATTCTAAGATGACCTTTAATGAACCTCACTCTTGTATAATCCCCTGCCCTTGAGTGTGGCAGTACCTGTGAATATGATGTCGTATCAATTCCATGATTATGTTATGTTATATGGCAAAAGGGATTTTTCAGATGAATTAAGGTCTCAACCTTAAAATATGAAGGTTATCCTGGTTGGATCAAGCCCAATCAGGTGATCCCCTTAAAAAGGGCACCAAACTCTTCCTCATGAAAGAGATTGCAAAATGTGTGAGGGATTCCACTCGAGGTTTTCCATTGCTGGCATTGGAGATGGAGGGGGCCATGTAGCAAGGAATGCAGCAACTCATAGGAGTTGAGAAGGTCCCTGGCTAACAGCAAATGAGGAAGCAGGGAATCTCAGTCCTCCAATCACAAGGAACTGAATTGTGCCACAACCACATAGACATGAAAGAGAACCCCCGGCCTCTGATGAGAGTGCACCTCGATTTTAGCCTGTGAGACCTTGAGCGGAAGACATCACCACGTGCACCCAGATGTCTGACCTGCAGAGCTGTGTGTTAAGTAGTTTTGTTATAAGCCACTAAATTTGTAGTCACTTGTGACACAGTACTATAATTTTAATATTTTCCCTCCAAATTCATGTTAACACTTAATTTCCAATGTGACAGCATTGAGAGGCGGGACCTTTAAGAGATGATTGGGTTATAAGGGGTCTGTTCTTACAAATGGATTCATCCATTCATGGATCCATGGTTAATAGGTTATCATGGAAGGGAGACTGGTGCCTTGATAATGAGAAAGAAAGACCTGAGAGAGCACGTCGGCATGCCCAGCCCCCTCTCCATGGGAAATCCTGTTCACCCTGGGGACTCTGCAGGGAGTCCTCACAGCAGGAAGGTCCTCACCAGATGCAGCCCCTTGGCTCTGGACTTCTCAGCCTCCATAACTGTAATAAATAAGTTTCTTTTATAAATTACAGTTGTAATTTATAATTTTAAATTATCTTTCCAGATATCCTATTCTAAGCAACAGAAAATGGACTAATATGCACAGCAATAGAAAATGAATATTCTATTTTACCAGAGTTATGCCAGATATTAACATTGGAGAAAACTGGGTAAAAAATAGGCAGAACCTTTCTGCAGAATATTTTTTTGCAACTTTCTATGGCCCTATAATTATTCCTTCTAAAAAAGAAATGCGTAAAAGGGAGATTGTGTATTCTTGTCAAATACATGTAAAACAGTGACAGAAATTGACTATGTGTTAAGCCTCAAGAACATTTTAAAATTTTCAGGAAGCAGAAATCACACAAATCTTAATCACTGACCACAATGCAGAAATTATTTAATTAATAAAATATTGACAATGAAAAATAACAACAAAAGAAAAAAATCAAATGCATTTCTTAATAATTATTGAATTAAGAAAGAAAACAGACTGGGAGCAGAGGCTCACACCGATAATCCCAGTATTTGGGGAGGCCTGGATAGGAGGATCTTGAGCTCAGGAGTTTGAGACCATCTGGGCAACATGGTGAAACTCTGTCTCCACAAAAGATACAATATAGCCAGGCATGGTGGCATGCACCTGTAGTTCCAGCTACTTGGGAGGCTGAGGGAGGAGGATCACTTGAGCCCCAGAGGTCAAGGTTGCAGTGCAGTGAGACATGATTATGCCACTGCACACCAGCCTGGGCAACAGAGCAAGACCCTGTCTCAAGACCAACAAAACAAAACAAAACAAAGAATAAAAAGAAAGAAAACAACTGCAAGCTACTCGGGAGGCTGAGGCAGGAGAATGGCGTAAACCTGGGAGGCAGAGCTTGCAGTGAGCTGAGATCCGGCCACTGCACTCCAGCCTGGGCGACAGAGCGAGACTCCGTCTCAAAAAAAAAAAAAAGAACAGTAACAAGAAATAACAAGAGCACCATGATGTGTCTATGTATAGTGGCATTCTGAGGGAGTAGCCTTGACTACATTTACAAGAAAACAGGAAAGACTGGAAATAATTGAGTTATGTTTTCACCTTGAGAAGCTAGAAAAAGAAAATCAAAATAAGCTCAGGAAAGGAATTAGTAAACATGAAAGCATACATTAATGAGATCAAAAGCAAACAACAGCAACAAAAATGTAGAGTTGGTAAACGGAGCAAAGGCATGTAAACATTCAAAATGTCAAAGGACAGGATGTGACTTTAAAAGCCTTAGAAAAGAGAACTGTATTAAAACACCAACATTTTACAAAGCCATGTAAAACAAATGGTTTCCTCTAAAAATAAAAATGATCAAAATTAGAAAAGAAAAAAAAAATGGAAGTACCATACAGACCAATCTCCATAAAAATAAAGGGAAAAGACATGCCAAGATTTGCACCCGAAAACAGCCTCAGGTCCAGGAGTTTTCCTGGCAAATTCTATAGGTATTTGCAATTTATATAAGCAGTGTCAGAGGATAGAAAAGGAGAGAAAGCTGCCTTCAACTGAAAGCTAAAATAATAATTGCAGAAGTTTCAAAACTAAAAGGCTGCAAGTAAGATAATTGCATATCGAATTCTGAATGCATCGGAAGCATAATACCTCATAACAACTAGAGTTTGTCCCAAGAATGCTAGAATGACTGAAGTTTAGAAAATCCACTGATATACCTTATTATATTAACAGATTAATAGAGAAAAACATAAGATTATCTCAATAAACACCAGAACATTATTTGCTATAATGTCCCTCCATACGTACAACCATAGCACAAACTCAGAATTATTTAATAATTTTAAGCAAAGGAAGTCCTAAGCACGACATGAAATCCTGAAGCCATTAAATAAAAATTTCATTCATTTTACTGTGTTAAAATATGCAGGGCTTTTATATGATGTATACCACACCAAAGCAAGATATTAATAGTAGAGGAAACTGTGGAGATAAGCGGGGAGAGTGGGTATACAGGAACTCTGAACTTTCCAATTTTTCTGTAAACCTAAAACTGCTCTGAGAAATAAAGTTTATAAGCAAAGAGGAACAAAAAACAACAAAATAGATAAAATACTTGAAATATATTTGACATGAAGGCTTAACATCTTAATCTATAAAGAAATCAGGACCGGGCACGGTGGCTCATGCCTCTAATCCCAGCAGAGGAGGAACACTTGAGGCCAGGAGTTCAAGACCAGCCTGGGTAACATAGTGAGATCCCATATATAAAAAAAAAAAATTAAAAATTAGCTGAGTGTGGTGGCGTGCTCCTGTAGTTCTCATTACATAGGAGAATCACTTGAGACTGAGAGTCTGAGGCTGCAGTGAGCTATGATGGCACCACTGCACTCCAGCCTGGGCAACAGAGCTAGATCCTGTCTCTTAAAAAGAAAAGAAAAAGAAAAAAAAGAAAATGAAGATATATACTCTCTGTAATAATATTCAAATTGTACCTGAGGTCCTATCCAATGCAATAAGATGGGAAAAATATAAATGTTGGAAATGACTTAAAATAGTTATTATTTTACAAATGATATAATTTTCCATTGAGAAAAATCCAGGCCTGGCGCGGTGGCTCACGCCTGTAATCCCAGCACTTTGGGAGGCCGAGGCGGGGGATCACCTGAGGTCAGGAGATCGAGACCATCCTGGCTAACATGGGGAAACCCCGTCTCTACTAAAAATACAAAAAATCAGCCGGGCGTGGTGGCGGGCCCCTGTAGGCCCAGCTACTCGAGAGGCTGAGGCAGGAGAATGGCGTGAACCCCGGAGGCGGAGCTTGCAGTGAGCCGAGATTGCGCCACTGCACTCCAGCCTGGGCGACAGAGCGAGACTCCGTCTCAAAAAATAAATAAATAAATAAATAAATAAATAAATAAATAAATAACAAAAATCCAGAAGAGAATCCACTGAAATATTATTAGAAATTTCTTTTTATTTTATTAGAAGATTTATTTATTTATTATTAGAAGTTTAGCCGGGTTGCCAAGTAGAAGATTCACATACAGAAACCAATAGCTTTCTCATGCATCTGCCAAAACCAATCTAAAAGTGCAACTAAAACATTCAAAATAGCCACAGAATTTCAAAATATACAGGAATAAACATGGAAAAGAAACACATCAGACCCATGTGAGGAAAATTATAAACTTTACTGAAGGATATAAAGTAAATTCAAACAAAGGGGAAGATGCAGTATAAAGGTGTCCGTTTTCCCATAAATTAAAAGCTAAATTTGGGGAGATGCCTATCACATTGGCAATGTTATTTTTGTTGTTGTTTGTTTGTTTACTTTGCAAGCTTATTCTAAAATTTATGTACAGAAAAAATATCCAAGATAAACAAGAAAATTTTGGTAAGGAATGATGGGGACGCTGCTCAGTCTATAGAAAGGAAATAGAGGAGGCCACTGCATGGGAAAAGATACTCAGCTTCACTAATAATTAGAGAAATGCTAAATAAGAAAATAACAAGGTCCCTTTTTTCCCCTTAAATATCCTTAAATATTTAAATGATAATATGAAAGGGGAAAAACAGAAATTCACAGATACTGTTAGTAGGAGTTCAACTGGTCCAGTCTTTTTCAAAACCAATGGCATTATTTCTCAACACTTTGTGCGTTACTGTCAACCAAGCATTAACAAAGTAACTTTTCAGAGTCTATCCACTCCAGAGTTTCAGGGAAACATGTATCCAGAGGCTGATCAAGCATGTTCATGTACCATTGTGTCTAACAGCAAAAACACTAGAAATTATTCAAATGTCTATTAAGATAATTATTTAAAACAGAGTGAATTTGTATTTGGGAATTTGTATTTGGTCACATAGTGATTTTTTAAAAAATCAGTCTATTCTTATAACACTGCAAGAATTCCAAGACACATTATTAAGTATCAAAAGAAAGCTGTAGAAGGTCAGGTGCGGTGGCTCATGCCTGTAATCCCAGCACTTTGGGAGGCCAAGGTGGAAGGATCACTTGGGGCCAGGAATTCAAGACCAGCCTGGCCAAGAAGGTGAGACCTCATCTCTACTAAAAATAGAAAAATTAGTCCAGCGTGGTGATGCACACCTGTAATCCCAGCTACTGGGAAGGCTGAGGCAGGAGAATCACTTGAACCCAGGAGGTAGAGGTTGCAATGAGTCGAGATCGTGCCACTGCACTCCAGCTTGGGAGACAGAGACTGTCTCAAAAAAAGAAAAAAAAGAAAAAAGTAGAATATTTTGCACTGTGTAACATAGTAATGTTAAAAATTTATGTGTTAATGCAGATGTATATGCTTGTAAATGCAGACTAAAAACAAGTAGTTAACTTACTTCTGAGGACGTACAGGATTGGAGATGTGGTGAAATCAGGAGGACTTTCGTTTCCTCTGTATGGTTTGAAATTTCAAAATGAAAATGTGACCATATAAGGATGTACTTTTTAAAATTCCCCAAAAGTAAATGTGGCCATCCGAAAAGTTTATTTACACATGCGTATGTCATCACATATTTATTTCACAAAGATCTGAATGCTTTTTGACCTTATAAAAATCATAAAAGCACTTAAAAAATTAAATAGTAGTGCTGGATCAGAAAACGTATGCTTTTAGGATGTCTGATGAAATACCAATATTAAAAATTCATCAAAAATCTTCTGGGAGGATTAGGACTCCAGTGAAGAGATAACCTTTTTGTCAATAGTGAACCTTACCTTGGGCTTCTTTTTCAAAAACTCTGTATATCTTCGCTCAGGAAGAAATGTTAAAGTGTTCCATATCTCTTTATAGCATCGTGGAAAGCGTCTGAAACTTGAGACCACCACGGCTTCTTTATGCACATATGATATTTGGTTATTTGAAAAGCCATCAAGACAAGATGGAACATAGTCACATGCCCAGAGATTAAAATTTCTTGAAACATGTTGCCTCTTATCTGGAGCGATCTTCTTACGTCCCAGGCCCTGGAGAAGAATTACAAGATTAGAAGGAAAATATTCAAGGTCACATAGTTTTTTGTTTGTTTGTCTGTTTGTTTTGTTTGTTTGTTTGTTTTGAAACAGTCTTTGTCTGTCGCCCAGGCTGGAGTTAAGTGGCACGATCTCAGCTCACTGCAACCTCTGCCTCCCGGGTTCAAGCAATTCTCACGCCTTAGCCTGCTGAGTAGCTGGAACTACAGGTGGATGTCACCACGCCTGGCTAAGTTTTTGTATTTTTAGTAGAGACAGGGTTTTGCCATGTTGCCCAGGTTGGTCTTGAACTCCTAAGCTCAGGCAATCTGCCCACGTCAGCCTCCCAAAGTGCTAGGATTACAGGCGTGAGCCACCGTGCCCAGCCTCAGTCACCTAGTTCTGAGGTGTTTCTTAAAATCAGTTACTTGACATGTATATGTTGAAATGCACCCTATGATGACTGTCTCGAGGTCTCCTTTACCAACCTGTTGAAGGTTATGAACTGACACTCACAAAACCCTGGCGGGGTTCTGTTATTGTCCTCACAGTCTTCTGGTGCCACCAAGGAGCCGGGGCTTTTAGAGACATGGAAGGCAGAACCAGAGAGAATTCAGCCAGAAACAGACTGTTAGACAGCCTCAACCTTAGGGACCCAGGTAGGTTCCCTTTGCCCCAACATCGCCGACCCTCCCTGCTCCCCAGTACTCAGTGGGACCAATGATGACTCTTTCTCTGAAAAGTCTGAGGAGGCCGAATTCTTTCCCATCCCTAAGGGCTCCCCTGAAGGACCCAGCACCTTTGGGTACTGGCCCACCGGCTTCCTCATTCACTCTCAGCACCTTACATGTGAACCTAATAATTACTGTGTACTCAAAACTGTACATTCTGTTTGATCACAACTAGGTGAAAACCAAGAACAAAAACACTATACTGACATGAACGACTGAGAGGAAACGGACGTTACATTACATAGACTTCACATCAGTAAAGTGAGGTTTCTGTGATGAAGGGTCAATGTCAGATTCGCAGCAGGAGATGCAAGGCACATTTCAATTAGAGTAATTTGAGGACAGTCTATAAAGGGACTATCTACATATGTGTGGGTATGTGTAGGGACACCCCGAGGGGTTGTGCAATGGCTCCAGGACTGAGGGGACTGGGGAGGAATGTACTCCACATAGATCAGCCCCCCGGAACCAGAGTGGGGAGAAGAGGAAGAGAGTGGCACTGGAGGAACAAGTGTATGACGCGGGGCACAAAGTCCAAGTCAGCTTCTAAAGAATGACTTGAGGATACTCCAGCAAATTGAAAAACAAGTAAAAGAAAGGCATGATGAAAATAGGGGAAAGAGCTTCAAGGGAAGTAGCAAGTAAAATTTATGGATGAAATCTAAATGCTTGCTAATAATGTGACTATGAAATGTATTGAATTGTACAAATTCACAAAATGGAAAGGAGGGAGGGAAACAGAAAGACAGACAGAAAAGAATTTACAACTAAAATTCCAGGATTTCAACTTGATTAGGGAAATGAGGGCCACGTCTCTGAGCTCCCAGCTGAAGTCCAGGAATGGTACCTACAGAACTTGGAGGATACAACCTGGCCACCAATACAGCAGCCCTGAAGCAGGAAGTGAGATACAGCATGCTGGAAGACTTACCTTATTCTTGGGGAAAAGCTATAGTTACTAATTTTTATACATAGAGTAATATAGTGTTAATATAATTTTTAAATATTTATACTTGAGGGCAAGTACTCGTAGAACATCAATAGAAGTCAGAGTGAGCAAAAAAAATCAGTCTAGCAAAGTCATGAGAGGAAGAAAAAAAGAAACAAAATATAAGCATAATAAATAGGAAACATAAAAGTGAGATGGCAGAAATAAAACCAAAAGCATAAAATGTCATAATAATGTGAATGGGCTAAATTCTCACATAAAGAAATAGATTCTTGGATTTTTTAAAAAAAACTATGCTGCATTCTACTTATCATAGAAGACAAACGCAAAGCAAAGTGACTACAAATTATGGAGACAAAGGAATGGGCCACAACATAAAGAACAAACATTAGCAAAAAGAGAGTAATAGTGACAATGCTAGTATCATAACGTAGATAGAATTCATGGGTGAAAGCATTAACGCATATAAAGAGAAACACTTTATATTGATAAATGGCAAAAGCCATCATGAAAATAAAACAACAAAAATTTTTGATGCAGAAAGATATGGTATTAAACTACATAGGCAAAAAAACTTTAGAATCTCAAGAATAATCTTAGAAACAGAAATTGACAGATCAATACAAAAATTAAGACAAGCATGAGAAAGGTTTAAATAATTTGCAGTCCTAAATTAATAAATATAAAGAACTTTGTAACCAACATGGGGGAATATATATTATTTGTAAACAGCCACAACACACTTGTTAAAGTTAATCACATACAAGACAACAAAGATGATCTCATATTTCAAAAAGTGAAAATCTTAGATTATACTCTTTGAAATTTACCATAACCCATAAAACTAGATATTAGCAATGAATAGATTATTTCTAAAATTTTTAACCATATAGATAATTCAAAACATTCTTCCAATTTTTTTAGGAAAAGGGAAATTAAAAATTAAAGCATAGGCTATTTGAAAGCAAATAATAATGAGACCTTAATTGGAAAAACCTTTGGGATGTAGTCAAACCAATAATCTTAAAGACTACTTATAGTTTGAATAAATTATTAACAAAAACAATTGCAAGTATGTGAACTAAACATTCAACTGAAAAAAATTTTTAAAGGAACAACAAAATAAGACTATTTTGAGAGATGTTATACCAGTACATTTGAAATGAATTAGATAAATTTTAGGCAAATATATATCAGCAAAATCTACCCAAGAAGAGGTAGAAAGTTTGAATAGATTAATAATCAAGAACAAAAGAAAAAGTAATAAAAAACTTACTCTAAAAAATATATCAAACCCAAGTTATTTCATAGGCAAATTCTGTCTAACCTTCATTAAACTGAAAATCCAAATGTTATATAAGCTATTCCAGAACATAGAGAAAGTTGGAAAGCTTCCAAGGTTTTCTAGAAGACCATCATAACCTTAGCAAAATACAAGTGGTACAATCCTGTTTATACCATTAACAAATATACATTTATGTGTGTACATTTGCATGTGAATTGAAAAAGTCTCAAATTTTACCCACAAAACCATTACTAGCAGTGAGTCATCAAGGTCAGATTGTGAGGAGGGAAAATAAGGGTGTGAATTTATTTTTAATTTTATACAATTCTGTATTATTTCAGTTTTTAAAGGACATACGTTGCTTTGATTATTTGAAAAACAATATTAAGCACTCCATTTACAGAAGCAGGCGAAGTGGGTATTCTGGTTCTGTTTTCAACATTCTGCCAGAAGAAAACCAGATTTTTCGGGTTAAGGCACTTCTATTTAGTTAAGACATTGTAGTCTAGAAGAAAGAGGGATTTGGGGCAAGTTGTTTAACTTTACTGGATCTCAATTTGCTCATCTCTAAATTGAGATGATAAGTGTAATGAGCCTGTAGGATTGTTGTGAGGATTGAATACAATAATACGAGATGTTGGTATATGGCAGATGCTTTCTAAATGGTGGGCCATTAATAACATCTTCATCATCTTGGACTTTCAGCTTCCATGAGGATTTGCAGATATCACTTGATGCAGCTTTCTACCTAATAGGTTTCCCTGTGCTGTGCAGTCTGGTAGCCCCGAGCCACATGTAGCCACTGAGCACTTGAAATGTGAGTTGTCTAAGTTGAGATGTTATGTAAGCGTAAAATACCACCTAGATTTTAAAGACTCGGTTTGGAAGGAGGAATGTAAAATATCTCATTAATTTTTTATATTGATTACATGTTGAATGGACAATTTGGAGAATTATTGGGCTAAATAAATTATTTTTGTTTGCTTGAGATAGGATCTCACTCTGACACCCAGGCTGGAGTGCAGGGTTCGTGGTCATAGCTCACTGCAGCCTTGAACTCCTGGGCTCAGGTGAACCTCCTGCTTCAATCTTCTGAGTAGCTGGGACAACAGGCATGCACCACCACACCTGGCTAATTTTTTAATGTTTTGTAGACACGGAGTCTTACTAGGTAGCTCAGGCTGGTCTCAAGCTCCTGGCCTCAAATGATCCTCCCACCTCAGCCTCCCAAAGTGCTGGGATTTCAGGGGTCAGCCACTGCTCCCAGCCAATAAAATATGTTATTAAAGTAAGTTTCACCTGTTTCTTTGTACTTAATGTAACCACTAAAACGCTTAAAATTATGCATACAGTTTGCATTACATTGCTATCACATAGTGCTGTGTTAACCACCATTGTGTCAGACTTCATGTTCTTCAGTGAAGGAGAACTCACCACCTGCTGAGAAAAGGCAACTCCAGTCACGAGGAAATCCTTCCTTCTATTATGTAAGCTCCTCCTCCTTCTGACCTTTCCTTGTGGATCCTGGCTCTGCTATCCAGAGATACGCATAGCAGTCCCTCCTTCCCATGGCAGATCCTCACAAGAAAGCTCGCAAAAGAGACAATTTATGGGAAGGCACTTGGAGAAGGATGAAGTGCACACACACCTAGGCAGAACACTGGTGTAGATCTTGAAAGCGGCGTGGAATTCTGAGAGCTTCCAACATTTTTTTTTAACCTGTTATGAGTCTTGTTTAAGATCTCGCTTTGTTTTGACCTTGTTCCAGTTTTGAGGCCAGTCCTCTATCTTCAACACACCCCAGAAAATCAAGATCCCTTGTGTTGTTCCCTGTTTTATTAATAATTTGGAAAGAAATACTCACGGAGTCAAGGTAGCATCCAGAGTTCTCCAAACTGTGCCGATTGTCATGCATGGAGAAGGGGAACTGGTTATTCACTGCTTGCTGGAAAAGTGGGATGGAAGAGAAAGGGCACACATTAGAACCCGGCTTGCTTTCAGAACTAGGATCCGGTGATGTGGAAGGAAGATGGATGAGGCAAAGTAACCTCTAAGAAAGACAATGAAACCTGGCCCCCGAGATGGAGCAGATACAGGACAGGGAGGATATCCACGTGCTCATCAGCCCCGGGGCTTTGAAACCCCACCTTATTTCCAGCTTCCTGAAAGTCATAAAAATTCTCTTTCAAAACACCTTATTTGGAGGCAAGGATGGAAAAGCGTATAGGCTCACAGAGCCAAAAGCTGGGAAGGACTTTTGAGGCTATGTAGACCAACTCCGTCATCTGGCCAGTAGGAGTCCCAGGAGATGAGAGCCCTGGCCCAAGGCCTCACTCGGGGGGACCCTGGCAGGTATGAAATGGACCCTTGCTTCTCCTTCGTGCCACTGCAGGGCCTTGAAGTTGCTCAGGAATTGGCCGGGGAGGCAGGAGGTGCATGTTAATGAGCTGTGGGCTGGAAGGATGTTGCTTCCTGTTCATGGAGGAGCCTGACTTGATTGTCCGTAGCAGGAGGTAGTTCCTGCTGGAGAGCACCAGGGTACGGGGTGGGGACACTACCAACCCTTAGGGTCCAAGGATAGTAAATCCGCAGTTTCTTACAAGGAACAATTGCTTGGCCCAACGTGCCAGCCTTGCTGCCCCCTGGGAGGTCCACAGGAGCCCATGGCTATGGCCAGTGTTCAGGACTCACCTTCTCCCGGACTTTGTATATGGGCGGCAGCTTCCCCTCCACTTGCCAAGGTGAGTGTGGACTCTGGGGCTCTTTTAACATAGCCCTGGTGTTGGATTCTGATGTCTTTTGCGTTAGCCCGATGTGAGGGAACTGGAAGAACAGCACACGCCTTGATTAAAACCAGACACATTCGAATCTACAAGCCAAGTATCAGGGCTTCCTCTGTACAGTGATTAAAATGCAATTTGGGTGCTTTTGGCATGCAATGGAAATTGCATAATTTTTGTAATTTTCAAGTATTCTTTCCAAGACAAAAAACATTGTAATGGCCCAGAGCCATCACTGCCGGTTGTTTCAAGTTACAGAGGCCACCCCTGCTGTGCTGGAGCCTGGAAATGTTTCCATAGCCTGGTAAGGAGGGTGTGGTCCTCAGAGAGTGAGCAGACACATTCTGAGGAGACAGAAATGTGTTATTTGAGGTCCTTCCTGTGGTCAGGGAGCTCCCAGTACTGAGGACCTAGGAGCCAACCCGCGTTTATGGAGATGAGCCAACCTGCAGCAACGTAGGTATGAGGTGGCCCTAAGACCATGGGAAGGGGAGGAACAGAGAGTCCCAAATGATTCTCTGCTGGTAATGTGGGATGGTATAGGGGAGGTAACGTCTAGGAGGGAAAAAGAGGGGATAGAAGGCTGTGAAGCAAGAAAAATGAAGACAATGAGGATTATCTAGAATGTGTCCTTGCAATCTCAATCAACAAAAGACTGGGAAGGAAACAGGACTGGGCAGAAGGGGTTGGTCCCAACAAGGGCCTCTGTTGACTGGGCTGGGAGCTCTGGACTTTGGGTGGCCCCTCAGAGTTGGGGAGAGGGGATCCAGTCTCTGTGCACCCAGCAATGAGGCATTGGATTCATTCCTGGGCTACCCCTAGAAGAGGGGGTGACCCTAGGGAGGCAGCTCTCTTCAGCCAGCAGATCTCTGGGTGTGGGCAGGGAGGGCCACACTCCCAGCAACTGGAGGGATGAGTCTTTCACTCCTGAAGCGGGATGTGGCTGGCTCTTGATGGCGAGAGAAACTCACCCCAATTTCATTTGAATGGCACCTCTTAAAAGCCACCCCAACAAAGTGAGCTCTGAAGCAGGACTCTCTAGGAGGAAAGGAATGGAAATTAAAAAGACAAGACCCAATTCAATGAAAATTCCCATAAAGGGAGAAGGAAGCATAATGTGGTCGGGTCAGAGGCCAGACATTCAGAGGTCCTGAGTCCAGCCCCAGCTCTCTCTCCTGTCTCCTAGGTGAGCCTGATGAGAGAGACTAAACTTTCTCAAGCCTCAGTTTCCCTATCTGTAAAATGGGAGTAATAATACCTACCTGATGTGGTAGATTTGATACAAAGAGGAAATGTATACACTCCAATAGTGTGAATAGTTTGCAAATGTTTTTGGCTAAATAGCAATCACATTTTCATTATCCATTCATCCACTGATGAACACTTAGGTTGATTCTATGTCTTTGCTATGGTGAATAGTGCTGCAATAAACACGCAAGTATAGGTATCCCTCTTATATATTGATTTTTTTCTTAGTAGATACTCAGTAATAGCATTGCTGGATCAAATGGTACTTTCTCTTTTTAGTGTTTTGAGAAATCTCCATACTATTTTCCACAGTGGCTCTACTAGTTTACATTTCCAGCAAAGTGTGTACGAGTTCCCTTTTCTCTCCATCCTCGCCAACATCTGCTATTTTTTGTCTTTTTAGTAATAGCTATTCTGACTGGGATAAGACGATATCTCATTGTGGTTTTTATTTGCATTCCCCTGCTGATTAGTTCAGCATGTTTTCATATACCTGTTTCCCATTTGTATGTCTTCTTTTTTAAAATTTAAAATTTTGTATGTGTACATAGTAGCTGTATATATTTATGGGGTACATAAGATGCTTTGATACAGGCATACAGTGTGTAATAATCACATCAGGGTAAATGGAGGATCCATCTCCTCCAGCATTTATCATTTCTTTGTGTTACAAACAATCCAATTCTACTTTTAGTTTAAAATGTACAATAGATTATTATTGACTATAGTCACCCTGTCGTGCTATCAAATACTAGATCTTATTCATTCTAACTATATTTTTGTCCCATTTTCCATCCCCACTTCCCCCACCACTACCTTTCCTAGCCTCTGATAACCATCATTCCACTCTCTATGAGTTCAACTGTTTTAATGTTCAGCTTCCACAAAGGAGTGAGAACATGGGAAAAGTTTGTCTTTCTGTGCCTGGCTTATTTTACTTAACAACATGTCCTCCGGTTCCATTTACATTGTTGCAAATGACAGAATCTCATTCATTTTTATGACTGACTAGTACTTCATTTTGTATGCGTATCACATTTCTTTATCCATTCATCTATTGATAGACACTTAGGTTGCTTCCAAATCTTGGCTATTGTGAATAGTGCTGCAATAAACATGGGAGTGCAGATCTCTCTTCAGTATACTGATTTCCTTTCTTTTGGGTATATACCTAGCAATGGGATTGCTGAATCACATGGTAGTTTTAGTTTTAGTTTTTTGAGGGACCTCTGTACTATTCTCCATAGTGGCTAATATGGTTTGGTTCTGTGTACCCACACAAATCTCATCTTGACTTAGAATCCCCAAATGTCAGAAGACGGACCTGGTGGGAGGTGATTGGATCACGGGGGTGGATTTCCTCCTTGCTGTTTTTGTGATAATAAGTGAGTTCTCATGAGATCTGATGGTTTAAAAGTGTGGCACATCTCCCTTTGCTCACTGTCTCTCCTGCCGCCATCTAAGATGTGCCTTGCTTCCCTTTCACCTTCTGCCATGACTGTAAGTTTCCTGAGGCCTCCCCAGCCATGCAGAACTGTGAATCAATTAAATCTCTTTTCTTTATAAATTACCAGTCTCAGGTAGTTCTTTATAGAAGTGTGAAAACAGACTAATACAGTGGCTATACTAATTTGTATTTCCACCAGCAGTGTACAGGTGTTCTCTTTTCTTGATATCCTCACCAGCATTTGTGATTGCCTGTCTTTAGGATAAAAGCTGTTTTAACTGGGGTGAGGTGATATCTCATTGTGGCTTGGATTTACATTTATCTGATGATCAATGATGTTGAGTACCTTTTCATATACCTGTTTGCCATTTGTATGTCTTCTTTTCAGAAATGTCTATTCATGTCCTTTGCCCACTTTTTAATGGAATTACTTGGTTTTTTGGTTGTGGTGGTGGTGGTTGTTGTTTTTGTTTTTTACTGTTGAGTTGTTTGAGTTCCCTGTATATTCTGGATATTAGTCACCTGTCAGATGAATGGTTTGCAAATATTTTCTTCCACTCAACAGATTCTCTATTTACTCTTTTGATTGTTTCCTTTGCTGTGCAGAAGCTTTTTGATTTAATGTAGTTCCATTTGTCTGTTTTCATTTTTGTTGTTTATGCTTTTGAGATCTTAGTCATAAATTTTTTGCCAAAAGCAAAGTTCAGAAGAGTTTTCTCTAGGTTTTGTTCTAATAGCTTCAGGTCTTATATTTAAGTCTTCAATTCATTTTGAGTTGATTTTTGTATATGGTGAGAGATAGGGGTCCAGTTTCATTCTTCTGTGTGTGGCTATCCGATTCTTTCAGTACCATTTATTGAACAGGGTGCTGCTTCCCTGATATAAGTTCATACTGGCTGTGTCAAAGATCAGTTTTCTGGGTTCTCTATTCTGTTCCATTGGTTTGTGTGTCTAATTTTATAAAAATGCCATGCTGTTTTGGTTACTATAGTCTTGTAATAAGTGATGCCTCCAGCTTTGTTCATTTTGCTCAGGATTCCTTTGGTAATTCTGGCTCTTTTTTATTCTATATGAATTTTAAGATTGTTTTTCTAATTCTATGAAGAATGACATTGGTATTTTGATAGAGGTTGCATTGAACCTGTAGATTGCTTTGAGCAATATGGTCATTTTAATGATATGTCTTCCAACCCAGGAGCATGGGATATTTTTCCATTTGTTTGTGTCATCTTTAATTTCTTTCATCAGTGTTTTATAGTTTTTCTTATAAAGATATTTTACCTCCCTGGTTAAATTTATTCTTATATGTTTTTGTAGCTATTATAAATGAAATTGCCTTCTTGATTTCCTTCTTAGTTAGATCATTGCTGATATATATAAAAGCTACTGCTTTTTGTATGTTGATTTTGTATCCTGCAACTTTACTGAATATATTTATCAAATTTAAGTGGGGTTTTTTTTTGGTAGAGTCTTTAGGTTTTTCTAGATATAATATCATATCATCAGCAGAAAGAGACAGTTTCACTTCTTCTTTTCAAATTTGGATGCTTTCTATTTCTTTCTCTTGACTGATTGTTCTGGCTAGGACTTCTAGTACTATGTTGAATAGGAATGGTGAAAGTGAGACTCCTTGTCTTGTTCCAGTTCTGAGAGCAAAGGCTTTCAACTTTACTTCATTCAGTATGATGTTAGCTGTGGGTTGGCTGTGTATGGTCTTTACTATTTTGACTTATGTTCCTTCTATGCCTAGTTTGTTGAGAGTGTTTATCGTAAAGGGATGTTGAACTTTATCAGATGCTTTTTCTATGTCTGTTGAGATAATCATATGGTTTTTGTCCTTCATTTTGTTGGTGTGATGTGTCATGTTTTTTTATTTGTGTGTGTTGGAGCATCCTTGCGTCCCTGGTATAAATCCCACTTGATCACAGTATATTGTCTTTTTGATGTGCTATTGCATTTAGTTTGCTGGTATTTTGTTGAGAAATGTTGTATTTATGTTCATCGGGGATATTGGCTGTAGTTTTCTCCCTGCACCACGTCCCCGGCCTTAAATAGCTGTTTATTGGCAGTGTGCTGGAAAGGGTGATGAAGTTAGCATTCACAGACGACATCACACACCACTGTCACGAGGGAGGCAAGAGCACAGGCAAGCCAACCTGGAACCCCCGAGGAGGAGGCCCCCTCTTCAAGAGAGTGTGGCAGGGGGCGGGGCCTGGAGTACTGGGGACAGCCTGGGGACACCTCCGCTTGGTAGGCGTGGTTAGGCAATTGCTTTTGACATTTTAATCGTGCAATATTTGTTTGCCCTTTCCTATATCCTGAATGATATTGCCTAGATTTTCTTCAAGGGTTTTTATAGTTTTGGGTTTTACATTTCAGTCTTTAATCTTGAGTTAATTGTTATATAAGGAAGGGGTCCAGTTTCAATTTTCTGCATATTACTAGCCAGTTCTCCCAGCACCATTTATTAAATAGGGAATCCTTTTCCCATTGCTTGTTTTTTTCAGGTTTGTTGAAGATCAGTGGGTTGTAGATGTGCAGTCTTATTTCCAAGTTATCTTTTTTGTTACATTGGTCTATGTGCCTGTTTTTGTACTAGTATCATGCTGTTTTGGTTACTCTAGCCTTGTAGTATAGTTTGAAGTCAGGTAGCATGATGCCTCCAGTTTTGTTCTGAGATGGGGTTTTCTAGATATGGGATCATGTCATCTGCAAACAGACAGTTTGACTTCCTCTCTTCCTATTTGAATACACTTTATTTCTTTCTCTTGCCTGATTGCCCTGTCCAGAACTTCCAAATACTATGTTGAATAGGAATGGTGAGAGGGGACATCCTTGCCTTGTGCTGGTTTTCAAGGGGAATGCTTCCAGTTTTTGCCCATCCAGTATGACATTCACTGTGGGTTTGTCATAAATGGCTGTTATAATTTTGATGTATGTTCCACCAGTACCTAGTTTATTGAGTTTTTAACATGAAGAGATGTTGAATTTTATTAAAGGTCTTTTCTGTGTCTATTGAGATAATCATGTGGTTTTTGTCTTTAGTTCTGTTCATGTGATGAATTACATTTATTGATTTGCATACATTGAACCAGCCTTGCATCCTGGGGATGAAGCTGACTTGATCATGGTGGATAAAGCTTTTTGATGTGCTGCTGGATTCAGTTTGCCAGTATTTTATTGAGCATTTTTGCATCAATGTTCATCATGGATATTGGCTTTGAGTTTTCTTTTTTTATGGTATCTCTGCCAGGTTTTGGTATCAGGATGATGTTGGCCTCATGAGTTAGGAAGAAGTACCTTCTTTTCAATTGTTTGGAATAGTTTCAGGAGAGAAATGATATCAGCTCTTTTTTGTACCTCTGGTAGAATTCAGCTGTAAATCCATCTGGTCCCGGGCTTTGTATAGTTGGTAGGCTATTAATTACTGTTTCAATTTCAGAACTGTTATTGGTCTATTCAGGGATTCGACTTCTTCCTGATTTAATGTTGGGAGAGTGTACATGTCCAGGAATTCATCCATTTCTTCTAGATTTTCTAGTTTATTTGCATAGAGGTGTTTATAATATTCTCTGATGGTTGGTTATATTTCTGTGGGGTCAGTGGTCGTATCCCCTTTATCATCTTTCATTGTGTCTATTTGATTCTTCTCTCTTTTCTTCTTTATTAGTCTAGCTAGTGGTCTATTTTATTAATTTTTTCAAAAAAAGC